>NC_087440.1:21034362-21351408 GCF_036321535.1 Camelus dromedarius
GGGTAATTACTGCAGGCTAGTCACATAGGTACCTTCTGCCTAGCATGTACCAAAATTCTAGACTCCCAGGGTGAAAACAGATGTTCAGTACAAACCAAACCATGCAAACACCTCAGTCACAGCAAGCAACTCTTAACAGTGAGAGTGGAGGAAACCCTCTTGAAATCTAAGTTCCCAGATGACAGCCAACCAGGCCTTTCACAGGACAGCAGCCAGGTCTGCTTTGTGACTCTTTTTTGCACACTTAGTAACAGTCCACAGAAATAATCAACATACTTTCAGATTCAAGACTCTCCTAATTCAGAAACAAACTTTTTTTTTTAAACTGCATAATAAAGACTGCTGCTTAAGATATGGTTAATGAGCTCACATTAATAAATTATCAGTTATATTTGAATTTTACTGAAAAGTGGAATGAAAATATATGAAAAACAAAGGAAAATTCAGTTGGTCTTAATGAACTTGGAATCAGTATTTCAATATAAAAAGGGCTCTTTCAGTATTGTCAGCAGCAAAGTCTATAAATATTCATGTTATAACTGACTAAAAATGAACTTCACAGGACTACATAAAATTCAAAAATATACAGCTGATAATTACTTGGTATTAATAGTTTGGACACTAACTTTAGAAGTAAAAGGTAAAGGAGATATGATAACATCACAGTTATGAAGAAAATTTTCTTCAGCTATTATTTTGGGGATACTAGAGGAGACTTCCTCCTGTTGTTCTCGCCACTTCAGTATATTCTCTGCCAGTTCTTCTGTCTCAGTCACCAAAATATCCATCTTTGCTAAAGCCATGCTCTATAACATTTGAAAGAAGGGAAAAATAGGAGAGAAATCACATCTTTCACTAATACATCATCATTATGTCACAAACAGCTATGATACCAAAAGTTAACAACTGATCTTTTCCAACCCCTTAATCAAAGGCTCCTTAAAATTGCAAGCTCCTGCTTCTCACACACATGCTCTTGTTTTTTGTGAGTTCGTCTCTGCTTTTTCTTCAATGACTACCTCAATGTAGATGACCCTCAATGTATATTGCCAAACCCAATCTCCTTCCTAAATTCAGCCCCACATCTCAGGTTGTTGGAAATCTCCATCTGGTTGCACATTCAGTATGTTAAACTCGATTTAACTGCAGTTCAACAAACCATGATTGACCATTTACTATCTGTGCAAGACATGTCAAAAAACTCACTCCTTTAACCTCTTGATCATACTCATCCTCAAGTCACCAAGGCTAGAAACTTCATTACCTTGGATGTGTCCCTTGTCCAAATAGTAGCCTCATGCTAGGAATCTGATCTCCAAAATCTAAAACTCTACATATCCCTTTTTATTCTTATCTTTTAAATCTTTTCTCTGAATGATTGTTTCTCTGCCTTTGGTTCCTCTGCCTGTGGTTCCTCTGCCTGGTCCTCTAACCCACAGCTTATCAAACTTAAATGTGCAAAGGAATCACCTGAGGAACTTGTTAAACTGTAGATTCAGATTCTGAAGGTCTAAGGTGAATAAAGTCTGCAATTCTGCGTTTCTAACAAGCTTCCAGGTGACAATGATGCTCTGCCCATACTTTGAGTGGCAAGGCTCCAACTACTCTATCTAATATTTTCTCTAGGATTAAGGTACAGTTCTGACCAAGTCACCACTCTGTGTCTTTCTCTAAAAAACAAAACAAAACAAAACAAAACATTCACTGGCTCCCCAGTATGCAAAGTCTTAACTTCTTAGTCTGGTTTTTAAGGCATTCCATAAACTAACCACAAGTTAATCTCCCTTTCAATACTTAAAGCATCAACCAAAGTGGAGTACCACTCTTCCCTCAAACAACCTGTGCTCTTTAATTTTCACGTCCTTCCTCACATTGCTGCTCTCATCTGAAATATTCTTTCTGATCACATCCAAATTTCACCAATCCGTGAAGATTCAGCTTGCTACTAACTCCTGTGTAAACCTTTTTTGAAGTTTTCCTACCTTCCATCCTATTCCCAATCTCCCTAAAGTGAAAACAATCTCCCTTTTCTGTGCTTAATAGCACTTCTTTATAATTCTCTGCTGTACTCATGCAAATACAATAACATACAGTAGAAAGTATTTATACTCTCCCTTACCAAACCTTGAGAATTTGAGGGCAGGCATTGGTCATATCTCTTTATCTCTCATGATACTTATAGTCCCTTGCACAATTAACATGTATTTATTAAATACTGAAATAAAACAATGTAAAATGACTTCTAAAGAAAAATGATGTAAAAAAAGAAAAGGTATCTTGATTTATAAAAATAATTTGCTTATAATATTAACCATCAAAAAGTTAAACAAGGAGATTACACATTTGAGATTCCAGTATAAAAGAACTAGAGACAGTGAAAAGCACTGTGAAAGGAGTTGATGAAGTACTTAAATGCTATTGGTAATACTCACCATTTTTTTTAGATTTGCATCTACATGAGGGATATTTCTAATTGTTTCAAGATGGTTTTCTAATCTCTCAATGAAAGTTACTGCCAACTCCAATAAATGTACCATGTATCTGAAGAAGGGAGAAAAAGGTCAACTATTATTTTTTAGTTTAGTTATTTTGTGTTCTTTTTTTCCCCTTTAATTATGGCTTTTAACATGAAATAAGAGAACTACAATCTACGCAATGAACCATTAATAATCTTCCTGCATTCATGGAAATATCAGTGATAAAAAAGGTCCTCTTTCATTTTAAGCAGGAGTTAACTTGCCATCCAAAGAGAAAAACAGAAAGAGACAATACTAATCATATCTGGAATGTAACCTAATGTTAGTCAATGTTAACAACGTTCTCATGTAAGTTAAAAAAAATTTCTCTAGGTAAAACCTCATTCCATTGCAATGTACTCACTTAGTGAAGGGTGAAGACAATTAGGATAAATGTACTTTACTGAAATAGCCTACACATGAAACTACTTTGAATCTCTGTTTACAAAATGCTTTAAAATCATTACTTAGTTCTTCTGATATGTATAATGTATAATATACACATTAATGGTATTTTACTATACTGAATAGATACTAAATACATCCACAAGAATGAGATTTGTATATGTATTATTTTACTACATGATAAAAGATCTGACACTTAAGAGAAAATACTGATTTGCTCAGGATTAGTTAAGTGCTGGTAGAGAAAGTTAGCAAACAGATCCCCAGATACCTGCTTTTTAATTTTCTTATTATTTATTATAAATAATAACCTACATCTTCAATTTGATACTTGCCATACTCCTGTAAGAAAGAGGGCAATCAAAAGCATCCCCATTCGATGGATTGGGAAACTAAGGCAAAAACTTAAATCACCTGCCCAAGGCTTTGAGGTGTACAAACAGCAGAGATCAGAATTGTTTTTTTCCTCCTTTTAGTTAACATTGTTTTCATCTGTCCCTGCTTAAATCTCTCAACAGAATTTATATATATAGGCAACATTAATGCAACAATAAATTTAAGTCACAGAAAATCATCTATATATAATAAAAATTATTTTGACCCACCCTACTATATGATCTAATTTCTTTCATTAAAGTCATTATTTATAATTCCCAAGACATAATGGCAAAAGGAATGCCTTTCTCTTCAACATAGCTATAGTTCTTTAAAAAGTAGAGGATTTTCTTTCTGATTTAACGTATCAGCATTAATAATATTAACAGATACAATCACTCATACACTGTTAAATGAATTATGCTATGAAATAACTGTTAGTCTAAACAAAAATTACCCTCAGAAAACATACATAACTGTTAATATCTACTTTTTAGTCTAACCTGTGATAAACAGCTTCAATAGGCAAGTTTTCTTGGCACATGGGTTTCAACAGTCTTTGCCTGAGGGACCGCTTCTCTTTGAGCACCACTTCCAAATGATTATTCATGCTTTGCAGAGTATGACACTTCTGAGCTACACAAACCAGAAACAGTAGAGTTAGCAATAAAACAAGTACAATTTGAAATCACTAATACTATCAATGTCAAAAATTAATTCTTCCATTTCCCTCCTAAATATCTCCCCTTCGCTATCTTTTTAAAAAAAAGTTTTATTGACATATAGTCAGTTTACAATGTTGTGTCAATTTCTGGTATATAGCCCCTTTGCTATCTTTAATACCAATAGCGGTTTCATTTTCAATTATTTTCTCTTACTTTTCCAACTGACAACGAAATCTAGTGCTAAATTCTTCATATTTTTCAATTCCACTCCTAGTTCAGTTTTTTATAGCCAGAGCTGTATTCCTCACATAAAGTCTCTTTTCCCATCTCTGCCTGTAATATTCTATATGAATATTAAAAAAACAAATATTTATCTTAAAAGCTACTTTTGAGTATTTCAATATTTTCTCTAGAATTCAGTTAATGGCTACCAATTGCCTCTTCTTTTAAATTTTTATTTGGAAGAACTTTCAAACTTACAGAAAAGTTTCAATACTAGTTTATTGATTAAACTCTCACATACATTTCATCTAGACTCACTAACTGTTAACATCTGGCTATGTTTCATTTCTTTCCCTCTTTATCTACACACCCAGACATATATTTTTGCTGACTAATTTGAGAGTAAGTTGCAGACATCAAGACCTTTTACCCCTAAAATTTCAGCGTGTATTTCCCAAAACAGAAACATTCGCTTACATAACTATAAGTATCCCATTCAGATAATTTAACATTGGTACAATACTACCAATATTTAATACAGCCCATATTGAAACATCACCAAATATCCCAATAATGTCCTTTATAGGAAAAAATCTTCAAAGCAAATACGCAATCCATGACTACACTTGTGGTCACATCCCTTTCGCTGTCCAATCCCTTTAGCATCCTTTAATCTGCAAAGTTCCTCGACCACCTTTGTCTTTTAAGCTCTACTGACTTTGAGGAGCTCCCACCTTGGTCATTCTTTATACTACTTGCACTGTAAGCCAAAGGGACTTCTATTTGAGCGCACAAATAAGACTTTGTTATCTTTGGGGCAATACCTGGAAAAACTTTCGTAATTTTACAGCCTGGTGCCTATTTAAAGTAATTTAAGAAAAAGTTGAAATTCCAGTGATTACCTATTTAACTAAAGCACTTACCCAGAAAGTAAGGATGGACAACATCTTCTGTATCTTTTTCTAGTCTTAGGAGTTCAATTTCCAGGTTTTTCTACATTAGGAACAAAAATAACAGCTCATGCAGAAAGAAGGTTGAAGTAACACTTAAACTTTGATAAAAACAATCTTTAATCCAGGAATATTTAAGGAAAGCAGGAGGATGATTTGTGCTGAGAGCCCAGGGGATTTACTGAAGCTTTTCATTTTGGTGTGCAAGCCCCTTGGTGCTACTGCTACTACTCCTAACTACTACTATGACCATTACTACTATTAACAACTGCAAAGAAACACATATACAGCTATGTGCTAGACACTGTTCTACGGGCAGGAGAATTGCTGTTGGAACCAATTAAGATTTTCTTCCTGTACTAGAAGTAGAAAGTAAAAACTCCAACATAATTTACCTGATAGATTTCAGCTTGAATATCTGTGATCTGCTGTAGTCTGGAGAAGTTCACAAAGCAAGAATCTGATTTCTTAGATATATTTAACATATCCTATTGGTAAGTGAACAGAGAAAGCAGCAGCATATTAGAAAAAGTTTGTGTGCATTAGAGCAGATTGCCTGTGGGTCCAAAATATGAGGATATGTTATATCCAACACTGCCCCTGAAAAATGAAATAGAACAGTAGCAATGTTTATGTCCTGTTTGTAAAACTTCCACTATCACAAATCCCTTGCCCAAATATTTAAAAGATAAGAAAAACATTTTGTACTATTTCCTAAAGTACAATGCACAATAGATATGCATTACTGATAGCTTACCAGAAAATTCTAAGGTTTGAGGTTGCTGGAGAATCATTCTACACAAATGACTAAGACTTAGTCTCTCAGACCTTCCTGGTGCTAAAATCAAACACTTCCCAGGCCGTGGAATCATTCACCTGATTCATTAAATGACCTCTATGGGCTGCAAGTCATTTATACCATCTCTTTCCACATTCTCACTCTCTTGGATAGAGGAATGTTTTGTCCACGCATTATTCTTCTTCTAAAAAGTCTACCCCCACCTTCTTTTTATCTTTTCATTCTGTTATACTGCTATCTTAAATTGCAGGTTATCTCAGAATAAGAATCTTATCTTGTTCATCCCTTGGTTTCATCCATAATTTCTTGTATCCTCTTCTTTTCTAGAATGTTTCCAATATGAAGAACTTCAGACATCATATAGTCCAGGGGTTGGGAAGCTATAGCCTACGAACTAAATGCAGCCCATTGACTGTTTTTGTATAGCTTAAGGGCTAAGAATGGTTTTTACATTTTATGTTGAAGGAAAAAAATCAAAAGAAAAATTTTGTGACATGAAAAATTACATGAAATTCAAATTTCAAGGTCCAGAAAAAAAGTTTTATTGAAACTCAACTTCTCTTACTCACTTACTCATTATCTCATGTTATTTTCACACTGCAGCAGCTTAATTGTGACCTTATGGACTGGAAAGCCTCAAATACTTTCTCTCTGGCCCTTCATAGCAAAAGTTTCCTGACTGAAGATAATCACTTTTATAAACATTTATTGAATTAGGCAGTGGAAGATTCAAGGATGAATGAAACAAGCTCTCTGCCCTTAACAAGCTCATGATGGATGGGAAGGATAAGGCATTCCAGCTGTAAAGAACCAGACATTATAAATGCTCAATAACTGTCAGCTAGTACTAACATATACATGAGAACAAGGGGAAGATGACTCTGGAAATATAGTTTCCTACATAATTATGGAAGATCTTAACAGCTACGATAAGCAACCATAATGCAGAAAATGAGAGCAACTCAAAGTTTTCTGATGAAGTATATAATAATATAACACATATTTTAGAAATAGAATTGGGGTTAGTATGGTAAATAAACTTAATGGGGCTGCGGGGAGGAAGAAATGGTGAGTGACTGCATAATGAATATGGGGCTTCCACTGGGGATAGCAAAAAAAAAATTGTGAAAATAGTTTCACAACAGTGTGACAAACAAAACCTACTCTGGTAACTAACCAACAACATCAAAAAAACAAGCAAATAGCTAGTGGAGGTAGACTGGAGGTTAGATATTTAGACAGGTGGCTGCTACAGCATTCCAAGTGAGGAGATAAGAATCTGAACTAGGTCAGTAGCAGTTAAAAAGGAAGGGCAGAGCTATTAGTCCCTGGGAAGATGGAATTCATAAGTCCTAGTTGATACGGGAAGTGAGGGATAAAGTCAGGTCAATACTGACTTCCAGGGATTCTGCCTCAGGTGACTCAACAGATAGTTATGCCATTCACACAACACAAGATATTTCACTAATGGCAAAATTGAGGATTGTGGAGGCTAAGTATTAGCTCCACTTTACAATGCCAATGCGTATCAGGGCTGAAATGAGAATACATCTAATCTGCATTTCCATCATATCAATTTGATTCTTTTACTTTTCTTTCTGCTCTCTCTTAGATAGAAGGTAAACGTAAATAAAACATTTTCCATTACTCATTGTAATCTACTCACTCTCTGGTCCCTCTCCATCCCTACATGTTTATACACTAATACAACTAATTGCACACATGCAAATTAGTAAATTCTTGGGTTCATCAACAGGGTAATTGAGCTAAGCCAAGAACATGCAAAAGAAATCAGAGAGAAAACAAGAATTTTCAAGAAAGGGAGCCAAAAAGGAGGAAAGAAAAAGCAGCCAAACTCCTCTAGTAAATAGAAATTTGAATTACTTGAGAATTATGACTCAGCCCTACACCTTAAAAAAGGGGGTGAAAAAAGGCAAGGATTGGGGAATACTGGAGTCTTTACTGTTGACGACTGCCATTATATATTATATTATATACTTTACATGCCACTGGGAGTCTGTTTAGGGTATTTGTTTACTCTGCTGCTAGAAGATGAAATCCAAAATCTTTATGTTTAACATAAAAATCCTGATAACACTGTGTGGGATATGTATATATAAACTTGTATCTATAGGCATGCTTTCTTCTTTTTTGTCCTTTCCTGTTCATACTAAATTCTAGCTGGGGGACACTAAAAGGGAGGCAGTATAGCAGAGGCTCGTTTTAAAACGGGGGAAGAGGGTACAGAGAAGTGCAGTATACAGACTGAGAAAATAGACTGTGTATGTGTGGTAACCTTTCTTTTTATTTTATTAGAAAATAGATTCTGAAGGGTTTGGGGAAGATCCAGATCCTTATCTTATGAATTGCTAGTAGATGGACTTTGATCAAGACACTGTGACTCACTTAAGCTTGCTGGAATAATATCAAGGACATAAGGCCACTAAAGCACTTCTAGGTCATAAGTGAAAGCAGTATCCCATGTTATCCTACAGACAGTTAACCCTACCTTTCTTTCACTAAATCACCCTCCAATGGATAGATCAAAACAGAACAAAGCTCAACAAGCTACACTGTCTAGAAGAGTTGCATCATATCACAATTTTAACCCTCACTGTTAATTTTTAATGTACATAGGATGATGCACACTTAAGGGATAGACTGTTTAAGGGGATCATATAATACATCATTTTGAAAGAATTAATGATAAATCTCTCTAATAAAAGTAGGTTTTTATAGGTAAAGTTTGCTTAAAGTAAAATCTCATGCTACAAATCTGCAGTTTCCTTATTGGGTCTAACTGTGCAGTAAGATTGTAAGATGGTCTTAAGGAGCTATGGGTTGGCAGATGTTACCGGTAGGCAAATCAGGTTAACTATCTAATTAGTGTTACTTGAAGGACACTAGAAAGATCCTCCCCAAAACAACCACCAGCCCAATAAACAGCTCACCATCAATATCTAAAATTCTCTCACCAGAGACTCAAATCCTTGGTCTAGGTGTTTATATATTCTACCAATATGTTATAGAGGGTTACGTCCCAAACATCTTATAGTATGAATTTACCAAATTACTTTGTTACAGAACTGGATGATACAAGTAAAGGTACTAGGCAATTTGGCAGGAAGAAAACACAGAAGTGAGGAAGGCAAGAACTGGGGGTGCTGTGGCTGGTTTTACTTTGCCTATTTTCCAAGGCATTCTTTACTACTCCTTGTTTTCTCCCGAACTCCATTAGGTCTATTTAGTAGGTCTTCAAGTAATCTAGAAGAGTTCTCCAACAGAAGTTTAAACTCTTTCAAGATAATGTCACAGTATCATGCATCACAGTTTATCTTAGAGATAATACTACATTATGTGTCAGTAAAGGGAGCGCTCTGGGATCTAACTCTACCAGTTGAGTAATCTTGGATACATTTTTTTTTGTCTCCTTAGGTCTTAGTTTCTTCATCTTAAAATTACATAAGTAGATAGTAGAATTCTCTAATGATTCTTCTAAGTATAAAAAGTTGTGCAATTTCCATAAACATTCCATCATGTGCATATTGCTAATCTCTGCAGATCATTTTACCTTCTACTTTTCTCACTTTCCTTTTTAGTGAAATTCCTCAACTCCCTCGTTATCTCAAAATTTCTTTCCCTTCTCTCAATCCCACTTTCCCCATTCCTTTATCATGTTTGTCATTTCTATTCCATTATTTCCTCACATCTTCAATTTCTCCCTTCCTTGGCTCGTTCCCTTTGGCCTATGAACATGCTCTTCCTGCCGAACCTAAAAACTACCAGCCCTTTGGCTAGTCTTACTCTTTTCTCTTCAGAATTAATCCCTTCCTCCATTCATGTTCCAAGGTCTTTCGGCTCTTTTTCGCCAATATATTTTTTTTCCCGGTCTTTAAATATGCGTGCTTTCCCCCGCCGCCCAGTGATGTTTCTTGTAAGGCTTCAATATTTCACACAAACGAGCCTTGTTTGGGAACGTAAGTTTTAACTACCGTACCTGTATTTCCCCACCACACCACCCAATACAATCTAGAAGCGGTATCATCACTGGATGAAAACAAGCAGGGAGACATCAGTCTTTATTATTTCTCACGAACTGACCTGGGATAACTCGTCTGAAAACACTTGAAACACCATCTGTTCAGAGCCCCGCTTATGCAGAACCCACTGAGGACCAGTCACTTTTGCTGCCTGCAAGGAGTTCCACCTGCCTCGACCCTAGTACAGCCCCCAGCCAGCACCCACACACCCACTCCCGCAGCCAGCCCCACCAACTCACAGCCATCTTCTGTCGCCACGGTGTGCACCCCCTTATTGACGCCATCGCCCCCACACACCTGAGTGACCACCCCTGAAGCCACGAAATGGCCCAGCAGTAGCCCGGCAGCGTTAGGTGCGGACGCTGGGTCCCAGGGGTTCGCCGCAGCCATGGCTGGAAGCCACCTTCTCCGATGGCGCGGAGAGTGAGTGGAACGCACCGCGCGGCTCGATGACGTCACAGGGCGTTTCCGCCCGGGCGGAAGCTCAGGGAGCGCATCCCCGGCGAGCGCGGGTCCCGAGTTTTCCTTTGTACAGCCGGCTGTAAGCTGAAGGGTAGAAGGCGCGTTCGAGGATCCCAGATCCTCCCTAAGCAACTAGCGGCTTCTTGCCTGGGCCTGGTGTTCTTCCCTTTCTTTCTTGCCACCCTTGGGCTGTCCCGCAAGATCCAGGCTTCGGCAGGAGGTGACAGCTGGTGCTTGAGACCCAGCCGGGAGGCCGATGGGGAGGCTGGGTGCCTGGACCCAGCGGTGACAACCGCGCTTCCTTCCCGCAGGGACCTGAACCGCGGCGCTAGGATGGGAAACAGTGCCCTCCGCGCTCATGTGGAAACCGCGCAGAAAACTGGTGTTTTTCAGCTTAAGGACCGTGGGCTGACCGAGGTGAGACTGGGAGGGACCTGACTAGAGAGTTTTAAGGGAGAGGGACGGCGGGCGGTGAAGTTATTAGGTAAGGGACTCTCCGCGCTGTGAACCCCTTTCTTCAGTTCCCCTCAGAGTTGCAGAAGCTGACAAGCAATCTCAGGACCATCGACTTGTCCAACAACAAGATCGAGAGTCTCCCGCCTATGATTATAGGGAAGTTCACTCTGCTGAAGAGCCTCTCCTTGAACAACAACAAACTGAGTATGGCTTTTGCATCTGGGAAGCTTTTGCTAGTGCTCAGCTATTAAGAAGGGTGGTTTTTCTTTTGGAATAGAATGTGGATTATGATTATAATGCTATAAAACTGGTTTTCAAATAAATGTATCAGAATCTTTAAAAAAAAAGGTGGTTATTTTCTTACAAGCTGATTTTTGTTGTTGTTATGAAACCGTTCAGAAGCTCAAGATGTAAGAGAATATTAGAATCCTAGCTTTCTATCTCTTGTAATTACATCTGTAAGCCTCCTCTGGTAGTGTAAAGATTGGTACTTGGTTAATTTGGATTTGAAAGAGACCATCTTTGGGATGTAATGTAAGCAGCTAATTTTGCTGCTAATTTGAAAGGGAGGATGGGATGGAAAGGAGAGGGCCTTTCAAATCCCACAAAATTGCTGTACAGTGGCCTCTTCACAAAGGCAGCCCTTTATATACATGGTGCTTTCCTGCATTTTGATGGCACCCTCACCTTCTGAAGACTATGTTGGTAAAAATGCAGTACTTAAAAATGGCACATATGAAATGCCTATGTATATTAACAAGAGGCATAGCAGTTTGCTATATAGTTTTTATAAAGTTCATCAAAGGTGTTTTTCAGCTATATTGGATTCAGGTTTTTAAATTTTTCTTTGCCAGCTGTTCTTCCTGATGAGTTATGCAATCTGAAAAAACTAGAGACACTAAGCCTAAACAACAATCATTTGAGAGAGCTGCCATCTACCTTTGGGCAACTGTCCGCCCTTAAGACCCTGAGCCTCTCTGGGAACCAGCTTCGAGCACTACCACCACCACTTTGTAGTCTGCGGCACCTGGATGTACTGGATCTCTCCAAGAACCAGATTCGGAGCATCCCTGACGCAGTGGGGGGGCTTCAGGTCATTGAACTCAACCTCAACCAGAACCAGGTCTAGAACTTAAGGATTTTTTTTCTACATCATATATGTGGGTTTATGTTCTCCTAAATTACTTGTTCTCTAAACTATAATCATGGAGCGGGGTATCAGAGGCTAGGAGAGAGGTATATTCTATGGGCTGGACTAATTTCAAGGCCAATGTGTTATGAAGTTAGTTGAGACACTGGGTATGTTTGTTGTGTAGGTGTTCTTTGGAGGGTGGGATGGGTAACAGGGTGAGGTAATTTCAGATGTTAAAATATTATCTCACAAATTTTGAGTTCTACAGATCCTCCTCAAATAATCTAGCAAGGAGCTATATCAGGAAGATAAGAGTGGAAAAGAGGCTTAAATTCATACATTCTCAGGAGTGGACATCAAAGTTAATTCAGTTGTCGTTTTTCTGACATTTTTGTCAAGTCTGTGTCCTGCTTTTGCTGAAAAACTGTCAGTGATGGGATTTTTGGAGATAGCCCATTTTATTGCTGGAGAGCTTTAATTTTAATATTTGAAATTTGTCTCCATAACTTCAGAAGCTCTTTGGTTAATATGTATCTAACTGGAGAAACAAACTTTGGTCTGGACATAAGGCATAAATGATGAAACATTAATCATAGTGAGTCAAGGTGATCTTGTTTTTCTAGTGTCTATGCTTCTAGATCTGCAGAGTCTATATAGTATCTACTAGTCACATGGCATTAAAATTAATTTAAATTAATTAAAAAACCCAGTTCCTCAGTTACCACTAGCCATATTTCAAGTGCCCAATAGCTATATGTGGCTGGTGGCTGCCATATTTGGTAGAACAGATACAGAACATTCCAATCATTACATAAGTTTTATTAGACAAAACTGTTCTAGATTGTAGTGATCTTACATTACAATGAAATTCAGTCTTTGAGGAGATTGGCCTTATATTTTCCTTAAGGTGGATATTGTATGTTCTTGAGCTTTTGAAAAAAAATTCAGAAAAATTTCTGAATGTTTGAGAAAAAATATTGTTAAACTAGTTGAATACTCATTTCACTCACCTATGCTGCCTCAAATGGTTTCCAGATTTTAGTATTTATCAGAATAACTGGGAGAGCTTGTTAAGAGATCACTGGGCTCCCACCTTCATTGTTTCTGATTCTGTAGGTCTGGTGTAGGGTCTGAGAATTTGCATGTCTAAAAGGGCCCCAGGTAATGGCCTGAGATGATACCAGGCAGGGTACATATAACTTGGTGACTTGGAGCACTTATAAAGGGCAGAAGATGTGAATGAGTCAAAGATAATTGCTTGGTATTGAGCTCAAGGGCCTGAAAGAATGGTGCTATTGAGAATGGACATGCTGAGTAGGTTATGATAGTGAAACATCCAAAGTGTTTTACTAAAAACGAGATAAAGGAATGGAATAGAGGTGAACAGATATGAATGTAGATAGATAACAGAAGTGACAGCTTTAAGAATGAATGAGCTTTGTAGGAGAAAGTTTAGAAAGATTGAATACTAAGTATTAGAAACTGCTGCTTGAAAAATGTCCATAGAAACAAGAAGGGAAAGCAGAAATCAGGAGTGATTCAAAAGATAGGAAGAAAAACACAGTACTTAAGTACAAGAAGTGGGAGTTTCAAGGAGAGGATAGAAAGTACAGTCAAATGCAACAAGGAATGATGGCAATGAATCCTGACTTTGGTAGTAAAGTGGCTGGCATCTATGTACACATAAAAGATTGGCAGTAAATGTCTAAAATGTTTACAGTGATGGATTACAGGTAAACTTGTGTGATTCTCACACTTTCTATAATGAACAGTACTTTTATTATCAGAAAATTTTGCTTCCAAAAAGCCACTGGTGACCTTCAAAAAGCATCCCCCCCCCCAAAAAAAAGTGGAGGAGTAGTAACAGAAGCTGGATAACAAGAGGTTTCTGGAATGAGTGGGTAGTGAGAAAATGGAGGCGGTAAAAGAAAGAACTAGGACAAATAGTCAAGTAAAGATTTTTGTTTTAATTTAGTAAAAAAAAAAAAAGCATTATAATGTTTATGCTTTTTCCATTATCCTTTTTAAAATTGTTGTGCAATAGATATCTCAGATCTCAGTGAAGATATCTTGCTGTCCTCGCCTTAAAGTTCTTCGTCTGGAGGAGAACTGTCTTGAGCTTAGTATGCTTCCACAGAGCATCCTCAGTGACTCCCAGATCTGTCTGCTTGCTGTGGAAGGCAACCTTTTTGAAATAAAGAAACTTCGAGAACTGGAAGGCTATGATAAGGTTTGTATTAGTATACTTCTGCATTTCCAATCACTGCAAAGAAAAGAAAGGTGAAGTAACCCACGTGAATGTTTATAGCTACAGGATATATGTATAATCCTGTTTATATCAGTATTTTATATATAGTTTATATCAGTATTTGTTCCCCATTTTGGAGGTGGGTTCTGAGAATCAGCCAAATGGTATTATGCCAAGATGATTTTTTCTCTAGACAGCTTATTTGTAAAGCATCTTTATCTTTTGAAAGGGAAAAAAACCGACAAAACCATGTGCTTTAAATTTGAGTTTAGAATAGGTGGATTTTGTAGGAAATGAAGGACCATATCCAATAAAAACCTAAAGGAAAAAAAATCATATAAGACCCTGAATAACCAATAGGTTTATTATTTACTCATGACAAAGTAACACATACATTCTTTCATGATTTTTAGTACATGGAGAGGTTCACAGCCACCAAGAAGAAGTTTGCATGATGCTCTCCAGGAGTGTGGGAACCTTATAGGACCCTGACTTGGAACCTGTCACAATCTGGCTGAATCAAAGACTCCTGTTGTCAAGGATATCTGCAGTAAGGAGACGATACTCCAGGAGATTGTATTTCACTCAGTGATCTCTTTCCTTTCCAGGGCTCATCTCAAATAAGCTAAAAGGAATCGAGAGACAGGAGGTCTTCCATTTTGAGTCATGGATAGGGCAAAGGACAATGCTGATCTTCAAAACCATCATTAGTTTGGCTTTAAGGAACCCAGTAGCTAGCTGCTGTTTATACAGGGAGGGGATGCTGCCTGGTACCAGAATAGCTCCACTACAGCCTGAAATTTCGTGTTTCAATGTATAAGCTTTCATAAAGTCAGTTGCCGTTCCACCTCTGTGTTAACAAACATTTCATATTTTTATGAAATTCAAGAAATTCATGAGAGGCTTCTATGGTTAATCTAAAGGTTTATGATTTTATTCCAGTCTGTCAGTTCAATTGCAATGTTTATACTTGGAATTTAGGATGTACATAAATATATGACTGTCTTGATTAAAAGTGTACTTTGTCAGAGAAGCAACAACACAATACTAAGATGTTCCCCCAAGGCTGCAGTAGCAAATTTTTATTTTTACTATTGCAGGTGCCTTACTGATAGAGGGCTCTGAAGAGCTAAAACTGTATATGCAAAACTTGTGAGATACAAGGGTTTTAATAATCAAGATTTTCCTGAAACTTTGTTAGAAACAATGTCTTTATTTCTGGTGATCCATTTCCCTTTTTGTATTTAAAACTCTAATAATTAAGTTACCTATAAAAAAACTACTGCTACAATATTTTATAACTACCTATGTTTATCAAATTTATTCTCTGAACGAGAGGATATACTAAATAAAGATTTTTAAATGAACTTTGGCTGGAAGAAATGTTAATACTATAAAGAAAGAAGACAGGAGAACTTTAACCTGTAAATGGCCCTTTGTTTGAAAGTAAACTGATTAGGAAGAAATGTTTCATGGTCTTGTTCAGGTTGTAAGAGTACTGAAATGCCTTCATGTGACTGATAAACATTTTTGTGGCCCTGAAATCATGATTAAGAGAAACTGAAGGTATAAAGGTAGATGATTTCAGATATTGACATGAACATTTAGAAATCTAGCACTCTGTTGTTTTCTGAAGTTTTGTTTTAGCCAAGGGGCTACTATTTATCATGTATAGTTAGTTCTCGTTTTACAAACCTAGTTTAACCATGAACTCAAGAGCCCCCAGGAACATAGTGTTTATATGAAAAAAGCCTCTCTCGACTTAAATCTGGTCTAGGGATTCTTTTTTCCCATGTTATTCTCTGTTTCTCAATTTGGGAGGGATGGGGGTGCCAGTTTATCATTATCAATTGAGTTTTGTTTTTTAATAAGCTTTAATTAATCTTATTGATCTACTGAACAATGAACATTTCTCTAAATATTTTGTCAGTTCTTATCATTAATACATCAGAACTTACAAATCAAACAACTTAAATGTCCCCAGCTCTTTAACTATTAATTGGAGTTTCAAAAATCCCCACCCTTATGAGAATCAGTGACTGCTGACTTCAGTCACTTTTACAATTTGGACCCAGCCTTATTTCCAGTTACCCTCTGGCTCTCATTTGCCAGTCCAGTCATACGAGATTATTCTACTCCTTAAACCTAGAGTGCAATGTCTCTCTCCTTTACTTGTATTTACATTGTTTGCTCAGTCAGGAATGCCCTCTCTTACTAACAGGCTCCTTCCCTATGTCTAAGTCTCTTCTTGAGAAGTCTAAGCCGAATTAACAGCTCCATCTGTTAACAGTAGCATATTCTATATTCATCTCTCTCTTGCTAGACTGAGCTACTTGAGGGCAGGGACTAAATGAAGTCCCAAAGACACAGAACACAAGTATTTAGACTTAAATATGAGCTAACAAAGTGGACTAACTTGTGGTCTGGAGAACAAGATTCTGGTGTCACCAGCCCTAACTCACCTACCTTCTTTTAGAGCTCGGCTGGAAGTGTGTAGTATACTGAGTAAGATCATGGGCCTTGGAGTCAGAAAGATCCTGGTTTGAATCCAAAGTTCATCATTCACTAGCTTTATGAATTTGAACAATTTACTCTCATCTGTAACATGAGGAATACCTCCTACCTCTCAGATATATTATGAGGATTTGGTGAAAAGATACATAAAATAATTTGGCACAGTGCCCATGACAGAGTACGCACTCAATAAATGGTGCCATTTATTTCACCTGTAAGACATTAAAATAGAATTTAGCAAGCTGTACAGAAATGGAAGGCTTGGAGCAAATACTATATTAATAGGGTGAAAAACAAATGACTAAAGAATAAGGAGTTTGAATATCAACCTTAGGAATATAATTATGATTAGGAATGTAATTGAGATAACACAGAATTTTAGTAAGAGGGTAACCTAAAGAATAGCATTTAATGGGTATAGCTCAGTGGTAGAGCGTGTGCTTAGTGTGCATGCGAGGTCCTAGGTTCAATCACCAGTACCTCCATTAAATAAAGAAAGAAACCTAATTACCCACCCCCTCAAAATAAAATAGGTGGAAGAACAGCATTTAAAGAAACGAATTCTAAGTGCAATTGAGTACAAGACGTCTGGGAAGTAAAAGCTTAAGGGGCGAGTCATAATCCACACATGACATGAAAAGATCTAGAGTTGAAGTGTGGTAACAAAACAGGCACAACTACAGGGGATAAAGATCATTGTCATTATGAGACTGGAAACTTGAAGAGGGAGCTTATTGTTAAAAAAAAATTAAGTTCAGTGGAGGATACGTATTTAAACTCCTTAATTATAGGTCAGTTTTATGCTCAAGGTCATAAAACTAGTAAATGACTGAATCAAAATTTGAAACCAGATGGTCAGACTCTAGAGCTTGTGCTAACCACTTCAGTTACTACTTTCAAAAGTAATAGAAACAAGTTTCCAGATAATGTTATAGGAGAAAATTAGAGAAAGCTTTAAGTCAACAGCTTCTATTTCTAGTGTAATATGAACCTAATTTCTATGTTCTCATTCCTCTTTTCTCAGTCACAGAAGCTTTGAAAAAGTTTGTAACCTGGGATCCAAGGATGGGCTTTCAAGACCCACTTAAGTGTGATTTATGTGTGTGTGTTTGTGTGTCCATTTCCCTGAGGAGATAGGCTATGTTGTCTTTCATCAAATTCACAGAGATCTTTGACCCAAAAAGAGTGCCACTCTAGAGAGAATAGTAGTATCATTTAGTAAGCTCTTATATTTGCTGGGCACTACTCTTAAGAGCTTTACATGCACTACCACGTTGAGTCTTCACAACAATTCTATGAGGTAGGAATCAGTAATCTCTATTTACATACAAGGAACTGAGGCACAGAAATGGATTTACAGCATTTAGCTAGCAAGTGGCAGAGCTATAGTGTAAATCCAGACAATTTGGTGCCTTAAACACTTCTAAACAATTATACTGTTGGAGCAAAATATTGTATCCTCAGAACTACTTTCTTTAGCCATAACAGTGTTAAAATTTTTTTTAGTGCTTTTAGGAGGGCATTTAAGTACAGAATAGACCCCAAACTACTTCTTTTGGAATGAGACATTTCTACTACTGAGGGCCTAACTAAATCTCACTTTAAGTATTTTCCTTTTAAGCCTTTGAAAGTTCTCCAGTAAGTGGGCTGAAGTTTTCATTCTTAAACATTATCCTTTCAGTTGCTAGTGTATTTAAGCTCAAATGAATAAAAGATTAGTAATGATTAAAATGAACCTCATAACAAATCACTGAAGGGAAAAGTCCTGTTAGTATTTCCAACAAAAATGGGAAAGGTGCTAAAGGCAGCTCTTCATTGGAGTACTTTTTGATTTATGGATCTTTGCTTTATTCAGTTTGTCAAATAAGAGCTGATGAAATTACTGATCCCTAACCCGCCCTCCCCCCCAAAGTAGTAACAGAAGTACATTGCCTATTTGAAAGAACAATTCCATTAGTTAGTTACAAAATTTAACTGTAAGGATCAAACAGTGGTTATTCGTCAAACCAATCCACATTAATAGCTTAGAAGTGTGCAGAAGTTAGTTTTTAAATAAAGGTGACAAACACTAGATTCTTGTAACACTCTTCAGGACCTAAATAAATGTGATTCTGGAAGTTCAATACAAAAGGCTAAGAGAATGATAGTGCAATCATCAATAGTTAAACCAAAGGCATAATTTTCTAAATCATTTTTAAACAGAATAAATTCTAGTTTTTTTTAAAAAGTCTAAAGCTACATAAAACTCAAAGCAACTTAACTATCTTCTACCTGAGATCAAGTTTCTTTTCTCCTATCTAAACATAATTCTTGGCATTGAGGTAAATCTGAATTCACATGATATACCTTGTCAAACTTTTTCAAAAAATTTTAAGCCCTGCCTTAGAGAGAAATTCTCATGTTATATATACATATTTACATATTTTTTTCTTCAAAGACTAACAGCAAATTTATGAGGTTAACAGGCCTGAAATGGGACTATACTACTACTAATATGAAAATAAACAGCCATTCATTTATACCATGTGTTCCTATATGGTGCAATATGAAATGGGATCACAGATCTATATACATATATGAATCACCAAGAGTTCAGAAATTAAGCTCACTTTGAGAAAACTCATTCTATTTTCCTTTGGAGCAGAGGTTGCAAAGTTGTGATGTATAACAAAAATATTGTCTATAAAAGCTCCAAAACCAAGCATTAGCCTAAATTGGCAATAACTGCAACTTAAATACTAACTAAACCCAACTAGATGTTCATTGTGGTCATGCAACTTTTTGCTTTATGGTCTGCAGGTTTTACTGAGGTAACAACCTCTTTATCTCTTGCCTCTCCTCCTTGTGCTTGCCCCCACCACCCCCAGCTTCCTTTTACATAGCTGTCTTTGGAAATGCTTGCAAATCTTGAAAGCAGAAGAATCTGCTAAAGTAAATGGAGAGGATGAAAAACAATACTATATATGATAACTGAATACCAATCTAAGAGTATGAACTGAGAAAGAAAATACTCCAGTATTTTCCAAGACTAAGCAGCAGTCTACCCTCAAGGGAAAAAGAGAAAATTTAAAAAACAGGGGGAGGCTGTTACTCTTAGATCTTCTTCCATATCACCTCTCGATTAGAATAATGTGGAACCAACATTTCAAACTCTGGAAAGGTAATGACTTTGAAGGAGGAGCTAGGGAAATGAATAAATGATAAAGCAGTACAGCAGCAGCTTTAGCTGTCAATGAGTTTCTTTGCTGTGGCATTGGCAATGTCAATACGATCTTTGTTGGTGTCGGCCTGAAAAAAAGAGGAAGATATCAGCATTACTTCACAAGGTAAGTTACTCTAATAAACATTAAATTTCATATGCTTAGAGTAACTGACACACTGAGAAAATTCAGGAAATACTCAAAGTCACAATATACAACTCATTTTGGGCAGGAAGTGACAATATCAAATTCATTTGGAAAAACTTCAGTGTATAAACATGCAATGTTATAATAGAAGAACTTGCCAGTATTTCATGAATTCTATATGTTCTCATAGTTTTACATCATTGAAAGCATCTTATGATCCATTGTTTGCCTCAATGAAATCCATAAGTGATTCAACAGAGTCAAGCTTAAAAACTTACCCTAGTCTTTAAAGTATACTGAGATTTTAATGAAGTAACAATAAATAAGAAAGGCTTTTAGATATGACATAACCAAACACTGAATACAATTTAATTTCAGTATCTTTTATATGGTGTGAAATAAAAAATAGCAATTATACTTTTTCATTACTCACAGGACTCTATCTGTTTTTGTGTGTCCACCCCACAAGAACTATTCTGCAGAACTGATTTTTACCTACTGACTCATGAGAAAAGGATTCAGGATCTTGCTAATTTGTTATTAGTTTACAAAACAACATTCCAAAAGCTAACTCGCTCATTCAGGGGGTTAAAAAAACAAACAAACAGACAACAGCCCACACAAAGGTTAGAGGAGATTGTAAACTTCATGTGTGAAATTAAATAAAACCACTTCATTCCAAGGTCTTGTTTTCAAAATGAACCAACTGCCATGAACAAGAGATTGGAGGAACTGACTACTGTTTTTCAGTGTGAGAACTGCCACCTCATCAAAACTGTAAAACCTGTGAGGACAGGATTTTATCACACTGTTCTCCTCCAAAATATCTAGCACACTTATCCATCCATTACTAAAACACTGTACTGGATGTCTCATTTTCCTGTGGCACTAAGAAGCTTTTACCTTTTGTGTGATCCGTTCTATTTGTCGATTCTGAGAGTCAATCTCATTGCCCATGTCTATGGCCATGTTTTTCAGATTTCCTAGGATACTGCCCACTTGAGTCAGGTTCTCTTCCATTTCATCTTCTCTGGCATCATTCATTACACTACCACAAAAAGAATGTTAACTCAGTACTTTTGGGTGAATTGTAAATGGACTAAGTCTGGATTTAGTTTTCATAAAAATAAGTAACCAAAATGACCTCAAGGAAGTATTAGACCCAAAGGATGTAGGTTAACAGTCTTGGGAAACATTATATAGCAAAAATGGAAAGACTGATCCAAGAGAGGCACAATGTCTTAAAGCCATTTAAGAGCAGATTAAGTAACAACTCTAGAATGGTGGTTCTCAAAGCATAATTCCCAGCATCACCTGGAAACTTGTTAGACATGAAAAAATGCTAATTCTCACACTCCACTCCAGATCTCCTGAATCAGCGACTGGAAGTAGATCCCAGCAATCTGTGTTTTAATAAACCTCCCAGGTGATTCTGATGCATGCTTAAGTCTAAAGAACCACTGGTCTAAAACAAAGGTTACAAAATTCTGGCCCAAAGGCCAGACCTGGCTTGCCATCTGATTTTATAAATAAGGTTTTATTTGAACACAGCCTTGCTCATTTGCTTACACACTGTTCATGGATGGCTGCTGTTACCCTACAACAGAGCTGAGTAGCTAAGTTGTGACTGAGACTGGACGGCCTGCACAGTCTAGAATACTATCTGACCCTTTACAGATACCCTTACAGGGATCTGGCTGACCCCTACTCTATACAATACTTTTTTTTTTTTGGTGGGGAGACGTAATTAGGTTTATTTATTTATTCTTAGAGAGGTACTGGGGATTAAACCCAGGACCTCATGCAAGCAAAGCATGCGCTGTACGACTTGACCTATATCCTCCCTGCTAGATGATACATTTTAAAACATACCTTATTTACAGAAGTAAAGCATGATTACTTGAATAAATTGGAAAGTTAATCTATCATTAATTAATCTATCATTGAAGGTCAACAATCAGTCACCATTTTGTCAGAAGGCAAATTTTAAAACAGAATAAATGCTATTTCTAGTTGATGAGTTGGTGTTCATGCATAACTACATCCATCCTCCAGAGAGAGCCATTCATTTAGGAAAAGGGTAACAATATTGGGAGGAACTGGCATACCGTTTAATGTATCCACCGCTGGCTGCTCCTGTGGTTGCTTGCTGAGGCTGACCATTTGTCACTCGGCCTGGCTGTTTAGATATTACATTGCTAGGAGAGTTGTCTCCACCATCTCCCCATGTTGCCTTATAGGCTTTACCAGACTCAAAGTTCTTTGTCCTGTATGAGACAGGAGTGTAGAGAGATATTGAAAAGCAAGAGAAGAAGAATTGTCATTAGTGCTTGTGTCCTTGAGGATGACCTAGCACCCTTAGCATAAGCTAGATCTAGAATATCTAAACTATGCTTCACCACAATCTGGCATACGAAAAAGATGAATTGTGTAAGCACACTAAGATTAAAAAAAATTTTTTTAAGGTTCAGCTACTTCCACCAAATCTTCGTTAAGCAGTTAGCAAGTAGCAAAGTGCAATTATTTCAGGTTCTCTTAGCCTGATGCTCTCCAGAAAAGAGATTAACGGACACTAGGAAAAAAATTCCTTAGGAAAGGTGCTCTGGGATGCTTTAAGAGGTTCCTCAGAGGCATCTCAGAGGTTGACGAGAGATGGAAGGGAAAGTAGGTTGAGTGGGCAGTACTTAGACCTCAGCTGCCCACTTACTTGAGCTGTAGTAGTTCCAGATGATCGTTTTTTAAAGTTAGAATTTTTGCATTAAATTTTTAAAAAAAGGTTTCTTAAGAAATAAACATCATGAAGGAAAGGCACGAATTATTTCCAAATTGAACAGGCAATAAATGAGTACCTTGGCCACATTGGTTTAGGGTTTGGTTTAGGGTTTTTTTATTTAAGAGTTTACTTTATCTATCTTAAAAAAAAAGATCCTAAATTCAGGGCTCTTAAAAATAAAAACATATGCTTTAGACATAAATCATATAGCTGAAAATTAGCCAATGCCAGAATTTTACCATGGGATTTACTACTTAAATAGGTATAAATGGCAAGAAAAAGAGCCTAGTAAAATAACTTTGAAATCTCTATTACAAAATACACTTTTTTTAAACAATTTTATAATTTTTTTACAATTTTTTACAATTTTGCTTCTCTGTAAACAAAAACAAAGCAGTATATGGCTATAATAATGGTTTCTGACTTATTCCACAAAATATGTTAATGAGGAAGTTTTGAAGTTACAAAAGCAGAGGAGAGATTTTATAAAAACAGTGGCTCCATCCTTAATAGGACACGTGAGGATTTATTTTTGGCAAACCCAGAACTGGATCTTAGACTTAAATCATCAATGTTACAGAAAGGGTACTACTTATTTTTTGATAAGAGGCACTGAGAATGTAAACACATCTATGAATACTGAAGAGCTACTTCTTAAAGTGCCTTTCTTTAAGTTCTCACAATTTCTTATTTATACCATTATGTTTTATAAATTAATTAATCTCTATGTTAATAAGCCATGTTAAATCCTCCCTGGAACAAGGTGGATACAGATTATTTAAATGAATATTTATATATAATTATCTGTTAATTTGGTAAAAACTCATTTACGTGTATTCTTTGTTTATAAGATGGGTCTCAAGCAAAATTCTGAAGTAGCGTAATAGCAACTAAACAAAATAAATAATATATTGGTTTACCAGAAAGTTAACCAGGAGTATTAATAAAAGTAATATAAGTGAGGCTTTTATCAGGATGTCAAGATTGTAGAACAGATCAAAGAGTGATGGCTTGGATTCAAAAGTCACTAATAAGACACTATGCTTCTGAGAGTCTTCGTACATAAAGAGTAGACTAGGGCAGGAATTGTGGCTCTTGATCTAACAAGGAATAAATACAGGCTCCAACCTCCTCAACCTGATCCTTAGTTAAAAGCTCATGACTTTAAGCCCACAGATTACCAAATGGCATGTTTATTCTTCGAACCCATTAACATTCCCTAGCTTTGAGATTTATAGATAGCCACACATAGCTGGAATACAGCTACCTAAAAAGACATCTAGGTCAGGGTTATTTTTGGTCTACAGTAAGAAAGAAATGGTTCTGGATTTGTAACAGAACTCTTCTGCATAATAAAATTTATAGCTATTCTGGGAAGAAATCAGACTTCATGATAACATGCTTAAGCCAATTTGTGACAGGTTTTAATACAATTAAGAACTCCATCTAGAAAGTTAGATTTACCCCTGACCTCAGTTTTGAAGAGTCTAATAATCTTTACCCATCATATTTTTTCTTATAAATATCATATTCAAAAATGGCATTTTTGAAATAAAAATGTGAAATATCCCTTAATCAATTCAAGCGGCTGCTGTAAATGCAGAAAACAACAAGTATCGGGATATGAACGCAATAACAATTTCTTTTTTGAGTTTTGGTTGTCAACATTAGTAGTAACTGAATAATAACAGCAAAAAGAAAGCCCAATATTAGCTATAATTCTCTCATTCCAGGGAAAAAAGGGATCATATAAATACCAATTGTAATGACTACGAGAGAGAGAGAGAGAGAGAGAGAGAGAGAGAGAGAGAGTGTGTGTGTGTGTGTGTGTGTGTGTGTGTGTGTATGAGATTGCTGATTAGGCTACAGGAAAGAAGAAAAAGTAGGACAAGAAACAAAGGCTAGAAATCAAACTCTTAATTTTCTAACATTTAACCATGGTCTTTATAGTTCCAATAAAGATCCAAAATTAAAGATTCAAACATAATAAACAGTAGGCTGACAGGGGGTTAACTTCCATAAAAAAACTAAGATTAGTTAACTCTGCATCAATTTAATATGAAACCACAGCAAGCAAACACATGATGTAATAGGTATTATGGAACAGATTATAAAATATATAAACAGAGCAAACCTTTATTTTAAAAAAGGAGATACTAGATATGGTAACATTCTAAATTTATATCCCACCTTGTTCCAAATGGCATTTAAGATGACTTACATTGGCAATTAATTCCTCAATTTGGTAGCTGCCTAAATCATAGGGAATCCAAATCGTTAGAAGCAACATTTAAATAGAGGAAATCTTGATTCTGGAACTGGAAAGAAGTAGGGAAATTTAATAGAAGATAGGATGCTGAAATCAAAGTCCATGGAAAGATGGATTTAGCCTGAATTCTCTTGTCTTTGATCAGAACTAGAATGCACCAATTCTCTACAAGGATCAACCTATTTAAAACTTCTTAGGAAACTTCAGGGGTATTTTTACTTTATAACCTTAAATGTTATTTAGCAAAAACTTAGTATCAGAGCCATTAGTTAAAGAGTGGTATTATAAATTAAAAGATCCTTTGGTCCAGTCCATCTTCCGGCAGATAGCACTCATCAAGAACAAATTCACTTTACATTACACACCACAGCACAGCTTTTAAGACAGTCTCCACCATTCACAAAATCCATGCACATGCACAGAAAAGCCATTTGAAGCATCACCTTTAGATAGCAGGTTAACAGCCCAAACTGCGCCACAAGACTGCATCTTAAAGTTCCCTTTGATCAGTTATTGAGCCCGGCTTCTGATGTTAAGTCTTCGTTTTTAGTAAGCAGATTAGAAAGGAAGAGATTAGGTGAGAGAATGAATTGCAGAAAATAGTGAATGCCAGTCAAACAGAACAGAAGCAGGTTTAGAGTTTTCAAAACATAATGCATTTAAATTCCTGCCTGGTTTCATAGAAACAACCAACATCTGAGAATCTAGATAAAAAGAAAAACAAGAAAACTAAATCAGGGCATACTTCATTTTTCCTAAGAACTTCTGAATGATGATATTCTGTCCTAAAATTATGAAAATTAACATGAAGAGAAGGCAAATATTTTACATCTCCGGAGAGCAGGATGGAGGAAGTCATCACATGTTGATTAAAATACAGTATTTCAGTATTTATTTTAACCAGAGCTGAATATTTATACCTTAATATGACATAAGATTGAACCTGTAGTATCAATTTTGAATTTAAGTGGTCCAGAAAAACCCACTTGTCTTCAAATTACGTGCCATTATGTTTGACATTGGAAGCATAGACTGAAGAGAGGCAAGTTAATATGTTCTCTGAGAATGGTTAAACCAGACACCAGTTTACTATTCTGAGATGTCCCTGCCACTTTTTAAACTCTTGTTAATCAGAATTATGACTTATCAAAGTTACTGACAAAGATACATGATTTTTAATAAGGATCTGCTATTCTGCTCTTAGGATTCAAATAGCAACAAGCTAAAAGAATGACATTTATTCACACTTTTAAAGTTTAATTCTGCTAGTCTGTTTTTAAATTCTAGTAGTCCTTAAGAATTAGCTAAAGTTAAAATTCCCTTCTACTACAGAGTGCTGTTAAGTGAAGCTATTTTCACATCTTATCAAAAAAAAGATCCCCTGCAGCCAATTAAGCCAACTGCTCTTTTCCTCAGGGGGCCCAGTGTGCAATGGCTGCCAACAGCAGCCTCCTCGGTAGTGTATGTAGCCTGTTGCCTGTATGGATTGCCCTAAAGTACTTTGGAGACAGCCCTTTCCAGTGGACACTCACGCCTGGCATACTGTCCCCAACCTAGGCTCCAGAGAGGTATGCACAGTGCCTTTTGAAAGCTCCAGGGCACAGTGGCCAGGGTCCGCACTGGCCAAGTCATCATATCCATCCACACCAAGCTGCAGAACAAGGATCATGTGATTGAGGCCCTACGGAGAGCCAAGTTCAAGTTCCCTGGCCACCAAAAGATCCATATCTCCAAGAAGTGGGAATTTACCAAATTTAATGCAGGTGAATTTGAGAACATGGTGGCAGAAAAGCAGCTCATCCCAGATGGCTGTGGGGTCAAATACATCCCTAATCGTGGCCCCCTGGACAAACAGCAGGCCCTGCACTCGTGACAGCCTTGGCACTGTCCCTTCCTTACTCATGACCACCAATAAATCATATCTTCCCATCCTCTCAAAAAAAAAAATCTCCTGACGTGACCTCAATGAATACTACCGAACAAAAGAAATTTCCAAAGTGAAGCAGTGTAGCATATAGTTAACAACTAGTGCTCTGCCTGGTTTTGAATCTCAGCTCTTCCACTTGCTAGTGTAGCCACTTTGTGTCCGTTTCCCCCTATGTAAGATGGTGAAATAAGAGAATCTATGTCATATTAAAGTTACTGCAAGGATTAAATTTAAAGTGCTCAGGATAGTAAGAGCCTAAATTAATATATAGGCCCACAACTCTCATCCAAACCCTTGGATGCGAGACATTTTGAGCAGTACCACATAACCATACACATCAATATTTCTGCAGTGAAACAAATTAACATTTACGCTAAGTGTGATAACAATTATTAAATAACTTCAGTGCAGGTTATATCTTATGGTCTAATTAATAAATTGTGGCACTACGTTCTGAAAAAACAAACCCTTGGCTTTCAGAGTTTTTTAGATTTCTAAATGTGAACCTAAATTATTATTATTACTACCAGAATTAGTACTAGCTTTGGACAGAAGACTAAGAAGATCCTGTGAGCCTTTGAGAAGCTCCTGTTATGGCTATTTATGTGAAACACAGATTAGCAGATCAGATTAGAAAGATTACGACCCTGGCAGAATAAAATTAGACTGAGCTGAGGACATGAGAATCATACATGACAAGGAGTCAATGGTATAAAGAAGACATAGGTGGAAGGAAGACAGAATCTTTTAAACTGAAATACTACTCTCTCCTCTTCAGGGAACAACTGTTCTGTTATAGGAACCCCTGATTCCATCTGTTAAGAACTGCTTTCTCCTCTTGACCCACTAGAAAATGGCTCTTCTGAGGTTAGAGGCTGAAGACTGACTATTTCAGGACCACACTCTACCTTCTCTCTCACCAGTATCCAAGAAAATCCTGCCTATGCTTCTCTCGGTCCACAAAAGCAAGTAAAATTAATATTTCTGTAGCTCCATTTCCCACTTTCTATGATATTAGATCACTTTAGGATTCACTGCTCTTCCTATTCATCAACCCCTGACTCAGAGATAGTTTGCTCTAGGTCCTATGGAGGACTTCCTCTTCCTTGCTCTTCTCTTAATATCTATCTCAAGAAAATTCATTTACTTTTTCCCTCTGAACTCTTCCAAGAGGGTAAAAGCACAAGTTTGCAAAACATAGTTAAGATTTTATAACAAAAAAGTCTGTGCATTTCTAACTTGTTTGTTTAAAGTAATCTGCTAAACTTTGATTGACAGATCATAGTTATTAAAATATGCACTTCTGGAGAGTCGACCAAGGTCTAAGAAGGTCAATAGACTTGTCTTTCTTAGCTTCTTATGCCCAGAACAAACCCTAAAATTGGCCAACAATTTATCTCTATTTTCTCTAGTAAAAATGGCAAGACAATGTTGTCACATGAAAACACATCTGAAAGTATGACAGAACAAAAGCTCCTCCATCTATACCTCCTTCAAGGAGTAAAAATGCTGAGTCTGTAAACCTTTGTATCCCATTCTTGGTTTACCATACCAGCTGAGACAACTGGATAGAAGTACTAATGCTTACAAAGCTCTTTAAAAATAAATACTCTCAGCAGAAAGGACAGTCATTCAATCTCCAGACAATGTCATTTCAGCCAACGGTAAAATTCAAAGTTGTTTTGTTAATGACTTTTTAAAACAAAAATGAGTTCCTTCTAACAGAAGGGAAGATAATAATGGTTTAACTGTCTTAGTGCAAACCTCATCCTAGTGGGAATACATATAATTGTCAACACCATGGAATTTGTTTTACCCAAGAACAGGCAGAGAATTTATATATTCATAATAAAGTCACCAAAAGAATGAATTCCTTTCCATCAAGTATAATCTCATACACTGTACACAAATATTTTGGACTTTTCATCTCTTGGTTTACTAGAGACTTCAAATCTTCAGTCTTCTTTGACTTTTCTCTTCATGTTTGATATACAATCAGTTGATTTGAAGTGACTTTTCTTTGATTTACACTTTTCTCTCTCATCTCAATAATAAGGTTTTACCTCACAGACCTAGATTACAAGAGGTTCCTAACCAGTCTCCTGGCATGCAGTTATGTACTCCACCCCAATAATCAACCCCTTAGGCTGGCTTTCAAATTTCTCTACTGCTTACTTACGTCTTATTTTCCACTTCTCATCTGTATGAATCATGTAGTTCAGTTAAGTCAAGCTCCTCGGTAATCTTTATTTACATCAAATTTCCCGCAGGAAATGTCTTCCCACTTCTTCCGTGTCCATCCAAATCTTTCTAATCATTCAGAGCTCACCTCCAGTCCTACCTCTCCTATAAGATGTTCTCCAAATTAACCCTGATCAGTTCTGTACCCTTACCCTCAGTTGATATCATGTGAGTAGCTTTTACATAGTTCTTACTTTTTCCTATTCTTCCTCATAGATCCAACCACACGATAAGTCTTTTGAAGCCGGGAGCCAAGTCCTTTAGTCCCTTGGCCATCCCTCATTTGTCTACCACAGAATACAGGCTTTGTTAATGCTCCCTGTTTGAAAGGAAAAGACACTAGTTCCATCCTGCTCTGTATTATCCAGATGTGTATTTCCCAACCATTGTGTGTATTATTAAAAAATGAAATTGGGACTTGATTCAAAGATGGAATACATTTAAGAAATGATTTAGTGAACATGCCCATTTACATAAAAAGCTTGATCTGCCTGAAAGAGAAATAGCTTAAGTTTTTCTAACAAAGTTTCTTATTGAGGCCCAGTCACACTTCCTGGGAGGACAGGGATGGGGGATGCTCTTACTTCAGATTTACTTGAAGAAGGTGTTGACTTATCAACTCACCTATTACATGGGCATACACAAAGGCCACAGCACTTGTTGAGTTCTGTTAAAGTCTTCTCTGCCTCTCTCATGTCTTTGTTTATTTGGTCCATGTTTTCTTCTACGCGGTTTAGTTGTTCTAAGAATAAGTTATGGAAGTTACATTTTGTGTTACATTCACAGTGCCAGCCATAAAACATTACTATCAGGAAACAGCAAACTTTAACCTGAAATCTACCAATAACCTATCATAGTGACTGTATCAGTACCAGAAGGTATCACATACTGTCCAAAACAAAACAGTCTTTCACGTACTGATCCTGAAGCATCTGGCCTCTGACTGGAAATATTTGCTCTAAAGAAATTTGTATAACAGGAGCATGTGAGGATGGGTTTAGAGATCACCCCTGCAACCAAATTAAGTGTATTTTGACCAGACCAGATCATCAACATTTCTATCACTGAACAGGCTCAAAACTTGAGGGCTGTCGTAAGATTAATAAAAATTAGACCATAAAAACTAGAATGCCGAGGGCCAAATCAAACAAAATGTTTCCAAGTCCACCTGACTCTAGACCTGTTTAAGGACTTAACCTGATTTCTGAAAATGATGCAAGAATATCATGTCTAATACACATATGACCAATGCACACAATAAGCCCTCCTACCTAACAAATACTTGGTACATAATTGGGCATTGTGGTCCCTACTTCAAATAGGCACCAAACACATGATATAATTCAAATCAGAAAATGGAAATAAAATATCACTCTTATGTTACAAAGGCAAGGTACTCCGAAAGGCTTAAATTAATTTTATACATGGCTGATTTGAAAAGGCTTTCTGGCATCCTGAATCAAATCAATAGTTTCTGCCAGTGACTGCAACTCACCCCCTTGTTCATCCAGCATAGTGATAGTCTTGGTTCCTGCATCCTGAGACTAGAAGAAGGAAAAAAAAACTTATAGCACAACAAAACAAAACCAACAGAAAAAAACCTTCAAGGTCTGACAAACAGCAAGAGAGAATCATTAGAAACCTAAGTTCTCAGAGGAGTAGAGATATAGAGAAAACTAATCTCCTCAAACCAATACATTTTAACATATTAACCCCCACAAAATAATTAAATCATAAACTCTTGGTGAATTGATCTTCCCTGTCATATTCCAATACTGTGAGTGAGAAAAACAAAAAAGGGCCATGAGTCCATGTTTTGACAATTTCAGCAATTAGTGGTTTCAAATAATAAACCTTATTGGTACAATACCTTTCTGACTCTTAACAATAATTTCAGCTTGGGCTACCAGGATCCCTTCTCTATAGTTTCTATACTTAACTTGATGATTAAATACTTTCTTACCTCAATGGCTAAAGCCAGGATTCTCCTTGTACTTTCCAGAGACTAGGAAAAAATACAGAGTTTTAGCATTCTAAAACATTTAGTCCCTCTCCCCCACTGCAAAAAATCTGATCACAGGCTATATTCACGATGCTACTCTATTTTTAAAGATTGCCAGCCTATCTATCCCCCCATTAAAAACAAACAAAAAAAGAGTTGGTCACTATAATTTCTGTTATTTTCTTTCAACCAGGTGCTCCTTAACACAAAATTTAGAAGGTTAAGTTAATGGGATTTATACAAATGCAATGTAAGCAGAAATCTATGTATATTACACAGATATTAGAAAATTCTGTTAAAACTAAATGTCCAGAATTCCTCAAATCTAGAATACCTTTGTTGCAACTGTTCAATAATGACTATCTAAGAAAAAAATCATACAAATTGTTTTTACTTGTTTAGTTTTTTTGGCAAGTTGAAAAAGTAAAGAGCTAGTAACAGCACTCTAGGGCAAATGCGTTTTTGATATAAAGGGAATAGGAAGAGGCCAAAATGGTATTCTAAGAAGGTCTCTCATCCTTCCACTATGAAAACTGAAAAAGAATTAATTACTTATTCCAAGTAAAAGGTTTACCTCATCAGTAACCTGGTTAGCCCTCAGCTGAATTTGTTCTGCTGACAGATCATCCATGATGAATCAAAACTCTGGTTAGGCACAGAAACTGAAATGTGGATATCCTGTAAGAATAAAGATATAAAAAACAAGTTTGTTTGAGCAAAGAGTGTCTATCGAATTTAGGGTGCTTATCTGGAAAACAGGATAAAATAGCCTGTCTTTATCTGTGTATCTATGTATCTACCTACCTACCTACCTACCTACCTATCTACCTATCTATCTTACATGTGAAGAAATTAAGGCTGAGAGATGGTAAATAAATGCTTAAATGCTAGTTAGTACCAGAGGTGAAGCTAAAACTCAGGTTTCAGGACTTCCAGTTAAGCACTGTTTCTAAAAGGAAAGTGGTCTCTCTACTTCGAAAAGGAAGGCACTACTAGAAGACAAGCTTCAAGAAGCTATTAAAATGAATTCCTGGTTGTATAATGTTCTTTGTACATTGTTTCAATATAGAAAAGCAACAAGGTGAAGAAGTCTAAGCTAGGTAGTGTTCAATCAGTAAGGTAACAAAATCCAAAGTCATGTGCCTGCAGAAAGCAGGATACATTCTAAAAATGTGCCAGGTGTCCATGCTATTCATTGGAGATAATGAAGTATTTTCATTCTTAACAAGAAAAGGACAGTGTTGATAGAAAGAACTCAGAAAAGAACTAAGGTTTTTATTAATAGTAGACTCTCCCTTTCCAACAGCATTGTTTGCTGTTGTAGTGAAGTCCCTAAGAAATTGTAATTATTCTCCTATACATAGTAACTTAGTCACTCATAGTAACTCAGAAAGTGATCTATCTCGTAGATATTCAAACTAAGACAAAACATTTAGTAGGTGAAGATTCCAGGAGTCCTGCCTTCTAATCATCAACAGTGATATACTGTTACATAGTATTGCTCTTTGAACAGTCATGTGGAGTAATAAGCACTGTGTGACTGATTTAGGTTGTTTTCTTTTCATTACATTTGCTAGCTTTGTATTAAATTTTTAAAAACTAATTTTACCAAAGCCTTTTGTCTATGACATATACAAAAGTGTGGTTCACATTCTGGATTTATTCCCTGGGGACATCTGGCAACATCTGGAGAATGCTTTGGTTGTCACGAGTTGGGGGTAAAGGGGAGCAGTGTTACTGATATCTTGTTGGTAGAGGCCAGGGATGCTGCTAAACATCCTATAATGAGCCTCGGGACAGTCCCACCCCCCAACAAAGAATTATCTGACCCAAAATGTCAAAGTGCTAAGGTTGAGCACACTGCCATGGAGTACACTCACTGATAAGCAGGGAGCCTTGTTAACTGCGAATGTACTAGACTGAACTCTTAGAAAGCAAAGATTTTGTTACATTTTTGCATCTCTAATACTTAAAAGGATCTGACAGTTGGTACTTCAGTAAATGTATGTTGAATGAACAAATAAGCAGAAAAACAAGGTGTACTGTCAAAGTATTTAAGTGGATCTTAAAAACAAAGCTACATGTAATAGTAGCACAAAGCCTACAAATAACCATTCGAACCACAAACTGAAAACTGCCATCACACATATATGATCTGGAATGGCCTGCCAATCACATACAGATCAAAATTTTTAGTCATATCTATAGCTAACCAAAACTTTTAGTAGAACCATCTAAACAAAAAGCATCAATACAACACTCCCAAGACAGGAAGCCATTATTACATTTAGAGTCCTGTTTATAATTCTATTGTCATGGCTGTTTTGGAGTTTAATTAAGATTCTGAGCTTTGATTAAAGCCATTAATGCTCACAAAATTATTATTAATTATTATTAATACTAAAATTATTAAATTGCCAAAAGTTGCAAATTTAATCTCATATGCAAATTTAATCTCATAACTTGCTTGCCACAGTAGGACTGTGGCTCTGGCAAAAGGTTCATATACTAAGATATATATCGAAGACATAAAGGTCTTTCTTGAATTAAGAACTGACCATTCATTAGACATAAGCATAAATAGAACCATATGCTTTACTACTTTGGTGATTTTTATAAGCCTTCAGCTTTAATCACACATAAGTTCATACTACAGTTTCTCTTTTGTCAGTCTTCCACAGTTACAACTATAAAAAGAAAAGAAGTCACTTTGCACCCTCTCATCTTTTTCGTACACCGTTTCTTTCTATAATACCCCATCTTCCTGCTCAGGCAGCCTTGTGCTTCTCCATCACTTCCTAGAGCCCCAACAAAGTACTTTTCGAAGACTGTTCTTCCAGGCAGTGTGCTCCAAAGTTATCTATCCCTCTACAAAGTTATCTATTCCTCTCATGTAAAACTTCTAAATGCCCCATAGAGCAGAAAGTGTTAAGAAAAGTAATATACATGAATCAATTAGTGCCTGGAAATGACATTGCTAGTCAGGTTTTCCAATATAGTATCCCATGAGGAGGAAGATATTTTGTGAGTAAAGAAGCCTGGATCTCTCAAATTGTACAACTACGTAATTCTACTCCTTTAGGTGAGTCATGCCAATTACAAGTCAATATTTTCTATCCTTCTGGTAAATATGAACAAAACTCCATGTAAGTCCAGAGAGAGGCTTGAAGGCAAAACTAACTTCCATCAAACTTAGAGATTCCAGGAGTCCTGCCCATAATTATCAAAACAAGCAGATACAGCTGGGAATTGGTTATGAAGCATCACTCCTGGTATGACAATGGTGTCATTTTGAAGGACACACCCTTTCAGTGAACTCACAGTGCTGCCTAGTACTTCTGTTTTTCCCCTCCCTTAGTAGACAGCACACAAGACAAAAAACAGGCTTCTATAAAATTCTCACATGTTTGGCATGCTGGTATCAGGACAGAGCTGCCTAGGACTTTTCTACTCTGGACTTCTGAGGGTGTGGAGCACATGATTACAAGTAAATGGGAGTAAGACAGACAATGCAGAATTGTAAGAGGAAGACCAAAGAGAGACAAAGAATAATGCTCCTCGGGCTCTTTCAGCCTTTACTAAACTGCTCAGAAGCATCAGGCAGGGTGCAACTTAGAACTAGCCACATAGCTTTATTCATATTTATTGCTACCTCCAGAAGTTTTTTCATGGAGTCAGGAAAAGCTATCTAGAATGTTAGCAAAAGGGAATTAGAGAAGGGGGAGGGAAAGGAAAACGAAACGTGATTTGACACAAAGATCCCATTAAACTTACTATAACCTAGTAGATTAAATATGTGTGTCATTTTCCCAATGCTCTTGTGAACTTAATATACTGCGTGCCTCTGAGATGAAAATGCAAGACTTTTCTCCATGTTTTTGCACCCTGTTTCCCTTCCTATGGTTCATCTGGGCTTACTAGAAGACTCCTCATTTACCTTTTTTCTTAATTTCTTTTCTATTATAAACCTTGGAGGGAGAGGAGAGGAAGAAATGATCATTGAGTATGTACTACGTGTCATATACCCTACCAAGTATTTATATATGTCATTATCTCTGTTATATCACTTTGCAGGTGGGGATACTAAGGCTCAGTTTAAGTAAGTAACTTGCCTGAGGTGATGGAGTCAGTAAAGAGCAGATTTATTATTCAAGCCTGGATCTATTCTGAAACCAAGGGATAGGTCTGATAAATAGTCTTACTGTTGGATGCACCTCCTCACAATAAATAAGATGATATGAGAAATGCTGAATATCAGAAAGTAGGCTAAGCATCTTACCTGATAGCTCATTTCAAAATTTTAGATACCTTCTACAATAAAACCGTGAAATCTTATCTCTTCCACATACTCAAAGGCAGTTAAATTGAAGGAAGAGCTAGAAAGACCAGAATAATCATGGTTTTCAGTTATTTTATAAAAATACAGAACCTGAAAATATTTATATTAATTTAGAAAATGAAAATAGTAATATTAGGAAGAAAGAATACAAAGAAAAAATGACTTAGACTTAATCAACAGGAGATCCATATGTCTTTATTGATAAAATGGAGAGAACCTTAGGAAGTAATGAAGAAACAGTAAATCATCAATTCCTGACAAGACCAATATGAGAATGGTTTTATACAATATTAATTCTTTTTATACTGGAGAGTAAGGATTTTGCATTAAAATATCCTACCCAGTTAGTTTCCTGCCTTATTCCTTCTCTTAAAGTTAATCACAATGTAAGTTGCTTTATGAATTACACTCAAGTTTATTACTGTACTTTTATTAAAACTTTGATAAACCTTGTAATTTTCTTTGGCATATTTTAATCAGACTTTCATGGTAACCAATGTATTTACAGCAAAAAGAAAATTCTGTTCAGAGCAGGTTATAATAGTGGTGAGCAGTGGGAACTCCAGCATTCAAATTCTGGCCCCAAAGTGTATTTGCTGAGTGTCCTTAGGCAAGTTACCTAATCCCACTAAAACTCAGTTTCTGAATTTGTAAGATAAAGATAATAGATCTACTTCATAGGCTTTTTTGGTGAAGATTTAAAAAGATGATCTGTGTAAAGTGATCATTACAGTGTCTGACACATAGCTGGTATTCAGATGTTAGCTATTATTTTAAAAATATTATGGAAGCAAAAATAGTAGGCAAAACAAAAGTAAAGCAGCTATGTTAAATATGAGTGACATCAATGTAAATGCAATTGCAAATAACAGCTACTAAATATTAATGGTTCCATCATCTGAAGGCTAAATTTGAATGTTAAAGTCGGTGATACTGTATAGGCTCTACATCTGAACTATTTTCATGCCAGTCATGAGGCCCATGGTTCTTACACTTGATCAGTCAGCTCCTGGAAGTAATGCTGGTCCATGAAGGTTACTCCCAGTACTGGTTAATTAAACTTCATTACTTGTCCACAAAAAAAATTGTCAGATTTTAAATAGATATTAAACAGGTTTAAACTAAACTAAGTTTTCAGTTGATAGTTACTTATCTAGACAAATACATAAAACTTCGCACGTCTAAAAAATTAGACTGTCCTTAAATGGTTCTTTTTTTCTGGCTAAGGCAGGCAAACACAAACCACAAAAAGGTTTACATTATGAAGGTTAGTATAATATAAAGTGAACAATGTAAGGTTTAAAATAAATCAAATATACGCTATAATTACCTGAGGGGGATAATATGAGTAGAAAAAAGTCTAGATGGAAGGGAATTATCCAAATATAACCAATTATTATGGTGATATAGTAGAATTAACAGTGCTTTTTCTTCTTTTTCCCATTTTCCAAATAGTTTGCAGTCTAGTTATACTACTTTAAAATTTCATACATTTATTTTCATTGTAAAAATGATAGCTTATGACAACCAGACAACAGATTTATAAGACTGAAGAAAGCAAAGACAAGGACTAAATTCTAGACCCTAATTCATAAGCATAATATCAATTCTTTGCCTCTCTTGAGAGAGATCTTCCAGTTGGAACATGTTCACAGTAAGTGTAAGTTTGTGGAAACATCTCCATCCACTAATTGATGATCATCCACCCCAACCATAAAAGTACAGAAACAACACAGTAGAAAAATTCGTCCTAATCGTTCTGCTAACAGACGTTTAGAGGAAAGGCCCTTGCTAAGGTTTGGCTGGGATACATTTCACATGAAGTCGTAGGAATAGGTTCTAATGGGGCTGAATAAGTTCTTAGTATTTTAATGGCAAAATACCAAGAAGTGGATAAGAGGATCCCATAAATAAGCAGAGAATTTAGCAGGAATAGAGAATTTACAACAGCTCAATCCTGAGTGTAGTCAATCTCCTGTCATGGCCCCTCACCTCTAGTGTATCCGCCTTCTTTAACTTTCCTACTGACTATCAGCACCCTCAGGGGTTCAAAGAAAATGTATGAAATTAGAAGTCATTTAAATGACAATCTGTAGGATTTGCTTTAAAATAAGTCAGAGGTGGGAAAACGGGAGTATAGAGGGTGCAAGACTGTCCAGGACTGTAGAAGATGGGTGAATAATACGTGGAGGGTCATTATGTTACCTATCAACTTCCTATTATGAAAAAAATTCAAACATATATAAACATTTTTTTAAATGGCAGTTAACTTTTTAATGATCTTTATTCACCATTTTGAAAGTTTAGATGGTGGGTGATGGAGAGAACTCAAAGTAACAACTATAATAATTAATGCTTATAAAGCATTACACATGCAAGACACTATTCTAAGAAATATAAATATATATATAAATACACACACACACAAACACATTTATTTAATCCTTACAACACTGTTTTATTCCATTAAAGCTACTATAACAAAGTACCACAGACTGGGTAGTTTAAAGATCTTGTGACGGCCCTCTTAATGATTAAAAACTGGCACATTTCTGCTGCATACTCACATGGTGGGAGGGGCTAAGGAGCCTCTGGAGGCTCTGGAGCCTCTTTTTTAATAAAGGCACCAGCCCCATTAATGAAGGCTTTACTTTCATGGTCTAAGCACCTCCCAAAGGCCCCACCTAATACCATCATATCCTGCATAAGAATTTTTAACATACAAATTTTGAAGGGGAGGACACACAAACATTCAGATCATAGCAAACACTATTTAATTCCACATTTTACAGATGTACAAATGAAGAAACAGTGAGGTTAAGCAACTTTTGCAAGGTCACACAGTAGAGCTAGGATGAAACCCAGGTAGATTGCTCTAGAGCATATGTTTTCAATTACTATTACACATTCAAAAATTTTTTAAATTCAAGTATAGTTGATTTACAATGTTGTGTTAGTTTCTGGTGTATAGTGTAGTGATCGTTATACATATATATAAATATTCTTTTTCCTATTCCTTTCCATTATAGGTTATTGTAAGATATTGAATATAGCTCCCCGTGCTATACAGTAGGTCCTTGTTGTTTATTGATTCTGTACATAGTAGTTTGTATCTGTTAATTCCAAACTCCTAATTTATCCCTTCCCTCTTCCCCTTTGGTAACCATAAGTTTGTTTTCTATGTCTGTGAGTCTGTTTCTGATTTGTAAATAAGTTCATTTGTATCATTATTTTTTAGATTCCACATATAAGTGATATCAGGTGATATTTTTCTTTCTCTGACTTACTTCACTTAGTAAAATAATCTCTAGGTCCAGCCATGTTGCTGCAAATGGCACTATTTCATTCTTTACTGCTGAGTAGTATTCCATTGTATATATATATACCAGCACTTCTTTATACAAGTATTTGTCCACGGACATTTAGGTTGCTTCTGTGTCTTGGGTATTGTAAATAGTGGGGCTATGAATATTGGGGTGCACGTATCTTTTCAAATTAGAGTTTTCTCTGGATACGTGCTCAGAAGTGGGATTGCTGTATCACATGGTAACTCTAATTTAGTTTTTCATGGAACCTCCATACTGTTTTCCATAGTGGCTACACTAAACTACATTGTACACAAACTACAGTGTACAAGGGTTCCCTTCACTCTATACCTTCTCCAGCATTTATCATTTTTGGGCATTTTAATGATGGCCATTCTGACTGGTGTAAGGTAATACCTCATTGTAGTTTTGATTTGCATTTCTCTGATAATTAGCGATACTGAACATTGTTTCATGTGCCTATTGGCCATCTGTATGTCCTCATTAGAGAAATGTCTGTTTAGGTCTTCTGCCCATTTTTGGATTTTGTTATTGAGTTGTATGAGCTGTCTGTATATTCTGGAAGTTAAGCCCTCGTCAGTTGCATCATTTGTAAATATTTTCTCCCAGTCTGTAGGTTGTCTTTTTGTTTTATGGTTTTTTTCTGCTGTGCAAAAGCTTTTAAGTTTAACTAGGTCCCATTTATTTATTTTTGCTTTTATTTCTATTGCCTTGGTAGACTGACCTAGGAAAACATTGCTATGATTTATGTCTGAGAATGTTTTGCCTATGTTCTCTTCTAGGAGATATATGGTGCCTTGTCTTATGTTTAAGTCTTTAAGCCATTTTGAGTTTACTGAGTGTGAGTTATTACACATTTTAAATGGACAGTAGAGAGCCACATTATCAAGTCATTCAAATCTGTAGCAATGTTGCCCAAAGAAAAGTACAGCTGACCCTTGAACAACACAATGGGTACGTTGGTACTGCAGTAGGTATTTATTGAAAAAAAAAATCTGGGATTAAGTGAACCTGCCCAGGTTAAACCCACGTTGTTCAAGGATCAACTTGTACATACATGAAGTCCCCGCCTTCTGGTTTTCGAGCAGTAAGTTTAACTCCAGGCTTACAGCACATTTTAGAGTAGTGGTTCCCAGCCTTGGCTATACATTATAATCACCTGATGAGCACTATAAATTTGGAGGCCAAAGCTGCACTCTAGACTAATCAGATCAGAATCTCTAGGGGTGGGAGCCAAGCATCAGCCAGTTTAAAGCTCCCCAGGTGATTCCAAAGTGTAGCCAAGTTTGAAAACCACTGTTTTAGATTAAAAGTTTTTGTTTTTTAATACACAGACAAGTATTAATGGATGATGTCCTACCCCTTTACAATTCTGGTACCTAACAGAGATAAAACATAGATAGCATTTAAAGATGTAGGACAAGAACAACTTAGGCTTCAAAAAGATAAACAAAGAATTACCATATGATCCTGGAATTTTATTCCTAGATATATTAGAGAGAAATGAAAACATTTGTCCACACTGTCCACACAAAAACTTGTACAATAATGTTCAAAGCAGCATTATTCATAATAGCCAAAAAAGTAGGACTTGGTCAAACTACACAGAGACAGATTGGGGGTCCTGGGGTGTAATATGGATGGGGCAGCACCAGAGGAGTATGCAGCACCTTAACACTGAATCTTGGGCAGACAGGCCCTGGGAGAGGACCTGAACTAGCTAGAGGCCTGGGATGTGATCCAGGTAGGGCAGAAGTGGACAGTGTCAGTTGTCTTTCAGTGAGAATGCCCTAACTCTGCCCATCCACACCACAGCCTTGCACTAGATCTGAGACAAACACAACAAAGGAAGGGACACATCTATGGGTTGCTTCTGAGTGGAGCCATAGACAACCACACAAGCAGTGCATTGGTCCTCTGTGAGCGCAGGGACCTTACTTGCTTCAGCAGTCATCTCCTTTGGGGCAAGGCACATACTCAGGGCAACAGATTCTGATCAAATCTGACCCTAAGGGCTTCTACTCCAATAACTGAGGAGTAAATCCCATTCCTAACAGGGCAGTAAAAGCCATGGAGCAGAGAGGAAGTCCCGCCTCACACCGTGCACAGGCTTTAGACCCTCTAACACCAATCACACACACATCCTATCTCCAGGGAATAATGGCCCGCACACACTGAGGAAAGGCATGGCTGGCATCCATATCAAAGGCAAACCTCATACCAAAGACATTCGACACATAGTCTACACAGGGATGCTCTCACGTAAAAACACCCCTTAAATGTCACAGTAGATAACTGTTTCCCCTAAAGTCATAGAGACAGAGAAAGCCAAGTAAAATGAGAAGGCAGAAAAATTACTACCAATTAAAAGAAAAAGAGAAATCCCCTGAAAGAACAAAGAAAATTTATCAACAGAAACACAGATTAATGTAACAAAGAACTAGAATCTATAAAGATGAACTAATCAAAAACATACAATTTAATTGCTGAGACAAAAAGCAATCTGGAAGCAATGAGTAGCTAAACTAAAGGACACAAAAACGAATAAGTGATCTGGAAGATAAAATAATGGAAATCACCCAATCAGAACAGCAGACAGAAAGACAAATGGAAAAAAAAAAGAAAGCAACATACAAGATCTATGGAATAACAGAAAACGTGCCAACCTATGCACAATAGGAGTTCCAGAAGGAGAAGAAAGAAGTAGACTGAAAATATATCTGAAGAAATTATGGCTTAAAACTTCCCAAATCTAAAGAAGGAACTAAATATTCAGGTACAGGAAGCCCAAACAAACAAGATGAATCTAAACAGATCCATACCAAGACATATCATAATTAAAAAGGCCAAGTTAAAGAAAAAGAGAGAATTCCAAAGGAGCAAGAGAAAAACAGTCAGTAACTGGGAGGCCCCATAAAACTATCAGCTGATTTCTCTGCAGAAACTCTGCAGGCCAGAAGGGAGTGACATGATATATTCAAAGTCCCAAAAGGGAAAAATCTGAACCCTAGGATACTCTACCCAGCAAGATTATCAATTGAAATAAAAGGAGAGATAAAGAATTTCTCAGACAACAAAAACTAAAAGAACTCAGCAATACTAAACCTACCCTAAAAGAAATATTGAAGAGTCTTCTCAAAATAGAAAAGAAGCAGGAATCTATAGGAAAGGGAAAATCACAATAGGAACTGCAAATACATAAAAGGATTGCTGATCATTTAAATAAGCCAGCACATAGATTAAAAACAACAAAAAATTTGTAAAAGTGATAACTACAATTAACAACAGAAGGATAAGCATGAAGATGTAAAATAGAACATCAAAATCACAACATACGGGGGAGGGGAGTACTAAAATGCAGATCTTTTAGAAAGCGTTTGAACTTCTATGACTACCAATTTAAAGCAAGTGGATATAGTCATGGATCAACACACCTGAAATCCAGGGTAACCACAACTCAAAACCACCAAATCACAAAAGGAAAAATAAAAAGAAGAAGAAATGAATAAAGAAGAACTACAAAAATAACTGGAAAACAAGGCTTAAAAGGCAGTAAGTACATACTTATCAATAATTACTCTAAATGTCAATGAACTAAGTGCTCTGATCAAAAGACACAGAGTGGCAGACTGGATAAAAAACAAGAATCTGCAATATGCTACCTATAAGGATTCACTTCAGGGTGAAAAACACACAGACTGAAAGTGAGGGGATGGAAAAAGGTATTTTGTGCATATGGAAACAACAAAAAAGCATAGGTAGCAATATTCATATCAGACAAAATAGACTTCAAAACAAAGAAAATAAAGAAAGACAAAGGATATTATATAATGATAAAGGGATCAGTACCAGAAGAGGATATTACAGTCATTAACATGTGCACCCAATATAGAAGCACTTAAATACATAAAATAAATACTAACAGACATAAAGTGAAAAACTGACAGGAAGACAATAATGGTAGGTGACTTTAACATCCTACTGACATAAATGGACAGACCATTCAGACAGAAAGTCAATAAGGCAACAGAGACCCTAAATGACACAACAGACCAGAAGGACTTAACTGATACCTACAGGATACTACATCAAAAAATACAAATAAACAAACAAACAAAAAGAACAGATTACCAATTCTTCTCAAGCACACCTGGAACATTCTTTAGAATAGACCACATACTAGATCACAAAAAGAGCCTCAAGAAATTTAAAAAAACAGAAATTATTTCAAGCACCTTTTCTGAATCACAGTGGTATGAAACTAGATATCAACTACAGAAAGAAAAACAGGAAAAGAACAAACACATGGAGACTAAACAACATGCTACTGAAAAAACAATGGGTCAATCAGGAGATCAAAGAAGAAATCAGAAAACACCTTGAGACAAGCAAAAATGAAAACACAACCTTACAGTATCTATGGGATGCAGCAAAAGCAGTTCTAAGAGGGAAGTTCACAGTGGTACATGCCTTAACCAAGAAACTAGAAAAATCTCAAATAAACAACCTACCTTACCATCTAAAAGAATTAGAAAAAGAAGAAAGAACAAAACTCAAAGTCAGCAGAAGGAAGGAAATAATAAAGATCAGAGAGGAAACAAATAGAGATTTTAAAAAATAGAAAAGATCAATAAAACCAAGAGCTGTTTTTTTGAAAAGATAAACAAAGTAGATAAACCTCTAGCCAGGCTCACCAAGAAGGAAAGAGTGGACCCAAATAAAATAAGAAATGAAAGAGAAGAAATAACAACTGACACCAGAGAAATACCAAAAAACCATAAGAGAATACTATGAATAGTCATATGCCAACAAATTGAGCAACGTAGAAGAAATGGACAAGTTTCTAAAAAGGTACAGCCTGCCAAGCATGAATCAAGAAGAAACAGATAACGTGAACAGACCAGTCAACAGAAGAGAAATAGAATCTGTAATTTAAAAACTCCCTGCAAACAAAAGTTGAGGATCAGATAGCTCACTGGGCAATTCTACCAAACATAGGAAGAACTTACACCTATTCTTCTCAAACTATTATAAAATACCGAAGAGGAGGGAACACTCCCAATTCATTCTATGAGGCAACCATCACTCTGATACCAAAACCAGAAAAGACACTACCAAAAAAGGAAAATTACAGGCCAGTATCTTTGATGAATATGGATACAAAAATCCTCAACAAAATATTAGCAAATCAAGTCCAATAATACATAAGAAGCATCACACACTACAATCAAGTTGGATTCATTCCATGGTTACAAGTTGAACATACACAAATCAATCTATTAACAAAAGGAAAGACAAAACCCACATGATTATCACAATAGATGCAGAAAAAAAGCATTTGACAAACTTCAAAATCCATTCATGATAAAAACTCTCACCCAAATGGGTATACAGGGAACATATCTCAATATAATAAAAGCCATTTATGACAAACCCATAACCAACATAATACTTAACAGCAAAAAACTGAAAGCCTTCCTGTTAATTCAAGAACAAGACAAGGATGCCCACTCTTAAACTTCTATTCAACAAAGTACTGGAAGTCTTAGCCATAGCAATAATAGAAGGGGAGGGTATAGCTCAGTGGTAGAGCACGTGCTTAGCATGCATGAGGTCCTGAGCTCAATCCCCAGCACCTTCATTAAAATAAATACATAAATACATAAAACTAATTATCTCCCCCCCCCAAAAAAAGCAAAAACAAACAAATGGGACTTAATTAAACTTATAGGCTTTTACACAGCAGAGGAAACCATAAACAAAAGGAAAAGAAAACTTACAGACTGCAAGAAAATATTTGCAAACGATGTGACTGACAATGGATTAATTTCCAAAATAGACAAACAGCTCATACAGCTCAATAACAAAAAACAAACAACCCAATCAAAAAATGGGCAGAAGACCTAAATAGACATTTCTCCAAAGAAGACATACAGATGACCAACAAGCACATGGAAAGATGCTCAATATCACTAATTATTAGAGATATGCAAATCAAAACTACAACGAGGTATTACCTCCCACCAGTCAGAATGGTCATCACCAAAAAGTCTACAAATAATAAATGCTAGAGAAGGTGTGCAGAAGAGGGAACACCTACATGGTTGGTGGGAATGTAAATTGGTGCAGCCACTATGAACAGTATGAAGGTTCCTTAAAAAACTAAGGCTAGAGTTACCATATGATCCAGCAATCTCACTCCTGGGCATATATCCAGAAAAGATGAAAACTCTAATTTGAAAAGGTACATGCACCCTAATGTTCATAGCAGCAGTATTTACAATAGCCAAGACATGGAAGCAAGCTAAATGACTGTCAACAGATTAATGGACAAAGAAGATGTAGTATGTATGTATGCATATGTGTGTGTGTGTGTGTGTGTGTGTGTGTGTGTGTGTGTATAAAATATAAAATGGATTATTACTCAGCCAAAAAAAGAATGAAATACTGTCATTTGCAGCAACATGGATGGACCAATTAGTTAAGTTGGTCAGACAGACAAATATAAATACTATATGACATCACTTACATATGGAATCTAAAAAATAATACAAATGAATCTATATAAAACAGAAACAGAGTCATACACATAGAAAACAAACTTATGGTTACCAAAGGGGAGGGAGGGAAGGGACAAAAACAGAAGTACGGGATTAATAGATACAAACTACTATACATATAATAGATAAGCAAAAAGGATTCACTGTATAGCACAGGGAATTATAAGTATCTTGTAATAACACATAATGGAATATAATCTGAAAAAAAAATTAACTGAATCACTATGCTGTAAACCTGAAACTAGTGCCATATTGTAAATCAACTTTACTTCCATTAAAAAAAAGTAGGAAAAAACTCAAATATCCATACAATGGAATATCATTCAGCCATAAAAAGGAATGTTCCACGTTACATGTATGAGCCTCAAAAGCATTATGCTTAGTAAACAAAGTCAGATACAAAAGGCCCTATATTATATGATGCCATCTGTATGAAATGTCCAGAATAGATAAATTCAGAAAGGCAGAAAGTAGATTAGTGGTTGCCAGGGTTAGGGGGAGGTGGGACTGACTACCAACTGTTCTGGGGTTGTTTTAGAGTGATGGAAATTTTCTGGAATCAGTGGTGATGGCTGCAGAGCCTTATGAATATACTAAAAGCCACTCAATGGTATACTTTAAAGTGGTGAAGTTATATGAATTATATCTCAACTTTTAAAAAAAAGTAGGGAAAAAAGACTTAAGAATGAAGAAAGACTATCTGACAGAATAGTCAAGTAAAAGGAAAAAGTATGAGTAAGAATTCAAAGGAAGATGGGAAGGAACACATTGATTTTGTAGGTTTTCCTAGGTCAAACAATTTTTTGCCACAATATAAAATCTAAGTTACAGATTTGGTTAAAATAAAGTATAGTAGTTATTGAGTAGGCACCACTCAAATAAAAAACTCATATTTTATATTCAGTGGCTCACCTTTCTTCTCCAGGAAGAATAATTGTGATTGGAAAACAGGATAGAACAACCATGTTAAGAAATACACCTGATGCCCTTCCTTAACTTCTTCATTCTAACTTCTTGGAATTCTGAAAACACACCTTTCCATATTTTTAAAAGGGAAAAGAGTCCAAGTTTTCTTTCTTGTAACAAAAGAAAAAAAATTTCAACTGGTACTCCTGGCCATTATTAATAACTCAGCAAGAGAAAGTAAAACCTAATTAGGCAACATCAAAATCATTGCTTATATGTTAATATATCTGAAAACACTGATATTTTGGAAAGACTTAAAACGATCATTACAAAGGTTACATTCAAAAATATGTATAGTTTACAGAAACAGACTCACATACATAGAAAACAAACGATGGTTACCAAAGTGGAAGGGGGGTGGTGAGGGATAAATTAGGAGTTTGGGATTAACAGATACACATTAGTGTATATGAAATAGGTAAACAAAAGGGACCTAATGTTACAGCACAGGGAACTATATTCAATTTCTTATAATAAGTTATAATGGAAAATAACCTGAAAAAATATACATATACATATATATATATAACTGAATTGCTTTGCTACACACTTGAAACTAACATTGTAAATTAACTAAAATTTTTTAAAATGTACAGTTTAAAAATTAAAGGCCAAAAATGTAAATGTCAACCTATCTTAAATGAGATGAATAAAAATATTTTAAAAACTTTACAGGTGATTTTTATTTGCCTTATACAATAATGTATTTTATAAGTTTTTTTTATAAAAAACACTTTATTTTAACATTAGAAAAGTTATAAACATACACTGGTTTTTAGACAGATTTCAGAATACTCTAGAACTTCATTAACAGCAAAAGTCTATGCAATGACCACAAATCTTTGATAATGAAAACCTCTAAAAGATAAAAAAATATAGCAAGCTCCAATTACGTAAGCAAAATTGATATAATAGTATTTTTCAAGCATCGAGGTTATCTGTGGGCATTTCATTTCCCACTCCTATAAAATTAAAGTTTTACTGACCACTATTTAAGAAAATAAAATGCTGATTTTTAAAAATCAAAACTCTCAAAAGGTAATTCAATATATACAAGAAAATCATAAATCTATGGCTTTTTCCCACTTCAAGCAATTTAGAAGAAAATCACAGATACAGACAAAAATACTTAGTCCCAGCATTTATTTATAATGTTAAAAGAAACTGAAGCCGTCTAAATAACCAGTAATAGAAGATTTTAATATAAAAATTATGGTGTAACTACATAATGAAATGTCATTCAACCATTAAAATTATTTTTGAAGATTTGATATTCTTCCATGTCTAATTTTAATCAAATACATAATACATGGTTTGGGAAGTCAAATAGTTCTACAACAGTAATAAATAGCAGTTCTCCTGCCTTCCCTCCAGTCCCAAACCAATTCCTGCTCCCAGGACCGCAAAGGCAAAAATTTCAACAGTATTTGTTGTTTTAGTGTTTAACCCCCAATTTCTAAATCATGCTTTTAGTGTTGTTTCTTGATATCTGTCAATTTTGTGTGTTAGCCACTGACTTTCTACAATTAAGATATTTAACTCTTATACCTTCCCATCTCTTCCTAGTTTTTATGTTTATCCTTAACATTATGGATTGGCTGGCTCATTAAATTCTTGGCTGGAAGCAGTAAAGAAGTCTGTTCAACTTTGTCTATCCCACTCAAATGTAGATGACCATAAAATCTTTCCTTCCAAGTATTAGTAATCCCAAGGAACCCAGGGTTCCATGGAACACCATTTGGAAAATACTAGCCTACAGAAATTTCTGCTTAATTAACCAACTATCTGTGAACAAAGTTTCTGTTTAATTCTCATCTCAGGGAATTATCTCTGAAGAGAAATAAACCTCAGAGATCATCTAGTCCAATTTTTTTTTTTTTGCTAAGAGAATAAAATGCAACACTTAGGTTCTCTCTATAATACACAATCCTTACTGCGGAAGTGGCAGGGGTAGGGTGTTCTTGGAACAGACTTGATGGTAGCTGAGAAAGAGAAAGCAGTTGTTTGCAGAGGACTGTGGTCTTAAGAGGACAAGACAGACCAGGGTCCAACTGAAGAGGGAAGCTATAGACCAGGGCTGTCAGGAAAGAATTGGTGAAAACTACCATGTAGCTACAGTGACCTCCCAAGAGAGCTGAAAACACTCTTATGCTTACAGATAGAGAGCATGGAAGGGTCAGCAGGCTACCTCGTCTGAAGGTGCCACAGAAAGGAATCCTAGTCCTAGAACACATGCCCCTTAATACATTCCACAAACATTCTTCAAGCATCTACTATCAAGTAAGGGAACATATTTTGATGTCAAGAAAATTACCTTTGTTTCTTTTGAAATGTGTACTATATACCACATTGCCTAGCACAGAGTAAAAACTCATGAAATGACAACTATTAATGTACTGCGCATTTTTACTCATGTTATTTGTTATGTTCTTCATCCGTGGCATCTGATTCCTGGTAACAGAATGTTTGAAAAGTTCATCAGGAAACTTCCAGGTAAATTTAGAAGCAGAGCCAAAATACTTCGATGGTTGAGGTGAATATTTAATTCAGCCAGGAGGAAGCCTTGCCAATCACCCCTGCATCACACTTGGTACCTCAGATCTTTGAGTTATCAGATGCCATTCTAGGCACCTAATGAAGTAATGTATGCACAATACACCTAAGCAGCTCTTTTTTGAAGACTCTTTAAGATGAATAATGGAGAATAAATGGCAAGAACCTTATGTAACGTTCTAGGTAAAAGAACTTAGTTTCTCTTCAGGAAAGTATTTTACTCTTAGATTCTATTTTTAATATGAAATATTAAAAGTGTTCACATGCAAAGAAGAAAGAAAGGAAGAAGAGAAGAAAAAATGTTTAAAGTATACTCAAAAAGTACAGGTGCATGGTATTTCAAAATATCCTAAACAATCTATATTAGGCCAAGAAGAATTCATCCTCTCATTGGGAAATTTAATTCTTCCTGAGGCATTCAGATGAGATGAGCGTCTTATTTATTATGCTAAGGTTAGTTTCCTCCTTTTACTTCCTCTCTCAAGTTCCTTTCTACTTCCTTCTACGGGAACAACTTTAACTATTCTCATACCAAGGCCCCCAAACTATGCAAATATAAGAAGTACACCACTGAATCATATCTATTAAATATTTTTATTTCAAAGACCACTGAAGCACATGATTCAAGACAGAAATCATACCTCTGAGGCTCGAGAAAAGTATCACTAAAAATCACTAACCAGAAATATCAAAATTACACTTGTTTTACAGAAGCATCTATCATAACTTAATTGCTTGATTAAGTTTCAATTTTCAAGTCCTGCTCAATCTTGGAACTTCCACAATTCTACTCTAAGTGACCAGGGTATAATTCTGGGGAGAAAGATCTAGATGTGATTATAATCAAGTATACTGACCACGTCTAAAAGAAAGGTTGTGGGAACAGAAAAAGGATAATCTATATGAAAGAGATGAAGGAGGCTCAAGAATGTAGCTTTCATTCTCCAGGGAAGAGAGGGACACAATCTGGCAGACGTAAGTATGATACCTGCCAGGGTAATACCAAGTGTGAGGTGGGGATGACTAGCAAGGCTTTACTCTGTCTGAGTGAAATATTCATCTAAACTATCCGAGTATTTTGGCCCTGATTTCAAGTCCACCTGGCTGTTTCCTGGCTTAGCTTCTCAAATATTCTGATACGAGGAGTCAGATGTCACAGATAGAGGACATAAGCACTCAGATCCCTGGAAAGGAACATACCCGCACAGTAATTAAGAGTGACATTCTTGTTTATATAAAAAGCAATATGGTGTAGTGGTTAAGTACCCAGTATTTTAGAAGTATAATGGTTTCAAGTCCTGCCTATTGCTTACTTGACTTCTCTGTGCTTCAGTTTTCTCATTAAATGAGACTATAACACTTGCTTCAAGTGTTGTTATAATGATTTGCATTTATGGAAAGCATTTAGAATCCTGCTGGAATATAATGCTCAATAAAACTATTATAATTTTTCATAGTAATTACTAAACATCTCTCACGATTTTGATTGGAGAGTCAAAATTCAAGCATGATCAACTCTAAAAAAATTGTGATTTCAGACTATTAAAGAAGGGCCACAATGTAAGGCCTCATAACCATACAAGAATATAATATGTCTATGTGCATGCATGTGCATAGAGGGGGTAGGGTGGCTTTAAAAGGCAGGAAGGAGACAGGCTGTGAAGGGCTTGTATACTATACCCAAAAGTTTGAATATTATTTTACAAGCATCAAGAGGCAATCTAGTGGGGTGAGTACAGCACAATGGTAGAGCACATGCTTACCATGCAGAAGGTCCTGGGTTCAATTCCCCATACCATCTTTTAAAAAAAAAATGAGGCAATCTAAAGGTAATCTCAATTTTCAAAACACTGTTATGGTAAATTTTAAACAAGTTTTAAATCCAAGAACTCACAAAACTCAACAAGATAAGGGAATTCCAGAAAAATACAGTGAACAGTGATTTAAAAATTTTAGTAGCAATACAAGCTAAATCGAAATCAAAACCAAAATGTCAGTGAACTTGAGTAAGTACAAATGGAATCTCATCTCCACCCTCAATATTTCAAAAACAACAGTAGATACTGTTTCCTCGCTCCACAATCTCACTTCCTCCAATTGTTAGCGGCACTGAATCCGTCAGTTTCAAGCCCCAACCCACCAAGACAAAGAAAAGACCAGTCCTTGTCATCTACTTCTCTGTCATTCTATAGACCTGGAAACAAAACATGGCACTGGAATAAAAAGTTCAGCACTCCTGGATGTAAGCACATCATATACTATAAATGTTAACATACACATAATGCAGAGTACAAATATGACTAAAAAAAGATTTCCTGAATGTTTAAGACATAGGAACAACAGAAGGAAAACAAAGCACCTTAATTCAGAAGAAACAAAAAAATCAGCTGATTTCACAAGTGTCAAAGAGCAAACATCCTCTTTTTCCCTTTTGCTATTCTAATCTACTTTCATCTGGTGAAACCAGATAAATTTGCTAGAATTGTGTTACAATAATGAATGCCATCATAAGGCTCACAGAATTTTGGAGTCCACTGGCCTTAGAGTTTAGGTAATCTAATCCTCATCTTATTTTAAAAATGAGTAGATTAGACCCAAAGCAGTATTTTCCAAAGTGCAGAGCAAAAACAAGAAATAATTTTAGTTGTTATATAAGCAAAACTTATGTATTTAATAGTCATGTATTTATTATAATGTATACATCAAAACCACAATTTCACAGCTTATCAGTTTGGAAGATGTTAATAATGTTTTTTAAAAGTCCATTAAAAATATAAAATAAAACAATAACACAGATGACCTCCTAAAATGCAAAATTTATGATGATGGTATAGTTCATGCCAAGTGAAGTACTGACAGCTGTCCCATGAGCAACAGGGCTTGTTTTTTTGTTTGTTTGCTTTCTTTTTGGTTCAAGGCTGTGTTCTGAATGATTGAAAAAGATGTGACCTATAGTTCAGTGAGCTTGTTACAAAGGTGACTTAGAGTAAAAGAAACAAATAGTAAGATGCATACAGAAATTCGACCGTTTACAGGAAAGAATGTAATATTGTTAAGAAAATAATGGCACAACAAGTCATTCCTATACTGGAACTGAGATAGCAGCAATTTTCTAGTGCATATTCACATACCACAAGCATCTGAAAAAAAAACCCTAACAACAATGATAAATATTTAAGTTTCAGGTTAAGTTATATGATCATTTTATTTACTTTCACATGACCTGTCAAAGGAGCATGGTAATATAAGAAAAGGTTTTTCTCCTAGTATTTGTTAATATTTATATGAATGTATTCTTTCTTATTACCTCTTGCCAAAGGAATGAATGACAGGTCATTATCGGATGCCTTAGGCATCAACTTTGCTGGTGGCAGAAATATTAGTATTTTAAAATTTACTATGAAACGTTTTAAGATTAGATGTCAAATTACTCTCGCTAATGATGTCTCATGAATTTCAAGTGTGGTATTTTCCACGCTAGACAAAAACGTGGGAGAACCATTTCTATCTGGCCAAACTGCATTATTTTGCTAGGACATCTGAACAGGGCACCAGGGCAGATGGATTAATATCATTCTCAATTCTTGAAATATCTGCTACTAAGAAGCGACATTACTCTTACAAGGCTGAGGGAACACTATCGTTAAGAAGCTGCCAGTATCCATACTCTCCTCTCCCAGTCGCTCCCACCCTCCCCAAAGGAGGTGACTAGCAGCAAAAGACGAAATACTACTACTCCTTTCTCATCTTCTTTCTCCCAACTTTGACGATTTTCGGTTTCCTCTTAACTCCCATTTGCCTTTCCCAGCACTGTAGTGACTACTGACGGAAAAAACGAAACGAAACGAAACAAAACAAAAAAACCCAGGTGAAACAGCACCTTCCAGGACTTCTCCCCCTGTCCCAATTTACTCCATGGAATTCGTTCTTTTACCAACCCTTTTCTTCGTATGTCTGCAGTAAAGCCGCGAGATAAGAATGGACTTTCCTAGAGAGCATGGACCCTCTAATTCCATGAACCTCAGGAACCGTCTTCCAACAACTAGTTCAGAGTTATTTGATCACTGTGGCCACCATACAGTCTATTAACCCGATCACGGCAACACTGTGGGGGTGGGAGGTGAGGAATGGGAGTCTACCTCTCTGCTCGGTTTAGAGGACCGGGTCCAGAGAACCACAGTCCCTCCACCCTTCCTCCTCCGGCCCCTCGACAGTCTCCCAGCGCCTCGCGTACACAGTCCGGGCCAGACCTGCCCAGTCCGGGCCAGAGCGCCCCTTCCTCTCCTTAAGCCCGACCCCACCAACTTTTCAACCGTCACGATATACTCTTTTCTACTTGGGACATGATCCCAATCTTCACCCCGGCCAGCTCCCTCAGCCCTACTCCTGGAGACTCACCAAGCAGCTCCGACCACTCCTCTCCAGCCACGGCAGCTCGGACAACTAGAGGCCTGACTCCCAGCTGTGCCCTTCTTGCGCCTGCGTTTGCCGGCCCTGCGCGCCTGCGCACTTCCCCGGCGCCGCGGGCGCTGACACACCCCTGCAGCTGGAGCCAATCACTGTGCGGGCGTTTTAAATCTCCCTGCCACGCAGTCCGGGAGCCTGGGGACTCACCCGTTAACCGGATAATTCGAGTCCAGCCGGAAGGTGGGAAGTGTTCATGCAAGTGTTCGTTTACTGACGGCAAACCGTGTGCCAGGCAATGTGCGGGATGAATGCTGAAGAAAAGAAGACGAATAGGATGCCTTCCCTGCCCTCTGTCTAGACTGGGAGATAGATATGTAAACAAATTATAGTGGTCAGAATATAGCGCTTGGCATATAGAAAATCCGAGGCGCCGTTGGCGCACAGTAAACAAGGCGCCATATTCTTAGGGGTGTCTTGAAGGGTTCCCGGAAGGTTACTTTTGAATCATGAAAGATAAGGCGAAGTTCCCCCCGGAAGTCCGGGAGGGAGGGAGGAAGATAGAGGTTTACTTATTGCACAAGCCAATAACGTAGAGCCGTCTGGAAATTCCTCGTAGTTCATCCTACTTAGGGGCTTAAAGCACCGTATATCTCCAGATGAAGAGAGGGAAATAAGTTTTTGAAAGTCGGCAATGGCCAGATCTTGGAAGATCTTGCGTTTTTGGACTAGTGAGCCTGCACTTTACTATGACCATTGAGAATATTTAAGGGTTTTAAGCAGGTCCCGAAAAGCTTCCAGGCACCTCTAAGAATAAAAAACAGTGCTGGAAATAAAAAGTTTCAAAGGAGTCATCTATTCCTAAGGGGTCAAGGAAGATGAAGCCTGAGAAATATCTCTTCAATTTAATAACACAGAAGTCATTGGTGATCTTAATGAAAGTTATGTCACGGAATGGTAAGGTTGAAAGGTAGATTGCGGTAGTCTGGAGAGAGAGGAGATGCAAAAATGGTGACAGATTGTAGAATGCCTTTGGAAAGTTTCGTCTTGAGAGGAGGGAAAAAGGATGACAAAGGGTCAAAAGTTGTTTCTTTTTCTTTCTTTCTTCTTCTTCTTTTCTTGGTTGGAATTAAGCAAGCAGAATCTTAAGCATTATAGGAAAGATACAAAAAAAAAAAACCAGTTGAATAAAGAGAAATGCTAGTCAGTAGGTAAAGATCTTCAGCGTAAGAGTAGAGGCAATCCAAAGCACTGATGGGAGGAAAGGTCTTGGAAAAAACAGAAGATATCTCCTCAATTTTAGTGAGAGGAAGTATTTGTAAGTTTGTATGTTTAGTAACGGGAAGTTAGAGAAGTTCTCATATGATGACCTCTGTTTTCTCTGCGAAGTAGGTGACAAAGTCATCTGCTGATAAAGAGTTAGGAGTTTTAAGAAAAGTGGAGAAGATTTGGAATATTGTTGTAGAAAGTGATGGAGCAAGTTGACCAAAGTAAAGTAGTAGGACTGGTAAGTAGCATTGAGGGCCTGTACAAGATTGGTAAGAATGAACTCACCAGTGTCTGCCCTCCTATGTGGTTTTCTTAAGCAGTAAACACTTCTGGAGGGTAGCAGTGGAGAAAATGTATCACTGAGTTCATTTAGGGTTGGGATGGTTACTGGCATGCCATGTATGATTCTCAGCCAAGGATATTTTTGCCCTGCAGAGGACATTTCACAATGTCTGGAGATATTTTTGATTGTCAAGCTCATGTGTATGTGTGGGAGGTGGGAGACATGAGGGGGTACTATAGGCATCTAGTGTCCAGGGATGGTGCTACATCTCTTACAATCTCCAAAATGTAATAGTGCCAAAGCTGAAAAAAACTCTGATCTATAATTACCTTGATGCTCACCTTTGTCTTCTACCAGCTTGGACAATGGCCCTGAGCTTATAGGGCAAAGCAATTCTTCCATTGCATGCCTTTAAAAGAAAGAATGAGCAGTATATTCCACACCTTGGTGTTTTAAGGACTTGTGATGTCACAAATAAAGAATTGGAATAAGTTCCTCAATCCTCTAGAAGCAAATCTGGCTTTACACATAGATGGAGGGAGCTGCTTACTCTGAATTGAAGCAATGCAGGTCTTGTTAAACATAGATATTATTAGTTCAATAATATAGGAAATTCACAACATTATCAACCTTAACGTAACTTAGTTTATCTGACTAGTTTTACTCACTAAAATAAGATCCTGATGGAATGGTGTAGGCTAAGTTTAATGAATATAAATACATTAGTTATTAATAAGAATATAATAACTGGTGTGGATGGATTACCTGCTTTGTGATAGGCACCATTCATAGATAGGCACTTGACCGATGTTATATCATTCAATCCCAGCAACACCCTGAGAGATAAGTATCCTAATTTTAACTTTGTGTAAAGTGAAGTTCAAGAAAACTTGTAATTTTCCCAAAGTCACAGAAGACTAGTACCTAGGTCAAGGTTTGAACTCAGGTCTGTCTGTTCTAAAGCTTTGCACCTTCCATTATGCTTCAGTAAGTTTTAAAAGGAAGGAGTGGTTGGAAATTTAGCCGAAATAGTTGCCACTGCCTAGAGGGAATGGCGGGGACTTACGAAGAGAGTAGGAGCAAGAGGGAGACCCGGAAAGAGCAGAGAGAATGAAAAAGAAATGAAGGGGGCTGGTCACAGCAGCGTCCCGTGCAGCGTACAAACTTCCGCAAACCCGCCTGCCTTCTGTCTTTCATTCTTCTGGAGCAAAGCATCTTTCCTCTGTGTCCGTTGTTCACTCTCGTGTGTTCAAATAAAGCTAGGTTATTGAGAAAGGCGGACCGCGGGGGTGGGTTGGTGGGAAAGAGAGCGCGACGGCGGCGCTGTGCGCCTGCGCTCTGGCGGCGGCGGCGGCATCGGCGGCGGCGGTGCCCGGCAGGGAGCGGGTCCGGAGTGGGCCGCCGGACCCAAAGCTGAGTGGGGCGGCTGAGGAGTCAGGGAGCTCCCTCGCCGGGGCCTCGGCGGCCTGATGGAGTAAGAGGGGTCGGCTGTGAGTGTGAGTATCAAAGGGCCGGGCTGCGCTGAGGCGTCTCGGAGCCCCAGGGTCCCGGTGGTCTGCCACTTTACGAAGGCTGTGGGGCTGGCAGCAGGACGCGGCGGGTCTCGGCTCCTGCAGGCTGCCGCCTCGGAGCAGCCGGTCGTCCCCTCCAGAGCAGGCACGGGTTTAGGGGCAGGCGGTGCTTCTGGCTTCGGGTACAGATTCTAGCGTGGGCGTTCCGGCTTTGCTCCCCGCTTCAGCGGGAAACGTGGCTCCAGAGCCTTGACCTTTAGGAGAGACCGCGGATCTCCGCCTCTGGGGCCGCAGGAAGCCCATAGACCCAGGTGCCCTTTAAAGGCCTACGGGTCTCAGGCCACGGACACCCTTCGACCTCTTGTGACTGACAGCCTCCGTTCTTTTTCCTCCTTCCGTCTTCTCTTCCTGTGGGATGCGTCTTAGTAATAGCTACTAATTATGGAGTTCTTACTCGGTGTCAATTTAATATTTAGTCCTAATCTCGGTGCATAATTATGGAGAGGAAATGCTTTGCATCCCACTCCCCCTTCAATCTGCTCAATTTAATCATCTTTGAGAGTCAGATTAAGCCATCTTGTTGGGAAGTTTTAAGATTTCCATGCCTTTTTAGCAATATGGGACTCCTATCCTAGTTAAGGGAAGTTCTTTTCTCACCCAGCAAATAAGTTTTTGTCCACCGTAAGGGTTTATATCAAATTTACTCAAGCCAAAATAACTTTTAAGCACTTACCAAGAGCCTGAAACTGTTCTAAGCCCCATAGGAAATCTTAAAATTTGTTTTAAGCCCTGTTCTCAAGTGTGGTGTGAATGAAGCAATGGAAGACAATAGAGTCAATTAGGATTTATTTAGCACCTACTGCACATGTGCCAGATACACTCAGGCCTGTCACAAAAAAATTAGTGAGATATTGTAATGGAAGGTGGTTTTCTTGGAGCACATTTTAGAAGAGATCCTGGAGAGTTTGATGGTAATTTGCTCAAAATAATTTAGCTAGGTCTAAGTTGTGAAATTGACACACGATGACAAAGCTCATCTTCTTGTTACATCAAATTAGATACTGTAAGCACTTCTGTAGAGAAGCACCTACATTACAGTTATAGTTTCTAGAGTTAACCATTGAGTCTAGAAAATGATAGGAGCCTTAATTAAAGATACTCACTAGATGGTTTTTGAAGAGAACTTTAAAATGGCTTAGAAGGTGGGTGTGGAGTCTGATCAGGTTAGTTCAGAACCAATTGCTTTGATTAAAAGGAAGTTATTTAGAAAGGAAAAAATTGTGAATGGTGGTTATTGTCCGTCTAGATTAGAGCACATGTAATCTGAAGACTACTGTACAAGAAAAGCAAGGAATAATGGTAGCTGCTAGATAACTTGGTTCTGGGACCAGGAATGGTTCAGTGAGAAATATGCATACTGTGTATTTTGTAACTGGAGTATCTTAGTGGTAAGTTTAGGATTTATGTACCTAATGAATAAGAACACCTAGGCATACAGGTTACATATGAGTACTCCAGTTGTACATCCAGGATGCTAAATCTCTAATTGAAACCTTAAAGAAATGAGAGTTGCTAAGGGTTCATCAGTAGAGGACTGGTTAAGTAAATTATACATCTGTTAAAAAGAATGAGCCAGCCGCCTTGTGCAAATATTGAGTGGACTCCCAAGATACATTAAGTGAGGAAAATGCAAAAGAGGGTGAGCAGTTGCAAACCATTTGTGGATTTTAAAAAGTATATGTATTTGCATATATTTTCTCTGGAAGAATACATAAACTGGTAGCAGTGATAAGGTGGAGGTGTCTGGGAAATAGGAGTTGGGGAGGAATAATTTTCTCTTAAAAGCTTTTTTGTTTTATTTGCTTATTATGAAAACTTTTAAATACTCAGAAAAGTAGAGATAATACTGTATTGAACCCCATGTAAATCAATCACTCAGATTTTAAAATCTGTTAATATTTTGCTGTATTTGGTTTTATTTCTGACATTTCACCCCTAAACACTTTAATATGTGTCTCTAATAAAAAGAACGTTTCCTGCATTATACTAAATTATAATCACAATGAACAAGAGTAATTTCTCTGTATCATTTAATACCCAATCCTTATTAAAATTTCCCCAAATTATCCTTTTTTGTTTTTTACCATTTTTGATCCATTTTCCAATCAAAGTCTATGTATTGCATTTGACTATTATGTCTCTTGAAGTCTTTTTAAACCTAGAAATTACCCTTTTTTCCTCTTCCGTTTCTTTTTTCACCATAATTTGGAGATTAGTATAATTTTCTAGATTTATCTGATTGATTATCTGAGTGATACCACTTGTTACTACAAACTTGAAGGTAGAGGTAAGTACTTGATTAGGTTCAGGTATTAACACTTTGGGAACTCTATCAAAGACCATACTTTGTACTCTAGTTTTCCCTCTAATAGTGATGCTGACATTGATTAGTAGGTTCAGGTGGTAAGTTTAAGTCCTCCATTGTAAAATTGCATCTCACCCCCAGAAACCAGCTTGAAGCCCTTATGCACCTTTAAAATTTTGGAATTAGTGTTAAGTGTTCAAAATATAAATAATTGCCTTTAAAAATACAACTTACTTCAAGAAATTGCCTTTTTTTCGTTTTTAACTGAAACCCTGATAACTATGTGGCAGTGTTCTCATAGAAGAGAAATTAAAGTTCAGAGAGATTAAAACTTACTCAGGGTAGTAGACCTATTGAGTATTTTTGTCCAATTCCAAGGTAACGCTTTTTCTACCAAATTTTGTAAACTATAAACTAGTATATAAATGTAAAATTATTATTCTAGCAGTTATGCTACTTGTCCCTTTTTTGTATATTTTAGACAAGTAGTCAATATGTAATGTGGTTAGACTTTTTGCAGTATTAGTAAACTAGAATTGATCTGTGTGGTGTGATAGTCTGTGATGAGCCATTTTGAAAGTTCAGAATATATGAAAGTCAAACCTCTTGATAATTTCTGGAGTTCTAAAAAATTTCCCTGCATGGAATCATTTTATAATCTGGGTTCTTGGACCTAAAGTATTCGAGGTTTAAAAAAATGTTTTGAGTTTAAAAATGTTTTTAAAATTTTAGAAACAATACAGCTGACCTTGAACAACGTGGATTTGAACTGCATGCATCCACGCACATTTTGGAAAAAGAGTAAATACTACAGTACTGCACCATCTGTGGTTGGTTGAATCTGCACATAGGGAGGGCTGACTACAGGTTATATGTGGATTTTTGACTGCAAGGAGGGTTAGAGCTCCTAACCTCTGTGTTGTTCAAGGGTCAATTGTATATGTGTATTATTGCTTAAACTTTTGGAAAGTACAAAAGATTTTACAGTGAAAAGTAAATCCCTGACCCCTAGCTCCTCAGTTCCTTTTCCCAGAGGCCTAGAACCGAATTTGTTTCACACAGTATTTTTTTCCATATAGCATAGTTATCATGTAAATCGAGAGATTGTGGTTTATTTAAGAAAAATGTATCAAGAGTTGGTCACTATTTTTGAAAATCATATCACAGACAGCAATGTTATTCATTATATTTTTATCAACAATATAACATACATATATTGGCCTGTATTTGTAATTGTCACATTCATAGTCTTATGCTGAAGCATTTTTTGTTTAAATACATATTATGATAAATTTTCTTTTTTGTTACAGTTAGCACATTATTTAAAATTTTAGATGTGTAAGTTACAGTAGCTCTGAATTTCATTTCAGGAAGGAGAAGAAGGTATTATAAAATATTTACAATAAAAGAGGGTATAGCAATATTTTTAAAGAAGAAAATTGTGTGGTAACAATAGGGAAAGCTGGCTGAGGAGCAAACTGAGGATTTTTATAATAATCCCTCATATTTATATAGATGGAAACTTGAATCTTTGTAAGGGAATGAAGAGCATCAGAAATGGTAAATGTCTGAATAAAAATTTAAACTATTTGTCTCTTAATTTCTTAAAATTACCCATGACTATTAAAAAAAAAGACATTATCTTGTGCAGTTCAACACATACTAAAGATATAAAACATGTACCATATATCATGGGATGGGAAGTGGGGCAAATGGACCTGTATTGTTGCAAGGTTTCTACATGTTACGTGAAATAGCATGTTATTATCACTGAGTACAGCGTAACGATAAGGGTATATATTTTATTTCCTAGGACAACCACTGTAGAAAGAATAATGCAAAAAAGTGTTGCTAAAAACTAGTAGAAGAATTAAAATGAATAATGCAAAACAAGACAGAAGCAGAGGTATAGCCAAACAAAAAATAGGAGATTAAAAATAATAAAATGGTAGACCTAATCCAATCATATCATTAGTTTCATTTAATTTAGTGGAGTGAACACTGTGATTCAGTGCATAAAGACAGACTGGCTAAAAATAAATGCCAAAGATATCCTTTCAAATGGTTAAGCATAAGAAGGTTAGAGTGGCTGTATTCATACCAGATAAAGTAGATTTCAAGATAAAAGTGTATTGCCAGAGTTAAGGGGGTCACTTCATAATGATAAAAGGATCAGTTTATCCGGAAGACAGTCATAAATATGTATGTGCCTAATATCAAGAACTTCAAAACACATCAAGCAAAAATGGATACAATTAAAGAAAGCAACAACAATCACAGTGATTTTAACATTCTTCTCAACGACTCATAGACATCATAGACAAAAAATCATTATAGATGATGATTTCCACCCAACGACTCTAGAATACACTTTTTCCACCAAGGGTGCATATAGATGAGGCGCTAGGCTATAAATCAATTCTCAGTAAATTGTAAAGGGTTGAAATACTAAAGAATACATTCTTTGACTACAGTGGAATTAAAGTAGAAATCAAGATTTCAAAAATAACCCTCAAATATTTGAAAATTCAGTGAAACTTCTAAATCTGAGTCAAAGATAAACTCACAAGAGAACTTAGTAAATATTTTGAGCTGGGTGATGAAAATACAACATCTAAATTTGTGGGATAAATGTCATAGTCAAGAGAAGCCTAAGGAGACATGATGATTAAATGTAATATGGTATCCTGGTTGAGATCCTAGAAGAGAAAAAGGATACTAGGTAAAAGCAAGGGAATACTTTTATGGAGTTAAATTCATAATAATGTGTCAGTATTGACTTATTGTGATAAATTATTATACTAATAGATGTAAATAACACAGGAAACAGGGTGGGATTTATGGTTACTCCTCACTTTTGCCAATCCAAAACTATTCTGAAATAGTTCATTTAAAAGCGCCAAAAAATTTGTAGGACACACAGCTAACATAGTTCTTAGACAGATGTTATAGCTGACATACCTCCTTTAGAAAAGAAATGATTAAAGATAATGAATGACTTTAAGTGCTACCTTAAGAAGCTAGTAAACAAAGAGCAAAATAAACCAAAAGTAGATAGAAGGAAAGAAATTATAAAAACAACAGAGGAAATCAGTGAAATAAGAGAATAATCAGTAGACAAAATTACAAAGCCAGAAGTTGATTATTTGAGAAAACCAACAATATTGATAAACCCCTTGATAGTCTGATAATAAAACACAAAAGTAACAAAGATTACTAGTATCAGGAATGAAAGGAACTTATCATTACAGATCCTAGGATAATAAAGGGATATTATAAACAACTTTATGCCGACAAATTTGACACTATAAATGGACAGTTTCTTGAAACTGTCAATGTACTAAAATTGTCACAAGTTGAAATAAAGTCTAAATAAGCTTATATTAAAGAAGTGGAATTAATGATTAAAAAAAACCCTGGAACTTTCAGAAAGTAAACAAGGGGGACACACTCATTTCACAAGGCCAAAACCTGATAAAGATGTTACAGATTTTAAAGAAAATTACAAAACAGAGTGTCTTATGAACATAGACCCAAAAAACTCTAGGCAAAATATTAACAAATCATAATACATCATGACTAAGTTACCAAAGATAGATGGATAGGTATCTGATTAAGCAAGTATAGTAAAATAGTAACCATAGAATCTAAGTGGTGGGTGTACAAGTATATGGTAAACAGGGTGTAGAATATTCAGTACAAAATTCTTTTAACATACCTGTTTTTGAAATTTTCCAAAATACAATGTAGGGAGGAAAATCAAGGGAATGTTATGATCAGATTTGCATTTTGAAGAGATTACTTCTGCTGCAGTAGAAGGAACTGGGAAAGTGCAGGATTACCTGAGAGTAGTTGGAGAGGGGGTGCTGAGACCACTTAGGATGATATTATACAGGTATTCTTTTTTTTTTTTTTAATACAAGCATTCTTTTTTATATATATACAGGTATTTTTAGTCTGGTAATTTCAAGGTAAGTTTGAGCCCTGGGAAACTTTTCAAGCTATTAGAATACTATACTTTTGAACAGTAGCTGATTTTGTCTAAGCACTTTTTTTTTTAAAACTATATACTTGCTGAGATGTTTGGATATAACACTGCCACGTGTACAGTATGCATGTGAGCTTTGACAAGGTTTTAAACATTAGATTTTTGACATTTACAAGGATGTGAGGAGATTTTTGCAGACTTCAAAATTTGCAAATGCAACTGCTTTAGTAGCACTTAAATTCGTTCTTAAAATCTAATAAAATATATGATGACCTTTCATAGACTGATTTTTTTAAAATACAAGACAAAGGCATTTAGAAAGCTTTTTAATATCAATTAAAGCTGTTAAAGTAAATGCTTTACTGTATTATGTCAGTATTGTGATATAGTCATTTATGAACTTTAAAGACTATGTAAAAAAGAAAAAATAATGAAGATGATTGATACCCACCTATAAAGTAGATGAAGATTATTGAACATATTATTAGCAATAAGATACATGGAGAACAACAAAGCTTTTTAAGAAGAACATCGAGCAGTTAGTGAGGCTCACTCATTTAGCTTGCAGTGATTATAATTCATGTCACAGAATTTTAAATTATGTGGATCTTTGGGGTTGCTTGGAAATATATATATATATATATATATAAATGCTATGTTGAATACAGAAATGTGGACTTTTTAAACTGTTAAATGCAGCAGGCTACCCCTTATATTAAAAATAAAAACTTACACTTCTAAAACAGTGTTTATATAAGCTATCTTTGAGCTTATGACTTTTTCTGTTACATAACAATAACTTTTGCCAGTATTTTTACTACTTCATTGGGGTTTGTGTTACCCTAGTATCTTTCTCAGATATTTTTCCCTCTAGGCTATAATGCCTGCCAAGTTCCAGAATTGAGTATGGAATTGGAACCTGACTGTAGTTCTAATTCCCAGGTAAGGAATCAGATTGTGGTCTGCCTTGTGCATTTCCTTGCCTGATGATGGGCAATATGAATAGCTTCATTTGCTGGATGCTTGACTTTTTTTTTTTAATTGAAATACAGTCAGTTATAATTTATCAATCTCTGGTGTATAGCACTGTGTCCCAATCATGCATATACAGATACATATTCGTTTTCATATTTTTTCCATTAGAGGTTATTACAGGATATTGAACATAGTTCCCAGTGCTACACAAAAGAAACTTTTTTTTATTTTTGGATTCTTGACTTTTAACCCATTTTCCTGAGTCACAGCTTTAACTTCCTGCTTGGTTTTAGCCCCATGCTTACTAATAAAGAGTGGTTGGTATATACATATTCCTGCTAAATGCTGTGTTAGGTCAGATAACATAAAAAGTAGAAATGCTTATAAGTAAAATGCTTATGAGCTTATGTCCATCAAAGTTACTCATGCAGGAAACCACCAATTACTAGCCTTGGGGATCAAGAGCCAGCCAGAACTTAGACCTACTAACTAGGACAGCTACCCAGGATAAGCCTTTGAAAGTTGTGGTTTTAGGTTGATGTGCCCCAAAATAATTCTTGACCTCTGTTGTTCACTGACAAAAACTTCTCCCTTGGCTAGGAGCCTTGAAACTTTCTGGGGAGGCCCACTTAGCAAATTGAGGACTTTCCACTAGTGCCAGTCCTATCTTTATTCCATAACCTTCTGGGCAACGTAGTGGTAGTGGCAAGAACTTGTTTTGTCACTCGACACTGTCTATCTGTTGCCTTGTCTTGTTCACCAGAAACCCATTAGTTTTCTGTCAGGGTTAAGATGGGGACACAGAGAGTTACCTGTGGAATTCAGAAGAGGGATTCTCATATGAGTACTACTCCCCCAACCCCAACAAACCAATAATTAAACCTCTTTTCTTCAGTGTTTTACAGTATATTATTGTCCTATAAAGTCTGAATTAGCTTTAATTATGTCAAAGTTCAGACATCTAAAGTACTACTGTGTTTATTGTAACCAATGTTGTGAGGTATATAAATAAAGACAGATCCCTTCCACATGGTAAGGTCAGGGAAATCAGACTTAGCTACCATCATCCTGTTCTTACTTATATAGCAGGTTGTTTTAACAGTAAAATGAGATAGTGTGACAGTGTTTCAGATAATGTTCTTCAACACTAAATGATGTTTTCCAGCCTTGAGTTACATAGATATTTAAAGAAATATTCTGACATTGATGTTTGAGATGGACTACAGTGTTGTGAGATAGTGGTTACTTGAAAGGCTGTCTTGCTGACCAGTGTAAGTCACTTTTGAGTGACTACCCTTGTATAAGGATAGGGAGAGCATAATGAAATGTGAAGTGGAGTGTCTGGAGATTCTAATAGAGTAGTTCTACCCTACCTGCACAACTGTATTTCTTTTTATTAGTGATTTCCATGGGTAGTTCTGATGTATTGCTTAGGTTTAGAACTTATTCATGTATTGGGAGCAGGAGTGAAGGCAGGAAACTTTAGTGAGTGGAGCAGTTGGTTGAAGGGAGAAGAATAGATACAAGATCATGCAGATTTATCACACTTAAGAGTAAATAACAAAATTTAAAAATTGAAATCTATCAGGACTTGGTGACTAAATATGAGAAACTGAAAGAAAAGAATCAGTAGTATGGTTTTGCCTGTGGAAAAAATAATTATATTAACATGGTGGTAATTAAGATGTTGGGGAAAGGTACTTACTATAGTATTTTTTAGACTATTGTTACTAAGAAATATCACTATTTCTCATAGTTATTTGGAGAAAATTTGAAAGATTTCCTATTGGGTATAGTTAAGTGATACAGAGGAAAATGTAAGGTGGTTGAAATGGGGACAGCAGTAGTTGAATTGTTTATGTACACTTAAACATCTCAGGCACTTTGAGATTACAGAGTTGGATGGTTTCTATTTCCTTGATTTCTAATCCTTGTTAAGACGTTGAAAGAGCAGTGGTTCCCAAAAAGACTATGAGCTAATTTCAGTATTTCAGAAAGCTTAATGGAAATTATATATTTACTCAGTTTAATGACCTACAAATTAAAATTCTTTTGTATTTGGCTGGAGTAATATCAACTCAATGTTTTTCAATACTGGGTCTTTCTTACTGATTAAATACTTTGCTAGCAGTTACCCTTTCTGGTTTTTTACGAAAGTGAAAATGTTTACGAAAATGAAAATGTTTACGAAAATGAAAATGTTTACGAAAATGAAACAATACATACAGATTAGAAACATGGGGCTCGTGAAAAGAAAAAAATAAACAGAGTCTGCTTAAAAGGTTGATAGAGAATATTTTTATTATATGACTTTATTTCTTTACCCGTTTACTGGGAGGTGATGTCTTTGTCTTTATTAAATAGAAACACAGTTTGTATTTTAGAGCTTAGCTCTCCCTTGAGTACGTATATAAAAACTCCACAATACTTGCTGTTGCTTGTGCCAGAAAGTCACACTTTTTCATTGACTTCATTGCTTTTAAGTTTTTCCAATTTTGCTTTGATGGGTAGTAATTTGAAGCATTATTAAAAACATTTCTGGACATATCTTTATCACTGTTTCTGCCACTCTTAAAACAGTACTTGTTGAATAAAATTACAAAATACTGCATGTAAATAGTAATGAAAGTTGAAATAAATGTTAAAATATAAGGGAGTTAAAAGAATAATTATGCTTTGACACTTAACACCAAATTGATTTGTGTTAATTTTGAGATTTAGAATAGATAAGCAATACTGAAAGCATAAATAATACTATACCTACCCTTAAAGGTATACCTATCCATAAAGGTATAATTCTTTGTTTTATTAGCTAGTTGACATACAGCTTTCTCAAATGTTGAAGATTTTACCCAATAGCCTTATTTTGGTGTTTTGTACTTGGCCATTGAATAGAATTATTTCAGACATTCAGTAGTGGTATGGAGTGGGTTGCAATAGCGAGGAAACTGCTGAGTGACGAGAAGCAGAGAACCTTTGGCCTCTTTCTCATTGGTTCTTCCACCGTGTTGTCTAGGGGTTATACACGTAACTTCATTACCTCACAATTTTAAGTCCCCTAAAGAACAAACCCAGGTGAGGAAGCAGATATATCTGTTGGAGCCTGGTGGTGTATGTATGGAGGGAAAAATAATTCTGCTTAGGGCGTGGAATTAAATTCTCTTTTGTAGGGTGTCCTTGCAGGGATACAGAGAAAACTATGATATTGCTAGAGAACTGCAGAATAGAGAACCTTCTGGTCTTTATCCAAACCACAGTATTTATCCAGTTCTCTCTGTCTCACACTGAATAACCCAAAATAATTCTATTTGGAACAATTCAACAAATAATTATGGAGTCCCTACAATATGCCAACGCTGTTTTAAGTGCTTGACGTATACTAGTGAACAAAATATACAAAGTCTCTATTCTTGTGGAACTTAATTTTAAACAGGAGAAAACAGAATAACAAGTATGTACTATGTTAGGTAGTAAAGGATACTTGTTTCAAATAGCTCTTGCTATTTAATAAGCTATCCCAAAATTTACTGGCTTAAAACAACTATTTTATTGATTTTTACAATTCTTTGGGTTGAAAAGGGCTCATTTGCATGGTTCTTTAACTGGTCTCACTTGGGGTCCTTCATTGGCAGCTGGGCCTGGAGCACCCTACATGGCTGTCAGATGTTGTTTGGGTGCTCAGCTGGGGCCTCAGTTTTTTTCCCCCTTGGTTTCTCCATGTGGCTGTGTTCTAAGAGGGAATGTTCCAAGTATCCAAAGGCAGGATTTTAAAGACCTGGCATCTGAAATTGCATTGTCACTTCCATCACATTTCATTGGTCAAAACAGGTCATGGGGAAGGAAAATAGACTCCACTTTTTGATGGGCGGTGGTGACAAGATCACATGGAAAAAGAACACATAGGGTGGGAGATAATGTGGGTCACCTATGGAAACAGTAATGCTATTAAAAGTAAAAAATTAAGCAGGTTAATAGGAGATAGAGGAAATGGGGGGGGGGGCAGGAAGCACAGTGTTCTCCCCTATGAGGCAACATAAGAGAGTGAGCAATGAATCATAAAGACATTTTAAGAAAGAATATTCCAGGCAGAGAGAACAGAAAATAAAGAAGCTCTGAGGTGTGAGAATCCCTGGTGTGATCAAGTAATAGCAAGGAGGGAATGTGACTAGAGTGCAGTGATTCAGGGAGAGAGGTGGGGCATGGGGTCAGAGAGAGAGAGGTAAACAGATTTTGTAGCCCCTGGGAAAGGACTTTGGATTTTCTCTGAGTGAGATGGTAATCTGTTGGAAGATTCTGAGCAGAGGAGTTCAATGATCTGACTTAAGTTTTAAAGAATCTTGTTCTGAGCATCTTGGGCTTCTGATTTGAGATGAGACTATGAGAGGACAGACAAGAGTGGAAATAGGGAGTCAAGTCACAAGGTGCCCTGTGAGATGATAGATATGCTAAGCAGTGAGGGCTGGTTGGATTTTGGATATTCTTCAAGGTGGGACTGGCAGGATTTGCTGAGGATGGTGGAGATGGGGTAAGAAAGAGGGATCAAGGATGAATCCCAAACTTTTGCCCTAGGTACCTGGAAAATTGGAATTTTCATTTACTAAGATGAGGGGCCTGGGGAAGGAGCAGGGTAGAGGTGAGGGAGATGCAAGACATGCATTTTTGGCTCCGTTAAGATGAATCTAAGAAGACATTTGTGGAAAAAAAGTTTACTAAATGTTACTTCCTCATTGCAGGTGTGACGTTGAGTGCTTCAGATCTGGTCACTATGGTACGAGAACGAAAATGCATATTGTGCCACATTGTGTACAGCACAAAAAAGGTAATAATAGAAGAGGGAGAATCTGAGGCTTTTACAAGTGGTCATTTTTTTTCAGAGACATCATATGGAATTTTATAGATGGGTAAAAGCTTTTAACAACTTTAAGAACAATAGCAATCTTATTTATGCTTGTTTCCTAAACCATCCTGTCATTTCACTGGTTTATTTCTCGTTACTGACTCATAAAGCTAGTAACTGTGTTATTAAACCTCTACCTAGAATTTGAGGATGCTCAAAAGTATAATAAAGAGAAATTTGGTAATCAATTATAGAGAAAAATACATTAAAATTCAGGTTGAGGTTATAACAACTTTCTAATTAGCTAAGGTAACAGCATTGATATGTACTGACATTCTGTTTCTGCCTTACATTTGTGAACAGTGCAGCACAGCAGCAGTGGTTTTAAATAACTATGTCCTTAGATGTCCACAAGGTGGGGATGTTGCCTAAAGGAAAACATTTTTTTAGAACTAAAAGAATTTTCCTGTGCTTTACAGAAATTGGCTGCAATTTGTCTCACTTTTTGCTTTTTTTTTTTTTTTTTGCCTTTATCCTTACTTTCAAAGTAGTGCTACTGTCTTAATGAGGATTTTTTTCTCTGTGGTTTTAAAATGTTCTTGATTGCCATTGGAAATTCAGAGAACTGGGAAGATGGTCATTAGTGAGGTTAGCCAGGGCAGTATGCGTGAACCTTGAAGACTTTTGGGAGTAAGATGGCTTAAAAGAAATGGAGAAGAGATATTTTAGGTGGGAGAACAAAGATACAGAGGTGGAATGGCATGTAATAGTTCTAGGAGTTGGTAAAAAGACTTACCTGATTAAAACAGTTTCATCTTAGGAATGGTAGGACTGCAGTTTAATTTGTAATTTAAGTGAAGACAGTTGATAAACAGTGTTGAATGCCAGACTAAGGAGTTTTATTATGATTTGTCCAGTAGGCTGGGGTGAAGAATTTTTTTTTCTCATATAGGATTTCTGTTAGTGATGAAAGAATGAGTTGAGATTTTAAAATCATGTTTAGTAATATACCTGCTGCCTTTTACAAAAGTAAAAGAACTACTCTTCTAGTTTGAAAATTTATACCAGGGTTTATTACAAATTTTCAATAAATAAAAATGCCTTATGGCTACTTTCAGATTAGAAGGAGATGGGAAATCGAGAAGGTGTAAGATGTAAGATGGATAGACAGATACTTGGAGTCGTGGTGTCAGACTTTCAAGATAGGAGCAGGCCTATCTTGCTACATCTCATAATTCTGCAATTTAAAAAGTCTTTTTGGCATTTCTTCTACTCTGGATTAAAACATGTTTCATCTCTTCATACTTTTCCATGGGTCCTAATACTGTTAAATCAAGGACTGGGGTTATCTCCTCTTGCCTTAACGAAAGCCAACTATGGGTTTTTAAGCAAGGGAATGGCATGAGTTAAGTGTTAAGATATGGTCTGAGAAATTAATGGAACGGGTTAATTGAAGGAGATAAACTCTGATACATATTTTTAGATAGACTATGAACAACTTATGTTGAAGCAGTGCTTTCCTCTGGTTTCCTGCACTAGTGTAACCCTGGTTTCTCCAGATACACTGTGAAGGAGAAAAGAATCTAAAGTGACTATATATTACATCCCTGAGTATCCTGATGCTTATTAACTTATTATGAAAGTCTGAGAAGCCCTGGAATTGAAAAATATTGAAAAAATTTTTGTGTGTTACTCAGTGTTTTCCAAATTTGTTCAACCTCAAATCCTTTTCCCCCCTTCTTTCCCTTCCTTTTAAAAACATAATAATGATACAAGGAACTAAATGGAAGCTTGGTATGCATATGGAGCTGTGCCTGTGGATCTTCCTTGGTTATTTTGAAAACTCAGTTGTCTCATTTGCATTCATTCCTTGGAGCAGAATGAGAGAGGATTTCACATGTAAATTTAGAAAAAGATTAGTGAAGTGTTTTAGGCAATCAGAAGTCATATTAAAACTAGTTTTGAATGATAAGATTTTTATAACTGAAATAGAATGTAGAATTGGTTTTTGGTTTTTGGGAGGTAGGGAAGAGGTAATTAGGGTTACTTTTTTCTTTTTTAATGAAGGTACTGGGATTGAACCCAGGACCTTGTGCATGCTAGGCTTGCACTCTACCACTGAGCTATACCCTCCCCCTAAAATTGGTTTTTATATTAGAGAGAATAACCCATTTCAGTGAATAGTGTTTTGCTTAGGAATGGTTTCATTGCAAGAAACAAGCCACTTAAATTTAGCTCAAGAAAAGGAGATTTGGCATATGTTAAATATAATCCAAGGAAAAATTGAACAACAGGCAGCATAGCAATTTGAGCAGGTGTTGCATGTTGTTCGTGGATTTTTTCATTCTGTATCCTGTCACTAAATCAACTCAGTTTTCAGCTCTGTGTAAGTGTTCATTCTGGTTAATAGCCAATCAGTTGCAGCTAAAGGAGTCGTATGTATGTGATCCCTCTGTATGAAGCCTCTGTAGAGATGGGAAAGAAATGATGGTCATCTTCAGTAAAATTACCATTTAAAGGAAGAGTTTTGAATCACAACACTGTATATCACACTTTGTGTCGACAACTTAAAGTAAGAATAGGCTGTTGTACCCATTTTGACAATGGAACTGTGTATAATGAAAAATCTCAGTGCACTAGATGCTTACAATGTGACATGGTGTTTGAAACTTTGGCTTTGGTGTCAGATCTGCCAGTGTTTGAATCCAGCTTTGCCACTTGATTATCTATGAATGACTGTGAGGGCAAGAAGGAATATTTTCATAGTGATCCTTTCAATGCCTAGCTCTGTACTTGGCACATAATAAGCCCTTGATAAATATTAGATGAGTAAACAAGTTAGCTTCTTTGCATCCTCGTGTCCTTATGACGTTAGTTATACTCCCATAGCAGTGTTTTGTGGTTCAAGTGAGAAAATGTTTGAGACATTTAGCATAGAGCACAGTTAATAGTAATGCTCAACAATTGTAGTGACTCTTTTATTATACATGTAAACAACCATTCTTGAATTATGGCATACTGGTTGTATATACTTTGGTGTCACAAAGTGATAGACATTTACAACTTTCTGAGTTTTCTGAGATGTGTGCATGTATGTATCATGCTTGCACTCTTAAGTGGAGGCTCTTTCCACAAACTATTTTCTTTTGACGAAGGGTAGTATGGAGGGAAGGGAGAATCTGGTAAATTTTTTTATTTAAATCTTTTCTTTCTGGTTCCCCTTTTCTTACCTAGTACATTTTAAACTTTTGATTAGAATGAAACAAATCATTGCTGTGGGGGAGGTAGTGGGCAGTGAAGATGAAGGCATGATTAAACAGCTGTATTCAAAGTATTTCTTAAAAGCTTCTTGACCTACCATAGAAGAGGTCTGTTGTATCTGAAACTTCTGTCTAGAATTGATGTATCCATCTGTTCATCAACAAATATTAACCACTGTATGTCAGGCTCTGGCCAAGACCTTGTAAGAGTTCTAAGTTAATCTTGAGAAACTCTCAGTTGAATGGGAAAAGAGAATATGGAGAGGAGTAGCCAAGTAGTTGAGAAGCTATGTGATTTCAGAGAGTTTGTTTTTTGTTTTTAATAAACTTAAGTAAATTCCTTACATTAAGATAGAATTTAACCTATTTGTTTTTATTTAATCTTTTGCCTCCTAAAGACAAAATACTTTCTAACCTCTTTGGAAAGCCACTTAAATAAATCTTTCTTTAAAATTCCTTTATTTAAGAATGAAATATGTCAAAAGCACAGAATTAAGAATTACTTAATAAGAAACTGATTCCAGAATTGAATCGAGAATAAGCACACAAAACATGTTTGACACAAGGAGCTTGAGCCCCAGTTGTTGATTGAGTAGGATAGAGGAATTTTTCCCCCAGAGCAATCCCCCTTAGTTTAATCTGCTCTCTTTAATTTTGAAGGAGATGGACGAACACATGCGGAGCATGTTGCATCACAGGGAACTTGAGAACCTGAAGGGCAGGTATGGGAACGGCTGTCTTCTGTAAATTCGTGGATGGGGGTGGTCTGAGGACTGATGCTGCCTGTCATCTAACTTCATAGTAATCCTTCATAAATGAGTACTGTCTTACGGCATAGAACTATCTTTTGGAATTAATAACAAGACCGAAAGATTTTTTTTTTGGCATTAAAAAGGGGTATATCTTTGTACATCTCAAATGTGTAGAATTCACAGCAGTTCTGGCAAATAGATCCCAACAAAGGTATGTTGGGATGATTTAGTTCTCTGATTAGTGAGCTTTCTCATTCCCACACCAGCCTTGCAACTAGGACATTTCATATTATTGCCTCTGTAGTGTTCAAATTATTGCATACCATAAACTTTTACTGTTGCTGAAATAGTCTGAGAAGTCCAAAGTCTGCTAAATTACACTGAATCTCGTTAGTGTAAAATAAAATTGAAGTATAAACCTTGAGTATTTAAGAATGCTGTTTTGTGAATTAAAGCTTGAGATGTTTAAGGAAAGAAAATCAAACAAATAAGCACCTTCAGAAAATTAAATGTAGTATGTATGTATATTCCATGTCTTTTTTCCATTGATGGTTCCTTTTTTGATGTTTTTGGATATATGTGAAATTTGAAGTTTGAAGAATGTATGGAACAGAGAAACATTGGGAAACTGAAAGATATAAATTATACCTTAATCTGCAAATTGGTTACAAGCTTGGATCAGGATGCCAGCCTAAGTCATTTGAAGTTATTTGTATTTTAAGTAGTACAGTTTTAGGTTGTGTGGGCAAATTAATATATTATTAGACTTTCAGCATCTTTTAAGCATATTAGTGGAATTTTTCCATGGTCTTAATACCTTACTGTGTCAAGGTTAGGTCTTAGCAGCAGTATAAAAGAGGCTTTCACTCAGATTTCATGTGAAGAGCCCTTATCATAATACCTTGAATATATATGATCTTTATCTCACCATTGGAAACCTATGAAATACAGTCAGCCTTTGATTATCTTTCTACATGTGGATTCTCATAATTACTCGATCCCATTTTCAACAGACTTCCTTCTAGGATTCACCTTTTTCTGGGCTGCTTACTGACCTGTACTGTATTATAAAGTCAAAACAAATGAGGTCAGTAAATCTAGTCATTAGGAGAGAAGCCCATTTTATTCCAAGATTAGTTCCTTATTTTATTCAAAGGTCACTAATCAGCTATTTAAAACATTTTTGATATCATAAGATTCTTAGTCAATACAGAATCATAAAAATAAGAAAAGTAGAGGCCCTTTCACTCCTCCCTCTCTGCCCCACTCCCCTCTTTGAGGAAAGTCAACAGTTTGGTGTATAGCCTACCCAAACCTCTTTTCTGTGTGTATACAGAGATTTATATTTGTGTGTACACACACATTTTGTTTTGTCTTGTATAACTGAACCACATGCCATATATGTATTGTTCTGTAACTTGTTTCTCCTCCCTTCCCATTCATCAGCTTAACTGCCGTGAAGATTTTGTCTACTGTTTTCAGTTATTTGGAGCATAGTGAAATAATCAAAGAGTAAGCTTTAGAAACCTCTGAGCTGACAATATAAGTGTCAGCTTGAGCACCCAAACTCATTTTATTTAGAGGAGAGCACAATTTATTCATATTTTAGAAACAGTGCTACCAGGTTTTGTATGGCTTCCTGGCCTGTAACAAATTATAGGGGAGAAGGCAAGCAGGAAGGAAAACAGCTGGCAAAACTGTAAAAACAAACAAATCTCAAAAATCATTTACTGACCTGGAACATTTATTTTCATGATAGACAGTCATCACTAGTTTGTACCAAAGAGACAAGCAGTTATCAGTCATTATCTTTTTTCTTCATATCATTAGTTTGTGATTATTTTCTCTGGATTTCATGTTTAATTACTGGCTTTCTCATGTTAAGGCATTCTGTTTGTCTTTATATTTGTATCACTGTAATTTTTGGTTGTGATCTAGGCAAGAAATGTAAAGAGCACATTTTTTTTAGCTTTTGAATGCAAGCTTGATTGCAAAGTAAGAAACCTGTCTTACTTGGTTCACAATTGTGGACATCTGGAGCATTTCCCTGTTTTTTCCCCTAATATACTTGTTCAGATGTATGGCCTGTAAGTACTTTTTACAGATAGATGCTATTAAAAGGGCACAAACCTTAATTTATCAACCAGCTGTTGTGGTATACTTAGAGCAAGCTTATTAAGGAAAAGCTTATGGTGATGGGTAGAATATCTGAAGGCTTTGCCTTTCACACATGAGAGGAAATTGTGTGGTAACAGGATGAAGCTAATTTGGGTCCAGTGTTAAATGCTCTTAGGAAAATTATTGCCTTTATTAGTCAAGAAGTAAAGCAGTACTTTTTTTCCCCAACAATTGCTTTATATATTTATACAAAGTATTTTAACTGATTATTGATAATTGGAAAATAACATCACTGAATTATTATTTAATTTGCTATTGACTTTTAAAAACATGTGGTCTCCCAAACACCCTATGTAGAAGCACAAATGCATATTGTGTATATGACAGATAATATGCTTGACCCAGACACATTTGAATTTTTACAAGTATGGTTGACCTATCGTGCTCTTTCCCTATATAAATGTAGATTTTCTTTTTTCCCTTTTTGAAATTTCTTGTAAAGCTTATCTCTTTTTTTAAACTAGATTTCATTTATAAGAAAAATATTAGGGATTTCTATGTTTTGATAAATCATTTTTAGTGTTAACTTTTGCACTTACTGCTTGTACCCTTCTGGGTAGAATCTTGAGGTGTTTCTCTATCAAATAACTTTGGAATCATGGTTAATACTGTTTCTTGCAGTGGAAGCGGACATGTTTTAAAAATCTGTGTTTGAGGGGAAGGGTATAGCTCAAGTGGTAGAAAAAGGTCCTGGGTTCAATCCCCAGTACCTCCTCTAAAAATGAATAAATAAGTAAATGAACATAATTACCCACCCCCCCAAAATCTGTGTTTGAGTGTCTAATACATATCCAACATAACTTGTGCTTTGGGAATTGAAAGATGTGTGGGTTTATGATTATGGATATTTATTTTTGACAGAGTTAAATACTGTCTGTTTTATACTACATTCCTTAATATTTTAAAAAGTCACTGTGACCTATGTTTTTAAAAGAAGGATTTTGATGGTTTGGACAAATGAAAAATTCTCCTTATTTTAGAAGTAGGGGTAAAATCAGGGATTTTATTTTAAAATAACCTTTTAGAATGATGTCCCTGGTACTGCAATATACAGTTTAGGATTCTGTAAATTTTTAGGTGGAAAAGTGGACTAAAAGATTTTCCATAGTTTTACAGTTTAAAGTCCAAAATATTTTCTAACCAGAAAATTCCATTGATTTGAGTTTTTATTCTGGTATACATTTAAGTATTCTAAGTTTGTTACAATGTTCAGATTCTTCTGATGCTACCGCTTGGGGATATATATATATCTTCATTCTATGTTGCTGTGAAAAAAGGCTTGCTTTCTGTCACAAGTTAACGTTCACTCTGAATGAACTACCACAATTTAGTTGCTTGGTAAGCTGGAGAAAGTTAAGGATTATTCTTCTTTAAGTATATAAATGTAGTAAGTACAGTGGAAGACTCTCAGGGAAAATAATGTATTTGAGTTCCTGAGGATTAGAAGGAATTAGAATATTGATTTTCAGGGTAATTGGATAATGAAATTTTCAGGGAACCTGGTCAGAACTCATTAAAATGAATCTTAATGTCAAAAAGTATATTATATCCAGAACATTTGAGGTTACAAAGTCAAAAAAAGATGAAAACTTATGAATTTTCTGATTTTCTGAAGTGTTTTTCATGATTTTTACAAAGTAAAAAAATCAGTTTTTTGTTTTGCTTTATATTTTTAACTTACTGGGCATTGTTTGTTTATACTTTGTCACCCTAGACAGTTGTAACCATATACTTAGCATGCTGCCTGGAATTTAGTAGTTGCTTAACAAGTGGGTTTTTTTTTTTTGAATGGATAAATGTTCAGATGATCTGTAAGAGAAACCATCTTCTAGTAAATGAAGTGCTAAGTTTTGAGGGTCTTTTCCAGTTAATTGGTAAGAATCCTGCCCATGTCTGAATGAGTGTATGTGAGGGGACTGTGGAGCAGTGTTGTGTGTGTATGTCTGTGTCTGTCTGTCTTATCAAAGACAAGATGTCTTTTTGTGTTCTTTTTTTAATAGAATGATATAGGAAGTACGAAAATATCACTAATATTAACAAGACAAATGATACAGTTAAGCCAGTTTGGATTATTGAGTGGATTTTACTGTCCATTCATTACACATGTGGCCATGGTGTTCGAATGTTTCTCATCAATGACTGCATAGACAGCTGAGCCAATCAAGGGATTCAGGAAGCTGAAAAAGCAGTTAAATTATTCATCTACTGCAGCTCTGGACATTGATTCAAGACTTTGACTTAAACTGGTCAAGTATGAGATATACCATTAAATGTAAAGTAAAAGAAGAAAAAGCCTTTCTTAACCAAGAGCCTGGTTTTGCTACTCTCTAAATGGTAGCCTTTTCTGAAACCTGAGAAAAACCATTTGCCTAGCACAGCTGTTAACTTCCTACAACTGAAATGCTTTCCATTCCCTTTAAAATAAGCCCTTCTGAAGCAGAATGTAGATCACATGTATCATCCAGACCAAAAAAGTTTGCTGAGACTACTCCTATCATTTGCCCTGGGGTCCGGAATCTTCGCATTCCAGGCAGAGCTCCAGCTGTTGGGATTTAGTTACCGGCTTGGGATTGGCTACGCCGCCTACTCTTTTCTCCACCCCTTAATTCTCACTGGGAGAAAGCTTTTGAGCCAGAGATTAAACGTAAGCACTGTCACCAGGCTTTCTGAGTGCAGTTGGCACCATGGGTGTGCTCTGGAGCAACTTCTGATTGCTCTGAGCCCCCTGCCCTGCCTCCCCTTTCACCATGTTTCCTCTGGCAAGATTTTAAGTACAGCAATTCAAGAAGATTTCTCCTCCTAAACTACATTATTCTGAAGTGTATTGCCTCTTGATTGCTGGAAAAGAATCTTTAATTAATTTCAAAAGTAACTTATGAACAAACTTACTAAAAGTGATGAAAGGAGCATTGAAATTGATGAGCACTAATTTTTCACTGTGCCAAAGTGTGCAGTGTCTTTCAGAGGAAACTATAACAGATCTGGTGAGTGTGCCATGCCAGTGGGGAGAATTGAATGTCCCTCATCTCCCTCTTTCCCTAGGGACAGTAGTCATGAGTGCCGAGTGTGCGGGGTCACAGAAGTGGGTCTTTCTGCATATGCAAAGCACATTTCTGGCCAATTGCACAAAGATAACGTTGATGCCCAGGAAAGAGAAGACGATGGAAAGGGAGAAGAGGAAGAAGATTATTTTGACAAGGAACTCGTTCAGTTAATAAAACAAAGGAAAGAACAAAGTCGGTGAGTAATGATTTTGATATTTTAAAAAGCCTGTCTGAAACAGAATGTAGTAGAGGATACATCTTCTTTCCGTACTTTTCAGCCTATAGCATTCAGGCTTACCTCATTTATAAAGTTTACCTTGCAGTTGCTGTCTTATTCATAAAAGACAATGGAATGCTTTCTTGAACTACTGTACTAACTGCTTTAAAAAAACAAACTCAGTATTGGCCCTACATAAAAGTTAGCTATAGCTGCTACGTATCTGAAATTTTTACCATATTGATAACTATGTTTAGAACTGTTGTTATTAATTCCAAAAATTTTCGGATACCAATAAATAGTTTTTATTTGGTATCCAAATTTTCTAGTGGAAAGGTATTAGTGAATAAAGCTTCATTTAACTATATTATGTAGAGTTTCTTATTGTATCCCTTTGGAAAAAATCGTTTTGCCTGGTGTGAATTTACATAGTGCTTCTGCCAAATTTGATTTATCCCTTTATTATTAATTTCTTCAGTAAATGTTTATTGAATAAACTTATATTTTAAGTTGAACAGTGTCAAGATCATTTCAGCAATATGTTTTATAGCTTGTACTACATAATTTCATACCTAACCTATAATTCAGGTATTAGCCTGTTTTATTTTAACCTTCCTGATTTGTGGTCTAAAGAGTTTAATTAATGAAGCAGAAAGTTTCATATGCGAGTAAAAGAGAGAGAGAACCAGTTATGAGATGGGGTAATTTTTTAAGTCTTGGGACATGATGACAAACCTTTCAAATTCAAAATATTTTAAAGATCCTTCTTAGATACTGCTTATACCTGGTCTGTATTTCATTTTCAATTAGAGATTTGGATATAAAAAAGAAGTAGTTTTTATTCTATATGCTAAATGTTTTTTGAACAAGTCCTTGAAGGAGACTTTCTTAGTCTTAAAATGTCAGTAAAAACATGGTTCTTAAATTGTTTAGTTATCCTTCAAATGACATTCCCACCACTGTCAGTATAGCTGTAGTTTACTCTCGTTTTAGGGTGTTGAAGCCTGAGGAGGCTAACTTCTATTTTTATTCTTACATTCTTGTGCCATTATTAGCTTATCTGTGTAAATGATTAAACATTAAGTTGGAGAGTAAAACAGCTTCTCAGTAAATTAGACATTCATATTATAGTTACTATTCTTTGATTATTTTAATATGCCTCTTTAGTGACCTATTTATAAAGTAATCTACTTGTTTCTTCCTGAGTTTTTTAATTTAGATTTTTCTTTTTGGGCTGTGGGTTTAGCTGCGTGCTATTGCTCCCCTCCCTCCCCAATCTAGCCAATTCATAATGATATAGAAATTTTACTTAGTGACTTATTTATTGCCCAGTTCTCACTTCTGGATCACATTAGTAGAGCCAAGTCAGTGATCTCCAGGAATGTCAAAAGTTGCATGCTGTGTGCAAGTGTCTGTAGTAACACTTGACCCTAAGGAGACTTAGAATCTCCTGTTTAGAAATGATTGTAATTCATAATGTAAATGGATGTTTAAACTTTTAGGTAAATTAACTTTTAATTCCATCTTATGAAAAAGGAAGAAATTCCAATTTGTGTCCAAAATCTTACAGACATTAGAAGATTTTAAAGCCAGTTAAGGTCAGTACTGAGTTTAAGATTTAAGTCAAACTCAGAGAAGGGAACCCAACTGATGAAACTTGAGATTTTCATTCTGTCAAGGCCTGGTGGTTAAGAGTGTGGACTCTAGAGTCAGACTGCCAAGGTTCAAATCTCTGCCATAACACTTACTGGCTGTCTTACCTAGGCAAGTTTCTTAACCTCTCTAATCCTCAGTTTCCTTATCTAGAAAGTAGGAATAATAACACTTGCTGCAGAGTTGTAAAAATTAAATAATCTATGTAAAGTGCTTAGCATTAAATGACTGACAATTTGTAGATACGCAATAAATTGTAGTTAGTATTATTCAACTTTTTGAGCACCTGCCACATGCTAAGTGCTGAGCTAGGTATACCATAGGTATTTCGTAGAGGAAAATGGTTTTACACCTTTCCTGTGGTGATTGCTTAAATTTATTCACATTTCTGTGGGTTCCTTGTCTAACAGGAATAGTTCAAACAGCTGTAGCTTCTTTATAAAAACCTCCGGCTCATGGAGCTCCTTATAGCACTTACTGTGGGTGCTACTTATTTGTTATGTGCTATTTTACTCCTGCTTGTGACCTTATTTCCTTAGCTAGGTTGCAAGCCCTTCAGGAACAGAAACTGCGCATAGAAGGTTTCTTTCACCACTAACAGTCATTGAATCTATGCTTGAAAATTAATGAAAGTGATTATGCAAAGTAAAATTTTACCGTTTAAAATAGGTTGACACCTTTTTTTTTCCCAGAAAGTACCAACTACTGAAGAAATCATGGTATATTAAGAGCAGCTGAATTTAAACTATATTAACTACGATAACAAACAATAGCTACAAAATATACTTGTTCTGATTTTCAAAAAGTTGTGTAATATAAAAATAATAATTAGATGATAGGGACAAAATCCCAGAACATGCCAAGAAAAAAAGGAGCAGGAAAGGGAGGACAGTATAAATGTGTCAAGTTTTTAATATTATGGGGGTGATGGGAGACTTCAGATATTAATTTCTAAACCAATAAGTTGTGATATATGAGTTTGTAATATTTAAAGATAACAAAAACAACTACTATTTGAAATAAAAATAGACTCTATTCATATTTTGAGAAACAGAGGAGGAAGGCACAATGAAAGTTTGGTGGGTTATGCTTTGAAAGGGACCATAAGAACTCCTTTAAATCACTAATGAGAGACTGCTTTTCTTCCAGACAAGAAGAACCTTCCACTAGCAGCCAAGAAATAAAATCTGATGACAGGCGACCCCAATGGAGACGAGAAGACCGAATTCCTTACCAGGACAGAGAGAGCTACAGTCAGCCACCATGGCATCATCGTGGACCTCCTCAGCGGGACTGGAAATGGGAGAAAGATGGCTTTAATAATACTAGGAAAAACAGCTTCCCACATCCTTTAAGGAATAGTGGTGGACCAAGAGGATTTTCCGGGTGGCATAAGGGTGTTGCAGGAGGCTCCTCAACTTGGTTTCACAACCATAGTAATTCTGGAGGTGGTTGGCATTCAAATAGTGGAATGGTAGATTGGAATCATAATGGTACAGGAAGGAATTCCAGTTGGCATTCTGAAGGAACAGGTGGCTTTTCCAGTTGGCATATGAACAGCAGTAACGGAAACTGGAAATCCAATGTACGTAGTACAAATAGTTGGAATTACAGTGGCCCCGGAGACAAATTTCAACCAGGCAGAAACAGAAGTTCTAACTGTCAAATGGAAGACATGACTATGCTATGGAACAAGAAGACTAAGTCAAACAAATACAATCAAGAGAGATACAATTGGCAGCGGCAAGAAAATGACAAAGTTGGTACAGTTGCCACATATAGAGGTCCTTCCGAAGGATTTACAAGTGATAAGTTTCCTTCAGAAGGCCTGCTTGACTTCAGTTTTGAGCAGCTGGAAAGCCAAACCACTAAACAAACAGACACCATAGCTTCCAAAATTGGTGGGAAGAATGGAAGTGTAGCGAGGGAGAAGCTTCGTCGCTGGACTCCTTATCCTTCCCAGAAGACTCCGGATTTACAATCAGGAATGAAAGAAGTCACCGGTAGCAAGTCAGAAAAAACAGATAAGCCTTTATTTAATTTTAGCTTGACAACCACAGGAAAACAAGAGCCCCAAATTGACGAAACAAATAATTCCCCCACATTGAAAACACAAAAAGAAACGCATACTGGATCTCTTAATCACAAAGCCATTCCTGACTGCACTGCTTCCTGTGAGGTGGTGAAAGAAGGCCCCATTACAGAAAAAGCTGAACAAGAGCATAACTTAAATAAGGTATCGTCATTAACCAACCCCCTCCTTCCAATTCCAATTACCAAATCAATTCCTCAAAAGCAAGAGTCAAAGAATCCCTCAAAAAACACCAAAACAAATTCTTATTTTCCTGGAGAATGCTCAAATCCCTTGAACAAACCCACTGTGGAAGATAATCATGGTTCTTCTTACATATCCAAATTGCGAAATTCATGTCCTCGTATTTTAAAAGGGAATAAAAGTACTTTTGGACCTCAGAGGGAATCTGATGAAAATGTGAGTGATACTTTACAAAAAGCCAAAGAGGTGCTACAGTGTCGTGAGTCATTGCAAAATCCACTTAGCGCTCCTAAAAGGACCAGGAACTATGCAAAAGCAAGTAGGAATGTAGAAGAGTCTGAAAAAGGATCTTTGAAGATTGAATTCCAAGTACATGCGTTAGAAGATGAAAGTGATGGAGAGATATCTGACACAGAAAATCATGAAACAAAAATTAGAACTCTAGGTTCTGCAACTACAGAAGTTTTACCCTGCAGCACTCATGCTGCTGATGATAAAAAGGGGGATGACGAAAACCTGAAAACACCTAGAAAATCATCCACTTCCCTGTGTAATTCAGCAGTTCACCAGAAGGAATCTGAGTTACAGACAACATCTGTAGCCAGCCCACACTCTGGCTTACTGCTCGATTTGAAAACCCCTTTAGAAGATGCACAGGTTGATGACCCAGTTAAATCTCATGTATCTTATGAAACAGAAGGCTTTGAGAGTACTAGCTTGGATGCAGAGCTTCAAAAAAGCGATACAGGTCAGCCCTCAGGCCCTCTCCTGCCTGAACTCAGTAAGCTTGGCTTTCCTGCCTCGCTCCAGAGAGATCTAACCAGGCACATTAGCTTGAAGAGCAAAGCTGGAGCACACCTTCCTGAGCCAAACCTCAACAGTGCTCGCCGCATTCGCAATATCAGTGGTCACCGAAAGGGTGAGACAGAGAAGGAATCTGGGCTCAAGCCAACCCTTCGGCAGATTCTAAATGCATCTCGGAGAAACGTCAACTGGGAACAAGTCATTCAGCAAGTAACCAAGAAAAAGCAAGAGCTAGGCAAAGGCTTACCCAGGTGTGTGCCTCTTTTCAGTATCCACTTCTTTTTTTCTTTTAAACTTATTCTTTGACCTTGGTCAAGAGAATTCTACTTGTTAAATTTAATTAAATATTTGCAAAAAGTATGCGTTGTAGATGTCTGGTTTAAATATCTAAGGGTGACTGCTATTCTATACAAATGGAATAAAATGTTTCTTAGGGAATTTAGGTTAAAAAGAAGCAAACCTACTTCTGGGAAATGAGATGGGGACATAGAAAAAAACCATGGGAAATCCAGCGCTTTGGTGATAAGGGCCATAAAGTGACAGCATAAAAAAGTTTATCTATAAATCTATATCTAACTGTAGATCTTAATGAGTGATACAACTTTTAGGTATAATTGTTCTCATTACCTTTTACTTAGAATCTATGTTTGGTTATCCTTCTCTGTTTACTCTGGACATTGTATTCGTGATCACAAAATACTTTCTCTTAAGTACTTGTGTAATAGTTTGGCTATTCATCTCAATTTTAGGCATTAAACATTTTCTGAATGGTAAAGCAGCATTCAACATAGCTTTGCCACTTGAAAATCGTCCTGCTACTTACATAGCCCTCCAGGCTTACATTTCTAGCCTTGTTGACATAATGTATTTATTGTGTCATAACTTGTGAGTATTATTGAGATTATAAAGTTCTTAGCATGGTGTCTGCCACTTGTGAATGCTCAATAAAAATTTTAAAAATTTTTGTTTGTTTTTTTATTCGTTTGCTGTTAAAAATTACATTGGTTTAGAGCTCCATATTCAGTAAAACCCTCAGTTTTTACTCCCTCTTTTTGTACATAGCTGTATATAAATATCTAATTAGAAATTTAAATAATAAAATTAGATATTTAAATACAGTTATTGAATTTATATACCCCTGTGGATTTTACCACCTCTGGAATATTGGGAGGGTTCTTGAGCTTGAATTGTATATATTTTTTTAATCAGATACATTGATTCAACTAATGTTTGAGTTCATAGTGTATGCATGACACTCCTACTATCCTGTTAGTGGTGGTACTTTTTACATTACAATACTTAGAATTGCTTTATGTTTGGAACTCTCACTGGACTGTGAGCTCCTTGAGGGCAAAACCATCTTATTTGTATTTGTAACCTCAGTGCTTAATAGAGTCTGGCACTTTGTAGTGTCCCCCTCTCCCAGCCATGTCTGATTTTTTTTTTCTTTTTATTTCTTTCTTGAGGTTTGGCATAGAAATGGTGCCTCTAGTTCAAAATGAACAAGAGGTCTTGGATTTGGATGGAGAGCCTGATCTGTCTAATCTAGAAGGATTCCAGTGGGAAGGTGTTTCCATTTCTTCATCACCTGGCTTGGCAAGGAAGCGAAGCCTTTCAGAGAGCAGTGTGATCGTGGACAGGGCTCCTTCTGTGTATACCTTCTTCAGTGAGGAAGGTACAGGCAAAGAAAATGAGCCACAGCAGATTTTTTCACCTAATAACTCGTTGAGATCTGCGCAGAGTCAGAAAACAACCATGGGTCTTAAGCAGGAAGTGACACCTCTGGCTGCCTCCCTGAGAACAGGTGAAAGGGCTGAAAATGTTGCTACTCGAAGACGACATAGTGTGCAATTATCATCTGATCGTGCAACACCTTTGATACATTTGGCAAAAGACCTGCATAGCCAAGAGAGCTCTACACCACCTCCAGAGAATCACAATGCCCAGGAGAGTAACGGAGAAGGAAATTCTTTATCATCAAATGTATCCCCAGCCCTTGGAATCTCCAGTTTGGCAGATGCAGCCACAGACAGTAGCTATACCTCTGGTGCTGAACAGAATGACAGTCAGATTAGAAAGAAACGAAGAGCCACTGGAGTGAGTATGATTGCTGTGCTTTTTGTAGAACATTTCACGCGGTGACTTGGCTGTAATAAGAAAGACTTAACTGTTTTAATTATTCTTGGGTATCTGGGGTTGCCATTCTCCCTACTCTGGAGTAGATAGAATTCTGAGGCTCTTACTCTTAACTTTCATATTGTTATCCTGCTGGTTTCTTTCACTGAGTAACTCTACTAAGTTAGATGTAATTGAATATGAATGTACAGTACTAGGAAAATATGAAGTCATCTCTAAAACTAGTCTCTAAGCCAGTGATTTCTTTGTATCACCTGACCAAGCAATGAACCACATCTTCAGCTGTAACTTTATCTGCTTTCATGATGCATTCTGTACTGCTGCTGAAGAAAGCTGCTCTAGTGTTGCATTTTGGGTCATGTATGCTTGTCAGACTCAAGACTACTAGACTTAGCACTAAGGTAGTTTTAATATTATGAGACTGCATCTATATGAACATAGTCTTAGGAATATTTTTAGCCTCTGTTACTCTATCTTTTATACTTCAGTTACCCAGCCTAGTCCTTTTAGAATTCATTCTTTCACTGATGCCACTTCTCTTTTGGCACCTCTGTTACGAATATTGCTTAAAACCCTTTCAGGAAAAGAAGGAGTTGCTGTTGGTGATATAGTCTGAAATCTGGCACTGTGAGAAAATGGCCTGTTTCCTTTAACACTGAGACAATATAATAACAAAGTCGTTAAAAGCATGGATTGTAGGTCTGGGTTCAAATTCCAATTGTACCCTTTTGAACTCGATTCTGTAGTAGATACTAGATGAGAGGTTGTCCTATGACAAGCTAATATCTTGAGGCTTGTCTCATAGACTGTTGAGCTTCTTGTTGTAAAGATTTTATTGCTAAAATCTAAAGTAGGAACTATGAAGTCAGATATATGTATTACTAACCTTTACCAAAGTGAAATGCATTGCCTAACCCCTGTGGACTTTACCACCTCTGGAATGTTGAGAGGGTTCTTGATCTTGAATTGTATATATTTTTTTAATCAGGTACATTCATTCTACTAATATTTGAGTTCATACCATGTGCATGACACTCCTACTATCCTGTTAGAGGTGGTAGCAATAATGAAAAATAATGTATGAGTAAGAATTAATTCTTTTTTCCCTCCTGGATAATGACCTTTAACATATTTAATATTATTCAGTTTTCTTTCTCTCCTTAGGATGGATCTTCACCTGAACTCCCAAGTCTCGAAAGAAAAAATAAAAGAAGGAAAATTAAAGGAAAGAAAGGTATAGTATAGAATATTCTGTAGGAAAGAAACTGTTCTTACAGCAATTCAGCCTTTTTACAACTCAACACAAAGTGTACCTTATCAAACATGGATCGCCCATTTATTTATTTGCTTTTTTGTTGTCTTCCTTAAGGACATAGAAAAAGTTTGATTTCCTAATATATCCATTTGCAGCTATAGAAGAAATATATGATGCCACTTGTACCTGTAAACTAAAGTTAATGTATATCTTGGACAAATTGAGTTCAGTATAAAGCCAGAAAGAAAGTCTCACTGGGCTTTTTCAGTGGAATGAAGAGGAATAGGGCATTTAGTAAAAATTTTGTCCCTCTTGGTCATTTATAGCCATTTCTCCCACTTTCCGTTTTTGAGGCATCTTGGTTGCTTTTCTCATGTGAATTAAGGAGAGAAGTTATTAGTGTGGCTTCCTGACTAATATACTTTTATGACTCTTGCTCTCCACTGACTCTAACCCGTTCCACTGTTAGGGCTAGTGTAGGAAGTGATTGGATGAACCTTGGGTGATCAGATGAACCTTGGGTGGTTGGATGTGATGGGTAAGGTAGGAGTCAGGGATGACCCTAGTTTCTGTCTGGGGCAGTTGTGTGGATGATGGTATTATTTGCAGGGCTAGAAAATTTCATGAGAGTTGCAGATTGAGGGTAGAGGAAGATGGCAAGTTCCCTTTTGGATCCCTTACATTAAAGGACTTTAGAGATACCTAGGTAGAGATACCAGGTTGGTAGTTGGATATATGGGTCTGGAGTTTAGGGGAGAGGTCTTGGCATATTGGATGGGAAAGAGACAAACACAAAAGTGACAAATACATACACATAGTAGAAAATTTTTGCGAGGCAGCTTAAATGTACTATTTCAAAGCTATATTTTCTTTAAGGTGCCTCCTCTAATAGAGGTAACTATTTTAAATTAACAGATTAGAAAAATACGGATCGGGAGGAAAGTGCAAGCAGTTCAGGTCTGACACCTAATCTAAGCAAAAGCCTTGGGTAAAGAGTGTAGTAGATAAAGGAAGATGGAAAATGAAACCTGCAACAGCTGATTTGCCTGGGGCAGAGATTACACTTGAAAGTGTCCTGGTGGAAGGTGGGATTTGGTAATATGGTACCATGTGGTGGTACACTTACCTAGGAGACACCTCCATCATACCAGCTCTTACTTTCCGTTTCTGACACTAACAACATCAGGCTTGACTACATGGTTTGTGAAATTTGATGAGTCCCTCTAGTGACCTACTGGGGAGAATATAAAGGTTTATCCTAGATAATCGATGTAGTTGCATCTTCTGAGAAGCTGTATTATTAAAGAGAAGTCTCCAGTACTGAACTTAATGGTTTCTTTTGACAGAACGTTCTCAAGTTGACCAGCTGCTGAATATTTCTTTAAGGGAGGAAGAACTAAGCAAATCATTGCAGTGCATGGATAACAATCTTCTGCAAGCCCGTGCAGCACTTCAGACAGCTTATGTTGAAGTTCAGAGGCTACTTATGCTCAAGCAGCAGGTAACAGCAGATGGGACGTTTAATGAAAATGGATCATCTTGAAGGTGGACTTCAGAATGCTTAACAAAATACTTTATTTTTAGATAACTATGGAGATGAGTGCACTGAGGACCCATAGAATACAGATTCTACAGGGATTACAAGGTATTCAGAGAATCTGATGGATTGGGCCCTCTGTAGCTTGTTGCTTTTTTGCTCACTATAGAGGGGGATTAAAGTAGTCATGAAAAAGGTCATTTGATTTCTTTCATGTCTCCTTGGTTTCATCCTTCTATAGGAAGGCCTGTGAGACTGTATATCCCCAAAATGCTTAGCAATGGAGACAGTATGTTAACAGAAAGAGACTTAGATTAGGGATCCCAAAATGTGTATTCAAATATTGAGTCCTGCATTATGACTTTGAATAAGTCACTAAAATCTGAAAAGTTGGAATATTAATGCCTGTTCTGTCTGTATCCTGGGTGGTTGTATAGCTTATGTAACTATATTTTGAAGAATTTTGAGGGACTTTAAAATTCTCTTGTAATCTTTAAAAATACAAATTGGCTCAGAAGTGAGTGACTTTTCAGGTAATATTTTTGCATTTGTGTGTGTGTTTCCATTCTAGAAACATACGAACCTTCTCAGCGCCCAGACCAGGTTCCATGTAGCCTTACACGAGAACAAAGGAGTGTTAGATCTCAATCATCTGCTGATGCCACACTGCTGCCTACTCCCTTTTTCCCAGTTTTCCTGGAACCTCCATCTTCCCATATGTCTCCATCATCCACTGGAACCCCTCTCCAAGTACTCACATCTATTTTCCAAACCCCTGGCAGCGTTCCTGCTCCAGACTCATCAGTTCAGATTAAACAGGAACCCATGTCTCCTGAACAGGATGAGGATGTGGATGCTGTGTCACAAGGCTCTGCTTGCATTTTGTCCAAGGAATTACTGCAAGCTAATAGTATGTAAATTTCCTCTGGGTTAAGGGCAGCTCTGTAGTGGGTCTGGGGCAATTTTATATCAGTGCTGTAACATCATACTTGTCCATTAAAACTAAAGTTACTACAGTTTTTCTTGAAGTTTCCTTATTCAGGAGGATTATTTAAATATCGTTAACTTTTTCCTTATTTTCTTTAATGTAGGATTACTGAATTGACTTTGGATTCACACCTAACAGGTTCCATTTTTTAGGATTGGTGAAGAATTATTTGGTTTTTGTGAGATAAGTGGCATTGAAGTTTTTCAGTCAATTTTTTTAGATATGATGCAGCCTCTGAATTTCTCTGTACCTACCTGTCTTTATCATTTCAACTACAAACCAGGATTAATATAGACCTGAGGGGCAGGTGGCCATGATGAAAGGCAGAGGACTCTGGGGCTTGGAATCACCTAATAGGAACTTGGGTGATTTTGGGAAATAGCCAGGGTTTTTACTCTTAAGTGAAGTTTGTATTGTGAGAATGGTGCTATATTGAAAATTAAGTAAAAAGCAAATAAATTGACATTGTACAATTTTTTTTTTTAGAGCAAAAACAAAGTCTTAAGAATTACCCTAGATTTTGCTACCTGTTGCAACACTAATCATTGATACCTATATCAAATGCGTATTATCTCTCATGTTGAATTTTATTACTTTTATGTGGATAGAATTTAGTATTTTTTTAAAAACTAGTAGTATTTTTCCCCCAAAATAGCTTTTATTAGATTTTCTTTTGATTGCAAAAGTAATTCATGTTCATTGTAAAATATTGGGAAACTATAAAAATGTAGATTCACTATTTTGTTACATATTTCAGTCTTAAATTATAAATGTGTTTACATGGAGCCTTTATACAAAGGATGACTTGTATTCTGTTATAACTTGACTTTTTCCCACTTACTTAATCATGATCATTTTCCTGTGATATAAAAATAATTCATCTAAAATGTTGTTTCACTAGTTTCATGATATTTCAGAAGTCGCACAATACTCTGGATATGTAAATAATTTATATGATCTCCTTTGAATATTTAGGTTTTTTCCCCTTTTTTTGTATTCTGCACTACATTATATATGTCTTTGACTATGTCTGTAATTATTTCATCAGTTTAAATTCCTAGACATGAAATAACTAACTCAAAGAAAATAGACACTTTTAAGTCAGCTGACTTTTAAACTACTAGTATGTAGCTAAATTGGATGATATATAAGTAAAGTGCATAGTAAAAAACTTCTAAAAAATAAAGGGGAAAGCACGTCAGCTAAATAGGTATTTGAGAGTCTACTAAGAGTAAAACACGTTATTTAATATGTGGCCCTTTCAAACTAGAAAGAAAAAAGATCAATAGAAACAATCCCTGCCCATAAAAGGAGCTTTTTTAGAGTACAAGACATGCATGTTATTTGTGAGAATAATGCAAGACAAAGTGTGTAAGTATTATCATAGAAATTTGTGTAGGTTATGGGAAACTGAGGGGTGAGATAACAGCTTTAGCAGTCGTGGTTTAGTTAACATGTTATCCAAATGTCATTGTTTGGTAGAAGTTCAGTGATAATTGCAGCTTATGACTATAAATGGCAGAAACACAAAAAAATGTGGTAATTTTTTTTCTTTCTCAATTCAGGAGAGATCAGTGACAGTTGTCCAGTTTATCCAGTCATCACTGCAGCATTGTCCATATCAGAGCTAACAGAAAGGTTCCATGAGCCTAGCCAAGAACTTAAACTTTCCATGGAGCAAGAAAATACCAGAAATGGAGGGGACACCCCCCCTTCCCAGTCAGCTGGTCCCCCTAGCATGAACAGGGAAAGTGAAGAGCCGTCCAGAGGCAACAGCGGGTCTGAAGCCTGTGCTAGTTCTTTTCCAAGATTGTCCTTTGCTTCAGAAACCCCTTTAGAGAAAGAGCCCCACTCTGCAAATGACCAGCCAGAACAACAGGCTGAGTCCACTCTGACATCAGCTGAAACTAGGGGGAACAAGAAAAAGAAGAAACTTAGGAAGAAGAAAACTCTACGGGCTGCCCATGTTCCTGAGAACAGCGACACTGAACAGGATGTATTTACTGCTAAACCTGTAAGGAAAGTAAAAACTGGGAAGTCTCTTAAAGGCGCAAAAGTGACAACCTCTACCTGGGAAGATAGCAGAACTGGCCCAGAACAAGAGAGTGTCAGAGATGAGCCCGATAGTGACTCGTCTCTAGAAGTCCTAGAAATTCCTAATCCTCAGTTAGACGTGGTAGCCATTGATTCTTCTGAATCTGGAGAAGAGAAACCAGACAGCCCATCTAAAAAGGACGTTTGGAACTCCACAGAGCAAAACTCGTTAGAAGCTTCTCGCTCTGGTTGTGATGAAGTAAGCTCTACCAGTGAGATTGGCACTCGCTATAAAGATGGCATCCCTGTAAGGTAAGGATATTTTATTGTTTCAGTCAGAAAAGTTTTCACCATTCTTTTCTTAGAAAATATAACTTTGTTAGGAATCAAAATTTTTTGAAGAATCACATTTATAGAAAATCGGTAGGGAGTATGGATGTGGAAGACTCAAACCTTACAACAGAGATTTTCTGCTTTCTCATTTGTGTTGTAAATATCTACTATACTTTTATTTCCTTTCATATAGAAATTTCAGATGGAAAAACTGATCTCTTTATTTTGCCCGTTGTTTAGAACAATCCTTTGAGTCAGGAAAGTAAGTTTTACTACCTATCCTATTCACACAGATGCTAAGAAGACTTTTGCTATTATTTTGTAGTGTGGCAGAAACTCAGACTGTGATCTCCTCCATAAAAGGATCAAAGAACTCTTCAGGTATTTGATTATTCAGTTGTATTTAAGTGAATTACAAAAAGGCTTGCAGGGTTTAAATCTACTTAGATATGCTTACAGGGGTTGGGGACTGGTCTTCCCACCAAGGGGATTGCTTTGACCAGCAAATCCTCAAATCTTGAATTTCAGTTTCTTACTCCTGTCTCTCTTACCTGGCTCTCTTATTTGTTCAACTATTAGTTTGGTTAGCCTTCTGAATCTTTGGTTCCCGCATCTGTGGATTCAGTAGATTGTGTAATACGCATTTACTGAAAAAAATTTGTTTGTAAGTGGACCTGCACAGTTCAAACTGTGTTGTTCAAGGTCAGCTGTAAATGGGAGGATGTGTGTAGGTTATATGCAAATACTATACCATTTTATATAAGAGACCTGAGCATCCCTGGATTTTTATATATATGGGAGGTTCTGGAACAAATCTCCCCTTAGAAACCAGGAGACAACTCTATTAAGGTTTTGTTGGCTCTGGGGATTTCTGCTTTGAAAAGGAGCTGCTTAAAGAATAATGCCTTCCTCAACAAAATAACTGGCAGCAGAGGAGACTGAATGTGGAGAGATATTTGGAGCCTTACAGGTATCACTCAAAAATTCATTGTATAAGTTTATATCTTTTTCCTAAGTGAAAGGTCTTCCCTGCTTTCTCTTATTATGAAATCTTCAGAATGGAGATCACTAATGAAAAATGTGATGTTTTGCTGAGGGAATGAAGCTTTAAGGAGAATCCAGGGACCACTTTATTGTAGTGGTTTTAATTTTGGAGTATCTTTTCAGAAACAAGCAGACATGTTTCTGAAGCATATTCTTATTTTCTAGAAATATCTTCAGAGCCAGGAGATGATGATGAGCCCACAGAAGGGAGCTTTGAGGGGCACCAAGCTGCAGTGAATGCAATTCAAATATTTGGGAACTTACTCTATACTTGCTCAGCAGATAAAACTGTCCGAGCTTATAATCTGGTGGTAAGTTAATATATCAGTCTGAATGTTTTTGGTTGTTTGCAGGCTTTAGAAACTCTAGCTTGTACTGCCTTAAACAATTGAAGTTTATTTGCTGCCCACAGATGGAATGGGCTTTAAACTAACTTTAGATACAATTGATCTGATGGCTCACTAGGGTCAATGGGGACTTAATTTCTGTCTCTCCACTCTGCCTTCTCTGGTATCCTTCTTCCTAAAGCTAATTCTCCTCCTGTTCACAGATAGATGTCAGAGGCCACCAGAGTTTCTTTTCCCTCCCACCACCAAAAAAGAGCCCTGTGCTTTCCTCCCTGAATAATCACTTGGCAAAAGGAGATGAGGTTATAACAATACGTTTGGGCTGGTCAGGCCCCAGCCTTTGAGTTGGCGATTAGGTCAATACCGTAGCTGCTACATAATAGAGAAGGGATAGAATGCATATTGGGGAAGTATTAGAGGAGTTGTTTTCCCTGAGGGTCAATTAATTGTCCCAAGTTATTAAGAGAAGCAACAGTTTTCCACTGTTCCACACTTAGTATAATCTGATGCTCATTATTCTCAGCTGCCATAGAATGGACTTGTGAGTTTTTAATTTAGTATATGTCATACCAATTCTGTTTATAAACAATGATTTTAATGAAGAAACTTCAGGAACACTATGTTGTCTGAACAAACACCGTGAAAGTATTTGAAATTGATGAAAGTCCTTGGAAATCAAAAGATTAGATGATCGAATATATGTGTATATATGCATGACTGGGACATTGTGCTGTACACCAGAAATTGACACATTATAACTGGCTGTACTTCAGTTAAATAAATGAAGATTAGATGATGAACCAAGAAAATGTGTTTGCTGTGAGCAAGGGGTATATAGATTCCTTTAGCTTAATGATGTGAGGGGCAACAGGGATGACTGAAGGAGAAAACAATGATTCCAGGAGGTATGAGTGTAAGATTTGGGAATTGGCTCTAACTTTAAATTGCAAGATATGTGCATTCTAAATAGATACCAGTATGGGCATAGTTAACAGGATGTTCCCTTATGAAACCACAACTGGACCACTAGGACCTGTGGGGGCACTTGACATGTCTTTGAATATTTGTGGAGCATTGTCACAAGCTACTGATCAAATGTAGGAACTTATCTGGGTAATTAGCTGTAATTTGGATTTGCTAGATCTTTGGTCCACATGTTGGAGATCCTTGCCCTAGACGTTAGTTAAAATTCTTGCCTGTCTTAACAGCAAATTGCCATAAGTATTTTTTGGTATGACTCAGTTAACGTAAAGTTGCAGGTACCTCAGTACGTGTAACTGTTTGCTGGGCATTCAGTGAACAGGAATTTACTGAACACCTTTTGATCTCAGGCACTATTCTAGGCACTGAGGATCCAACGATGAACTGTATGTTTTTGCATCCTTTTTTTTTTTTGAAGAAATGTGTTATCTAATTTGTCTACATCCACAAGTCATGATTTGATCTCTGCTTGACTTTAGAGTCGTAAGTGCATTGGTGTCTTTGAGGGCCACACCTCCAAAGTGAACTGCCTCCTGGTCACTCAGACCTCTGGAAAGAATGCTGCCCTTTACACTGGTTCCAGTGATCACACCATTCGCTGCTATAATGTTAGGGTAAGTGGGTCCAGAGAAATGAGAAGTGAGACTATTGAACTGCTTTGGCTGTATTTAATGTGTAGAGTGGAGGCTGAAACAGATGCTTCATTCTGCTCACTTTCTTGCTTGTGCACCTATTTTAGTACACTTGTATAACCCTTGGTAGAAACGAGGCTTCGATCTAAACCATATTTTCTGTCTCTCTCCACCAATATCTTTTCATTTACTACTTAGTTATGTACTTCCCTTGATCCTTCCAACAAATACTACTCTTTTTATTTTCACATCATTTGCCAAAATTAATCCTAGACAGAAAAAGAGTTAAATGTTTAAATTTTTTAAACCAGAAGACTTAAAATTAGGTATCTCCTCTGAGAAAGAATTTTCTAACCCTAAATGCATTGAAAGAAATGAGAGGAAATAATTTGTGTTAAAAAATATATACATATATTCTTTTTTTTTTTTAACACAAATGTTCATAACAGCTTTATTTGTAATAACCAAAAACTGGAAACAACCCAAACATCAATCAACTGGTGAAAAGATAAACAAATGATTTTATATCCATACAATGAACTACTTCATAGCAATAAAAAGGAATAAACTCTTTTTTTTTTTTAACATTTTTAATTGAGTTATAGTCATTTTACAATGTTGTATCAAATTCCACGGTATAGCACAATTTTTCAGTTATACATGAACATACATATATTCATTGTCACATTTTTTCCCCACTGTGAGCTACCACAAGATCTTGTATATATTTCCCTGTGCTATACAGTATAATCTTGCTTATCTATTCTGCATATGCCTGTCAGTATCTACAAATTTTGAAATCCCAGTCTGTCCCTTCCCACCCCCCACCCCCTTGGAAACCACAAATTTGTATTCTATGTCTGTGAGTCTGTTTCTGTTTTGTATTTATGTTCATTTTAAAAAATTTTTTAGATTCCACGTATGAGCAATCTCATATGGTATTTTTCTTTCTCTTTCTGGCTTACTTCACTTAAAATGACATTCTCCAGGAACATCCATGTTCCTGCAAATGATGTTATGTTGTCGTTTTTTTATGGCTGAATAGTATTCCATTGTATAAATATACCACATCTTCTTTATCCAGTCATCTTTTGATAGATATTTAGGCTGCTTCCATGTCTTGGCTATTGTAAATAGTGCTTCTATAAACATTGGGGTGCAGGTGTCTTTTTGAAGTAGGGTTCCTTCTGGATATATGCCCAGGAGCGGGATTCCTGGGTCATATGGTAAGTCTATTCCTAGTCTTTGGAGGAATCTCCATACTGTTTTCCACAGTGGCTGCACCAAACTGCATTCCCACCAGCAGTGTAGGAGGGTTCCCTTTTCTCCACAGCCTCTCCAGCATTTGTCATTTGTGGACTTTTGAATGATGGCCAGAATGGTGTGAGGTGATACCTCATCATAGTTTTGATCTGCATTTCTCTGATAATTAGTGATATTGAGCATTTTTTCATGTGCCTGTTGATCATTTGTATTTCTTCCTTGGAGAATTGCTTGTTTAGGTCTTTTGCCCATTTTTGGATTGGGTTGTTTGTTTTTTTGTTAAGTTGTATGAGCTGCTTATGTATTCTGGAGATCAAGCCTTTGTTGGTTTCATCGTTTGCAAAAATTTTCTCCCATTCCATAGGTTGTCGTTTTGTTTTACATTATGGTTTCCTTTGCTGTGCAGAAGCTTGTAAGTTTCATTAGGTCCCATTTGTTTATCCTTGCATTTATTTCTTACATTCTTAACTTTTTAAAAAGGCTTAATTATTTGAAGCAAAATTTATAATACTAAACCATTAGGTTTTTAACATATGTAGGTGGAATATGTGTGGTTAGAGGAACACAAAGGAAAGGGAAAGGATAGAATAGTGCTGGTACAAGCTTGTATTTTATTGAGAATAAGTCAGTATTAACTTGAACTAGATAGTTATAATTTAAAGAGTAATCTCTAGAGTGCTGGTTCACAACTTTCATGTGCATCAGATGGACCTGGAGAGCTTCCTGAAACACGTATTACTGGAACCCACTCCTAGAGTTTCAGGAGGCTTGGGATAGAGCCCAAGAGTTTACATTTCTAACATGTGATATGATGCTGCTGGTCTAGGGCCCTCTGAAAACAGCTGCCCTAGAGCAGCCACTGAAAGAGTAATGCAAAGAAAGGGAGCTTAAAAATTCAATAGAGGATAGCTCACAGTGAAAAAAAATGTGACAATGGATATATGTATGTTCATGTATAACTGAAAAATTGTGCTCTACACTGGAATTTGACACAACATTGTAAAATGACTATAACTCAATAAAAAAAGTTAAAAAAATTCAGTAGAGGAATATAAATGTCATACAAAAAACATGTGTTTAATAGGAAACAAGGCATAAATGGTGGAACAGAGAAATAAAAATGAGACAAATAGAAAGCAAATTGGAGACCTAAATCTAACCATATTTACTGATTATATTCAATGTGAATTACAGTCAAATCAAAAGACAGATTGACTAGATAAAGAACAAATATCAAAATCTATGCTGTCTACAAGAGACAGCCTTTGAATTCAAAGACACAAGTAGGTTGAAATAAAAGAATAGTAAAAGATGTACTATGCAAATAGTAACAAAAAAGAGCTGGAATGGTTATTGTACTATCAGGCAAATAGACTTTTTTTCCTCCCCCTAATTCCTTCTCTCCTGCTCTATCTTTCTCTCTCTCCTTCCTTCCTTTCTCTGTTTCTTCAGGTCTTATTTAATTTTTTTTTTTTAATGGAGGTACTAAGGATTGAACCTAGGACCTTGTACATGCTAAGCATGCACTCTACCACTTGAGCTATACCCTCTCCTCTGGGTAAATAGACTTTAAGACAAGGAATACTACTGAGACAAGGCAGCATTCCATAATGATGAAAGGGGCAATACAGCAGGAATATAGAACAATTATAAATATATATATACCCAGTAGCAGCTCCAAAACACATGAAGAAATACTGATAGAACTACAAGGAGAAATAAACAAATTCACAATTATGGTTGAAGGCTTTAACACCTCTCTCTCTATAATTGTTAGATTACTAAATAGAAAATCATTAAGGATATAGAAGAACTGGACAATACCATCAGCAGGCAAGATCTAATTAACATCTGTAGACTCCTCCATCCAAAACAGCAGCATACATATACTCTTCAAGTGCACATGAAACATTCACCCGGATAGACCACATACTAGGTCATTAAATAAGTCTTGATCTTACTGTGAATCTTAATTAAAAGGATTGAAATCATTTAGGGTATGGTCTCCAGCCACGATGGAATTAGACATCAATAACAGAAATTTGGGAAATCCCCAAATATGGGGAGATGAAGTAGCAAACTTAAGTTACCCGTGATTCAAAGGAGAAGTCACAGGGAAATTAGAAAGTATCTTGAACTAAATGAAAGTAAGCATACAGCTGTTGGTAGGATGCAGCTAATGCATTGCTGAGGGGGAAGTTTGTAGTTTTAAATGTTTATAGTATTTTTTAAAGAAAGATTTAAAAGCAGTTATCTAATTTTCTAAGAAAAAGAAGAAAAAGTTAAACTCCAAATAACTAAATATATAAAGGAAATAATAACAGTATGGAAACCGATAATATATAAAACTGACATACAGTAAGGAAAAAGCAATGAGACCAGAAGCTAGTTTTTTGAAAAGATAAGTAAAATAAACTTACAGCTAAATTGGTCAAAACAGAGAAAAGCCACAAATTTCCAGTATCCAAAATGAAAGAAGGAACCTCAACAACATTACTCATTTTAGTAAAAGAAACAATATATCCATCAACTAACTGATAAATGGATAAATGTGGTATATAAAAAGTAGAATAATATTAGCAACAAAAAGAAACTATTGATACATGTAGCAACATGGATGGGCCTCAGAAACATCATGATAGGTGATAGAAAGCCAGATGTAAAAGACTACATACTAAATGTTCCCTTAAAATGGAATTCTAGAAAAGGCAGAACTGTCCCAGTTGCCTGGTATGATAGTGAGGATTGACTGAAGGAGGGTATGAGGTAACTTTTTGGAGTGGTGGAAACATTCTTAAAGTTGATTGTGGTGATGGTTGCATGGCTGTGTACTTTACTAAACTTACTGAAATGTATATTTAACAGGGTGAATTTTATTATATGGAAATAATACTTAAATCTGTTGAAAATTGTAAACAAATTTTGGCAAAAAATTATCATAAGTAAAAAGAAGGAAAAACAGTTGTAACATAGGATAGGATAAACATAGGGTTAATATATGTTGTGAGGAGCTTACACCTTTGAGAAGAGAAATACTAGAATCCGTATATATACATTGGAAAAGGAAATTCCTTAAAAAGAGAATGTACAAATAACTATTTGAAAATAATACAGTCTTGCCAGTAAATGGAAGTTAAAATAAAAGCTTAGGCCTGTTTTGACTTATAAAACTTGTAAAAGATTTTTCAGTATTTTTAAGAGTTCTAATACGGAGTAATAGTTGGCATAGTAAATTCTTAACTAGTTTTTGAAATTAAAGTGTAACTTTATACAGTAAAGTACACGAATTTCAAGTACACAGCTTGATGAATTTTTACATAGGTACACATTTGTTTAACCCCCACCAAGATCAAAATATAGATCATTTCTATCCTCCTGAAGCTTCCCTCATACACCCCCCCAGTCACCACCTCCTGCCAGAGATAACTTCTATCTTTATAGATTATATTTCTATGTGTTTGAACTTCATATAAATAAACTATACTGCATGCATTCTTTCACATTAGCTTTAGCTCACTATAATGTCTGAAATTCTTCTTTATTGTTGCATGCACCAATAGTTCTTTTTTATTATTGTATTGTTTCCCCTATTGAATTATAAAATGATCTCATATGGATGGGTTAGCCAGAGGCAACATTTGAGCATGTTCAAGTGTTTTATTTTACATTTTCATATGCAGCATTTATATTTGTAATTTTATGGGCAGAAGGTAATTTAAAAGACTGACTCTTTAGATCTGAAAGAAGGCTGGGAGAAGAGATCAAAGGCTTTGATAGCCTGCAGCTTTTGTCATCTAACCCATAGCTTGTTCCATCCTGCCCACTTACAGCCGACTTGATTTTAACATCTTATCCAGACCTCTTTAAAAACCTACACTTGGGTCTTTGGTCATTATCATTCAGCAGCATTCAATCTTAAGCACTTACCATGTTACTGGTCCTGTTCTAGGTTCTAGGTCATTAGATTTGCTGGTATAATCCAGTTCTGGAAATACATGGAAATCGTTTCTTGAAGATCAGATGGAACAGTGTTTCTTTAACCTGGCTATGCATCAGAATTTCTAAGGAAATTTTTAAAAATATGTATTCCAGAGTCTACTAAATTAGAGTCTCAGGGATTGGGGGTGAAGCTTGGGGTTCTATATATTTTAAAAGCTCCTTGGGTAATTATGGACCAGCTAACCTGGCACTGATTTGAAGGAAGTATTTGGGAGCTGTTGAAATAGAGAATCAGTTGCAGGAAAGCACCTATTTGATTAATGCAGTTATCATAAATACAACTATAATCTTCATTTTTCCTTTTGGACATCAAGTGAAGGTTTAACTTTATCTTCGGCAGAGGCTAAAACCTGACTCATAGTGCCCTTTAAAGAATTTCTACATTCCAAATTAGAAACATAGGTAACATTATTAGAAATTACATTCATTTTCTGTATTATCTACAGCTTGAGAGTTTTTGGCCACATATTTCAAAGCAGAAAAAAAAGTCTAAGGTAATCTTCTACGAAGTGGAGGAAGCTGCATTTTCTTCCTTATAAAAGTCATTTCACACTCTGTTCTCAGAAGGATTATTTTCACATTTTATTTGCTTTCAACCTTGGCTGATTAGGTATTGTGTACTTTTATCAGACACGAGAATGTGTGGAGCAGTTACAGCTGGATGACCGGGTTCTCTGCCTCCACAGTAGATGGCGAATTCTCTATGCAGGACTGGCAAATGGCACTGTGGTCACCTTCAACATAAAGGTTAGTGGTTGGGGAGAGAAGGCTGAATTCCCATGCCACTTGAAAATAGTGTGAGAGTGTGTGGAAAGAAGTAGAAAGCAGACATTTTTCCTGGTTTTTTTTTTTTTTTTTTTTTTTTTTGATGTGTGTGAGAAAGCAACAGAATTAGCCACTATTCAAAAACTTTTTTTTCTGTTGTAAGTGAAACAGGATGCTGGATTCTGTCTGCTGAGGCCCAAGTGTGCCAGGACCGAAATGTAACTCTACTAAACTAAACCAAGCCTGATGATTTGGGGCCAAATAATGAGTCATAGGTTAAACTAGTCTATTTCATTTTAAGAATGGCACCATGAAAAATGAGCTTAAATTCCTTTGAGTTTGACATTGATGTGGTTTGGAACTGATTTAGGGTTTCATGAAGGTAGCCTGTTCTGTAAACTGAACTAAGTCAAAGGTTTGCCTTCATGCCCGTGGGCCTCATTCTTTCCTAACCCCAAGACAAGTCCATTTGTTGAGCAAAACTTTACTGAGTACTATCATATGCTTAGGAAATGAATATGGACCAGTTCTTGATGGCCCTGTGTACTTTGCTAATGTAGTTGGACTTCATCTTGTAGACTTTAAAGTATGAGAGATATGATCCAATTTGTGTCTTAGAAAAAGTCACTTTGAAGTTGAACAGATTGGAAAATACTGGTACTAATGGAGGCAAGGAGACCATTTAGGAGGCTTTGTAACGGAAGCTGACATGAAAGATTAGATTAAGGTGAAGAGAAGGGACTGGATAAAAGATGTCATCAGAGGTAGAAGTGATAGGTTTGGTTACTAAATAATTGTAGCACTCTACCCCCAAGGTCACTTGGTCATCTTTTAACAGGGTGTTAGAATGTTTTTTATGCCTGATTACAGTATCATTCATATGAGTACCTACTCCTTCCACCTGCTAGCTGGAACTAAGCATAAGGGATGCAATAAAACATGTCATGGTTTTTGCTTTTAAGAAGCATAAAATCAAGTTAGAAGAATCTAACACATATATAATCAAGTGTCATGTCCCCTTGATCTGAATAGATCACAGAAGGATAGTTAGAGAAGGTTTTTGCATTCTAGATACAAAGTGCTAACAGCCTAGATTAGATTTGTTTATGGCAATAGAAATAAAGAAGAAAGAATAGATTTAAAATATTTTAAAGGATAAAACTTGATAATTACCCAATTTTCATCTATTTTATGAGATTAATGTAATCAAAGGTAGATAGAAGTTAGGAACAAGACTTTTGGGGCAAGATGATGACAAGTTCAAAAGATCTTTATTTATTTATTTTTTTAAAACAGTCTTTAAATGGTTGAAAAGCCCCAGGTAAGATAGACCTTGAGCCAGAGATTTGAGAGTTTCTGCAAAGATGTGAATTTTGAAGGCTTGTTAGGGCTGGGCCTTATCTATTTTTGACCATACTCCCAGAATGTAGTGCTTCCTGGGACTCAACAGAAAGCCAGGCTGTTGACCTGGGCCTGTCCACCATCAGGTCCTGAACTCCATTGGTCTGTCTCCCCAGTATCTCAGGATGACTGAGTTTGATGCTCAGCTCTGTAGGCTCCCAGCTGCTGCTCTTTGCCTAGTTTCTGGGAATTTTATCCATACATGACCCTAAAGTACCTTTTTAGAGTTTTGGGTAAGTAGGAGACTTCATGAGCAAGATTGGTGCAGGGATGAGGGAAGCAAGTCTAAAATCTGAAGAAAAGGACTATTTGGGAATTCAGGATGTGACTGTGCCACTCTGATTGATATAAAGGCTTCTGTGTCTACTAAATGATGTTAGGAGAGAGGACGTAGAACCAGAAATCAGAAGAATGTCAGAATAACAGAAAGGTGGGGAATGAGAGAGTCTGTGATTATCTAAGTAAGTGGTTCTCAATAGAGAGTTTTTGAAACACCATGAAAAATAGAGTGCATGAATTTTGGATAACAACAACAAAAAACAAACAGTGAAAGAATTCTTGGGTCTGTGGCAAGGAAAAAAAATTGAATATGAAGAAAAGTTTGATCATACATTATCATTAACTTAAGGGAAATGAGAGAGGACGTAAAAAGAGAACCAGATTCTAATTATGATCAGGATAGTGTAGGTTGAAGGTAGAAGTGAGTTTATAATGTAAGACTTTGTCCCCACTTGAAGAGAGGAGAAAGGAGTCATGAATGCAGGGAGAGTTGGAATGGGAGTGGCAGGGGTTGGGAAGTTAGAGATAGGGATTGGGTATGAGAACTTAGCACAGGTGTTAGAATTTAGAGTTTGTATCAAGGTAGTGATTTTGGTTGGTTGATGTTGAGTTTTTCCAGCTAAGTTGCTTTTACTTCATATAATAGTACCTTGTTTTTCAGAACAACAAACGACTTGAAATCTTTGAATGCCACGGCCCTCGGGCTGTCAGCTGTCTTGCCACAGCTCAGGAAGGTGCCCGAAAGCTGCTGGTTGTGGGGTCTTATGACTGTACCATTAGTGTACGTGATGCACGAAATGGACTGCTCCTTAGAACTCTGGAGGGCCACAGCAAAACCATTCTTTGCATGAAGGCAAGTATAACGCAAAAGGACAGGAGTTCGTTGTCTGGCACAAATAGAAGGGTTTAAATGAGATTTCCCATGTTGCCTAATGCCTTATTAGAACACAGTCATCTTGCAAGTGCAAGATTACAATCCTTTTCTAAATTTAGGCCTGGATCGTGACAGGACATACTATTTTTTGACATATTAATTGAGAAACAAGTAAAAGTATAAAAACAAAAAATAAAAAAATAAAAGCATCTTACTGTAGAATGCAGATGTGCTCTAATGCCCTTGTAGGCTACTTCATAATCATTCTGAAGAGGCAACAAACCCAGTAATACATTGTCAATTCATCAGAGTACTTAATGGTAAGACATAAGTTTCAGTTGAGAAAATTTGTCTGAGAAACTTATTTTATACCTAGTTCGTGCTCATTTCAGAATAGGATGGAAATTAGAATTCACCAGTGTGCATTAGAAGTTAAAGGAAACTCAGAAGCTTATACTAAATCTAACTCACTCAATTTCACTGAATTTTTTTTGTTAAGGTGGTGAATGACCTTGTGTTCAGTGGCTCCAGTGATCAGTCAGTCCATGCCCACAACATTCATGTAAGCATATTGGTGTAAAGAAATCTTTTAATAGAATGGTGGTTAAAGCTTGAACGATTCCTCAGACTTACTGCAATTTAAATTAAGCCCTTTTTCCAATGAAAGACTTAATAATAATGCCTGTCCCTAAGCTCTTGGATAATATTGAGCACCCTAGAAATTCTGATCTCATAAAAATTCTTAGTGGGGGACAGACTCAAAGTTTATGTAAGGTTTAGTTTGAATGCCTTACTTAAACATGAGATGAATTGAGCATCTGAGGCTCTAAGAAAGTGGATATGCTATGAAGTTTAAAATAGAACAAATAAAAACAGCCGAGAGACTCTGCTCAGGATATAGAGGCCACTTTTTGAAGCTTAGTTCCTGGTCTGTAAATCTTGGGGTGATCCAGCCTCAGGGACTTCTTGTCCAGATGCAGTGCTGCGGCAAACGTGAAAATACTTCCCACGCTGTAGAATGCATACAGATAGAGTTGTGGCCGCTTTCTTTCTGTGACACTAAGTTCTTTCCATCAGGATACTGTGCATATATTTTGTATAAATAAATGCTTATGGGAGTACTTCATCTGTTAAAATTAGTACAACTACATGTGTGTACAAGTAGTCTCAGAATTATGACTTGTTAGAATTCCAGAATTATAAATCTCAAAATTTGGAAGGAATCTTGAAGGTCAGTCTGGTGACTCTTATCTCTCTTCTGATGCAGACTGGTGAGCTTGTACGGATCTATAAAGGTCACAATCATGCAGTGACTGTGGTGAATATCCTAGGCAAAGTGATGGTGACTGCCTGCCTGGATAAATTTGTTCGTGTCTATGAATTACAGGTAGACTTTAGATCCAGTATTTTGCTTGAATGATTTGGCAAGATTGTCTTATTTGGACTGGGTGTTGATTTTATATGGAAAGGCTGGGGTGGAACCCAGGGATCTGCCTTCTTCACAAGAGCTCTCGATAATTATCAAGAAGCTGGTGAGATAAGGCTTTCAGAAACACTGCTCTGAGAAGCATGGTCAGGCTTACAGGTATCAAAAGTTAAATGGTCTGTGGCCAGCAGGCATTGTCTCCAACACCTGTCCAGTTCTCCTTGTTTGCAATTTCAGGTTTGAGACTTTGACACTATTGGTTTTATTTTTTCCAGTTACCAGCTCTTCCCTTGAGGAGGAGGACTTCTTGGAAAGATTGCTGTTAGATTATGTTTCTATACGAGTGCTATTGATGCTTTAGCTTGTTACCTCAGGTGTAGTTTTAAACCTGCCAAAGGCCTTCAGGAACTATGCTTATTAAATGCAAGGTATAAATAACCTTAATTCTCTTTGTGTTTTTTTTCCCTCCACCTAAGTCCCATGATCGATTGCAAGTTTATGGAGGACACAAAGACATGATTATGTGTATGACCATCCATAAAAGTATGGTGAGTATTATTTGCCATGCCATATACTTACCTTTGAATGTGTTTACTAAGAAGTCTGCAAACTGTTAATAATGTTACTACTTGTCACTTCCAAAAATAACATGTTTTTAATATGCCTCATTATTGAATGTCTTTCTATCTCCTGGTATTATAATATTGAAAAATAATCCAGTAACACTGTTGAAGATTTCATTTTTTATTAATATCTGAAATAATTACAACAAAAATCTGATACCACTATTAAATAGAAGATAAACTTAAGATGTTTACCAAAAAAAAAATGTTGGTACTTTTTTCAGAGACATTATGATTTGTATAGTACATTGGAATAGTCAGGAGATTTGGCCAGCATGTTGTAGTTATAACAGGCCTGAAAGTAGAAGCTAACTCATTTAACCCTGATAATTCTTGGGTTTATTTTATTTTTAAATTACAAAGTTGAACCAGAGTGGATGTTTTTCAAACTGGAAGCAGTAGAACCTTTTGTTCCACTGAAACACAGTTGCCTAGTATGTAATGCCCAGTAGAAGCCAAAGCTACACCAGTTAAAGTGTAGGCGGGTACCTCTAAGCCCTGCCACTTCTGCTCTCTGCCACGGTCCCCAGAGTGGCTCTCTAGGGAGCACAGCTTCCAAGTGTCCAGAGTAGAAGATCTAGAGGATACTTTCCCGTTATGGTACTCTGGGGATGGTTTGGGTTTAGATTTATGTTTTCTTGTTGTAGCTACTACCAGTAGCTTTTGACTATTATTTTGAGGTTGTTTTGTAGTAATCTGTTGTGTGTTGTTGTGGTCTGATACAATAAACCTTTTTCTCCAGATTTATACTGGCTGTTATGATGGCAGTATTCAGTCCGTGAGGCTAAATCTGATGCAGAATTACCGCTGTTGGGTAAGCAGTGAAACTGTTCTTGTTACGAGACTTAGATGATGTTCAACCCTGGGCCAGTTTCCAGGTCTTCATTATCATCGATTTAGCATTTCCATGTTGAGCATCTACTTGATGCCTTCCACTGTAGGACAAATAAGTTTTATTTTTAAAAAATACATAAAATACTCCTATACTTCTTTAATGAAAAGTCTGTCTTAAGATTAGATGTGAAGTATATTTAAGGATCATCCACTCAGAGGTTATCTCCTTGGTGTTTTTTGTTTTGTTTTAATATTGATCCCTGCCTATAAAAACATCAACAGTACAGAACTTTGTGACAGAAGAGTAGAAGTGCTTTTATTTTCCTGACGTGCCCACACCACTATACCCATTCCTCAAGCATTACATGTATTAATAGTTTGGTTTGTTTCTCATTGGTTTTTGAGGAGTAGGCAAATAGAAATTTGTGTTCTTGAAGTCCTAAACCTCAGTTCACTAGGCTGAATTGCATGGTTTTTATTTTTGGGTAGGGGCTGATGATTAACTCTCAAAACCCTCACACTATCTCTTGTAAGCCTTAATTTGTTTTATCAGTTCCAGTAATTAGTAGTAACCAGAGAAAAGTTGATGGCACTGAATTTATTTTCCCCCCTAACCTCCTTTTCAACATTGATGAAATGAACTTGACACTCTCCATTTTAAAATTTGATTTTAGGTTTGTCTATGGCCTAATTACTTTTCAGCTTTTTACACATCACTGTCTTTGATTTTCAGTTTTTTCAGTGAAGGCAAGCAAAATCTGCTACAGCAGGATCCAGAATATAAAAAGAGAGTTAACTTGTCTAGAGAAATGAGGAAAATACCTTCTGGTTTTAAAGCTTGAAGGATAGAATAGTGCTGGCAGAGAAAAAAGTCAAATTTGCACCACTTTTTAGAAGTGAGCATGTTAGAATTAGAATCATTAAGATTTCTTACAAGCTTCTAGGGAAAAAGCCAAGACAGAGAGTCTTAATGCTTTCTGACTAACAAGTGAAACATAGCCACATTTATAATACAGTTAAAAAAAAAAAGTAATCACAAGGCTATGATTCAAGTGATAAAAATTGCCAGTGAAGTCAGGCTTCCCTGGCAAACAGTTTTCTACGACGAACATTTCCACAAGTGCAGTTTTCTTTATCAGACATTTGTGTTTTCAAGTTTACAAGTCAACAGTTCTTAGAATTGTTGAAAAGTAACCCTTTAAAAGTGTTACGGGAAAGCTCTTTGCCTTTTTAAATAAATGGACTAAGAAACTCATTTTATGGTAGCAAGATAAGCAAGAAGTATGGTTTAAGTTGAATTTTATGTAACTTGTCTGTCGGTATTTGCTAACCTTTTATCTAGTGATGCATCTTAGTGCTTTGCCTTCTCAAAATACTGAAGTGTCAGAAGACTTCCCAGTCTTTTCAAGGTTCTTCATTATATTGAAAATTAATTTGGTTACCTCTGACTTTGTTGAATTTTCCAGCTAAGAATAAATTAAAGAAGAGGGGCTTACCTATGGGATACAAGTGAAGAAAGTTCTCATTGCATGTTTCCTATGCCCTTTATAACTTACCCTTTTATTCTGTTTCTCTCCAGTGGCATGGTTGCTCTCTGATATTTGGCGTTGTAGATCATTTAAAACAACATTTGCTGACCGACCATACAAATCCGAACTTTCAAACTCTGAAATGTCGCTGGAAGAACTGTGATGCTTTTTTTACTGCTAGGAAAGGATCCAAACAGGTACATCAGTAGGATTTGAGGTCATCCTGAGGTCATTTGACTGCTCAGAGCAGGGTTTATTAAACCTTTTTTTTTTTTTGCTTACTAGAATGTTCAAATTGCAATTAACAGGGAGAATATTGGGATTTTTCTTTTTATCATTCTTCAGAGATTTGGGGGATAACTTAATGAGGTTTCGGATGAAAAATTAGGTGGTTTTTGAGAAAAAGCCTAGAGAAAATGTTTTCACATTTGCAATCCAGTAACTGAACCTAGAGTTTTCTTATAGTGTTCCTGTGTTAACTCCTCTTTAAGTGCATAATTCGGTAAGAATTAGCAAAGTACTGGGTCATAATTGCCCATTGTAAGATGTACCCGTGAAGCTCTCCTTGGCTTTGACTTTCTCTGGTGCCCTTTTCCCTTTATTCCTAGGATGCCACAGGACACATTGAACGGCATGCTGAGGATGACAGCAAAATTGATTCATGAAGTTTTTGCCTCCCATGTTGGGATGTCTTCAGTTGAACTAATTTCACATCGGCCCCTTACACAGGCCAATCTCTTCCCTTCCCCAGTGAAGCAGGGAAGGAGAAAGTGGTTACTAGCCAGGCTGACCACTAGCATAAGTCTGGGCAGCTCTATGGGATGATAGGTTACACTTCTGAATTCTTGCTGGAGGTTTGTCAGATTTAAACAGATTTTTAAGGAACTCTTCTGGGACAGCATGGAATATAGTAATTTATGCTACTAGTGTTCTCAGAGGTTTATTAAAGATACGGATCTTAATTGGTTACCCAGTTTGACCCTAATCATACATCTATTTTATTGATTTCAGCTTGTGATTTTTAGTTTAGATTCTTATGATGGTTTAAACCTGTAGTCAGGTTTCTAAGTACAAATTTGTTCAAATGCTAGATTTTTTGGATCAGTTTTAATTTCTCCTTAATAATTGCAATCAGTTTATTGTAACAACTGGGTATTTAAATTGGAAGCAAATAGTTTCCTTCCTTAAGAATTAGGTACAGTGTGCTTCAATATTCTCCTACTTTGTGGATGGACAGAACTGGCTTTAAATGCTAAGGGGATACACAGTAGATTTTTAACAGCTAGAGTAACTGCTCTTCTGATTATATTTTAGGAACTCAGACAGCAAATCACATAATGACAAGTCCTTACAGACAGTACTTCCTGTCGAACTCTGCAAGTTTTGATAGAGTGCTCTGTTCAAGGCAGTGCACAGACTTGACATCTACTTTGAAAATCTGGGCACTCACTGCAGGTATTGGCAGGCTGTTCGAACTGGAAGTGTAGCCTTTATTTCCTTTTCTGGTTTCTGACTCTCCAAGTGGGCTGTGGGTTTGAAACCTTTTAGTTTGCTTCATTGCCAACCCCTCTCTCTTCCCCTCTCTAGCTGTGCCTAGACTGACAGCAGCCATCAAACACTTCCTCTGGGCTCACAGGGTGCTTTCCACCCACCCACAGTCCCCAGATGGGGGAGTCAGGATAAAGCAATGAATACAGTGTTTAAGGCCTCAGACCAATGTCTTAACCTTCACCTCCCCACTTGCTGGGAAGGAAGTGTGGAGTAGGGCGAAGGAAAAGACCCTACCTGTCCATTGAGAGTAGCCAAAAGAACAAAGCCTTCGTGAGGCTGCTTTGTTTTTGGATTTTCTCTGGACTCTTAAGAGAAGCCATAGAAGTGTTGCTTTTCAGCCTTTTGTTTCTAGATTCTCAAAACTCTGAAAGATTCTACAGAGAGAAAGAGAGGAGAAGGAAAAAGAGCCCAGCGCCACATACCAAGCTTCAGATGTGATGCCTACTCTCTCTTAGGATTGCAGCGCATCCAGGGTTATCTCCACCCCTGTTAGTGCACACACTTCTCATATGTCTTCACTCAGGCCCTAGGGCAGGGGGACCTCACTACAGTTCATGGATAGGTTTCAAGAGAGTATATGAATCCCTTGGAATTGTATGCAAAACTAAGAAAGTGTTCTTTTTTCCAGGAAAGGCTCCACTAGTTCTTAATGGATCAAAAAAAAAAAAAAGATGTTAAGAACTAGTCTTGGAGCTACATCTAGATAATGAATGGCCCCACAAGCTATTTACTTCTGTCCTTGTGAATGGGACTACACTATTGAGATTTGCATAATACATGAGAGAAAACAGAGAAGATCCTGTTACATAAAGTTTATTTGTGCTGTTTCTGTCTGAGAGTAAGCAGCCTTTCCCATCTCTCACCCCCATTTCCTGTACAGGTGACCAGAGGAGCTAAGTTGTTCCGTGGGTTTGGGATTGGTGATTTCCGCGTTGGCTGGGCAGCGTGCTGAGAAAGTCTTGTATGCTCTGTTGCATAGGTGTCCTGTCCTGCCTGAGGACATGTCTGAAAAGATGAGAGTGGTGGAGCCTTTGTACAGCAGGAAGGGGGTATGTGAGGTGTTGGGCAGTCGTGGGGAACCATTGAAGGTATGAACAGACTGATGGAATCAGTAAAAAAAAAATGACTTGAGTTTAACCTTTATAGAATCGTGCAGTCTATCTGCGTTTGTGCAGTTACAGATGCTCCTTGTACGTGTATATGCGCGTGGGCACCTATACTTGTAATACTTTTCTTTGTTTCACAAAAATTTTCTTTGAAGCCATGGTAATAATGTCTTTGTTTCAAGAATATGTAAAATTCATTTAATATCAGGTTAGTGTATTGCCTTAAATGCACTGTTCTAGCCGTCTCTTTAGAAATAAAGGCACCATAAGCATCTTGGCTGCTTATGGTTATATGTTACTACTTTTAAGTGTCTGGAAAGTTACGCAGAACTTAGGCTGTTTGTAAGTCTTCTCCAGTGTCTTGACTGAGTCTGGCCCTCTGTGTCCCCTCGGAGTAGAGCAGTGGCTCAGGGATTTTGCGGTGACTCTGGTATTTAGTACTTAATGAAAGAAGGGAACTGTTACATAACCTGACAAGACACAACTCATTTCTTGTAAGGAGCTAGAGGCCATTTTTAGAATGTTATTTTTAATTACTTGTGCCTACTTTTAACAGCTAGAAGCCGAGAAAACCGTAGCATAAATCCTTCTGTGTGCATATGGTAGTGTTTTAATGGCATTTGTTCTGATGAAATACCAGTCACTTCAAGTATTATCCTGAAGTTTTTTTATCAGGTTCAGAATTTTGGCATAGTATTCTACTCAGTATAAAGAGTTAAACACAATGAAACAAGACTCTAAGAGCAAAGAATTACCTTGACCTGATGTTACTTGAATTGGAGAGAGCATCATTGCTACTACACTCCTGCTTTTGCAGATTTTTTTTCTGCCTCAGAAGACTTAGCAGTTGAGTGTTTAGCTCCTGACCTGCCTATGTTTATAGGCAACATTATTACTGATTAAATGATTATTTGCTTAACAGAAGTTTTTTGGTTTTTTGTTTTTGTTTTTTCTTTTTGGTAGCTTATTGAGTAGACAACTTTATTGACTAGGTATCTGGATGATTTGGTGGGAGTAGATGTGCAACACTTAGCAGAACGGTATGGTATATTTTACGGAAGAGAATTCATTGGAAGGGAAATCAAAGTATATTGTAGAGTGGAATTTAAGCAGCACATACCTTCTGGCTTGCTCAAATAACTGCAAATTTATATACACTGACTTATGAATTTTGTTCCTGTTACCTAAAGGAAAGCTCCTAAAACTGTTAAGAAGTCCATGCTTGCCACATTGATAAAATAGTGATTTCATCCCTGCCCCAAATCATCAGGATCCTTAGCATTTCAGGGAAGCTATCTAATAGATAGGAGTAGAAGCTATGGTAGAGATGATTGGGGTTATACTGAGTTCCATGAACAAGTGGATGTGAAATCCTGATGTAAACCAAACCTACTGCTTATCAGACAACAGCCTCTAACCTCACCTCCAATCCCCAGGTATGTGGCCCTGCTGGGTCACATGGCGACTAACGTTTCCCAGATTTGCTCTGAATTCAAGGTAGTAGCCCAATTAATTGGAGGAGGAAAGAGTTAAGGAGGAAAGGCTGTGGAAGATCTTTATCTTGCTTAAAAGAAATATATGCCCTAGAGCTGCTCCAGCACCCTTGGTGTCTGATTTTTTTTTTTTTTAATTAAATGTGGATTAGACGAATGAAATCTGATGACTCTTGACTACAAAATGTTTATAAGCAAATAGCTTAGCCTTCTTACATTTTGGTATAAAGCTGTGAACTTCCTAACTTTGTAAAGCAAGATATAAAGCGAATATAAGAGGAAAATAAAGTCCTTTTACTAATTGTTTATTTTTGTTACCTTATCTACATATTTATATCCAAACCCTTCCTTCCCATGTTGGTGTAGAAAACAAGAAAGAACTTGAATGGAAAATGCAAGATCGTTACAGAGATATCCCACAGACCATGGTCCAGATAAGTTTAGCAAACATACATTTAAGGATTTGTCCAGGGTCATAGAGCAGGTCAGTTAGTTAGTGGAGGAGATAGAATTAAAAACTCTCTGCTCCATTACACTCAGGTAACTGGCCCCTCCGGTTATAGGTGACCCATTTTGTCTTGATGTTCTAGACACCATCAGCTATTCCCCTTCTTTTCCTCATTTTGGAAAGCATCTCAGTGATTCTTGTGCTCAAGAAATAGCAAAAGGCATGATTAAAGTGGGGTTCAGGATCTATTTGTATGTAAGTGTATTTCCCTTTGTTGTATTCTGAAACCAGGGCTCTCTGTGTGTGTTGGGTAGGATTGGAGCTACTCATCCCTGCTATGGCTCACATCTGAATGTGAGAAACCAAAACACCATCAAACCAGCCATACATGTGCCTTTATTTAGATCAGTGTTTTTCAGAATGCAGCCAGACTTATGAGTCAGATAACCCAAAGTGTTCAGCCCTCTTCCAGTGAGCTTGTTTACCCCAGAGCAGGCCCATCCTGAAACAGTCAGGTGGAACTAAGTGCCCGTTGGGTTACTGTCCCGTGGGTGGGAGAACGTAAAGGTGATAGAGGGCTCTAGCACGAGGAAGTGCTGAGTGCCACTGCCAGCTGCTTCTGCGAACAGCCTAGGGCAAGCTAGGGAGAACATTTGCCTCAGAGCTGAGGCCACTCAGACTCCAAGCAAAGCTCTCACTGCACTGTAGCTAGCTGAGGCAGACAGAGACACTTGCCTCCATGTAGCAAAGGGACAAAGTTGTTCTCCCTTCCTCATTCCTTAACTAAAGGATCAGGCTGGGCATGACAGATGGACAGATGCCCTGAGGCTGAGAGGGGAGTGTGAAGCAGAGGAGGAACAAGACTCATGAGGCGCCCGGAAGCCTGCTGGGGGTGCAGCTACCGTGTCCTCTGAGGTAAGTGTCTCTGGCTCTGTTGGGTGAAATTGAAATCCTGAGCGATCCTGCATGGCCTTGGATGAGGCCAGCTTGGTTCAGGCATACATGGTGAGCTGCAGCCACTGAAAGAGGAAGTCCCAAGATCAGAATGCAAACAAGAGAGAGCCCAGCCCTCGGGATCTAACAGGGTAGAGGAAAGGGACAGCTCCAGCATGCCAGACACTGGGAAGATTTTCTAAGAAGCAGCAGTTTACTGCATCCTTCCACAGATCTCTCCTGGAAGGTACATATTTTCCAGCATAAAGTCATTTTAGGAACAGAGATCTCCTTGGGGCCTTTCCTAGTACATATTCTTATGAGCCACATCCCGCTGAGCTGCAAGCTTCCCTTTATGTTCCTTTCCTGTCCCATCCCTCCACCACCATTGGGAATTGAGGAACACACAGTGTGTCCAGTCTTCCTCATGGATTCCTCCACCTCGAATGTTAGGGTGCAGGGGGTGTGTACTGCTTCTGTTAGGCTTTACCTCTAGAACGTTGAGTTTGATGATACCATCTCCATCCTTGTCAAATGCATGAAAAGCTCCTGTGTGGAAGAATGCAGAGGCCAGAGGCCAGTTACAGGCTCACTCCCTCCACTACTCTAACTGTTCTTAAGAGGACCGTGTGCTAAGTACTGTCCTTCGGCACAAACATCTGCCAGGTAGAGTATCACCAATAACCCTCCCTTTGCCATCCCATTCTGAGCCTAAAGAGGGCCTTTGCCTTTGTTCTGTCTGGATAGAGTGGACTGGAAGGTGCTCAGGCTGAGATTCCCGCTGTCACTGTGGGAGACAGGGCAGAAAGGGCACAAGAGAAGGGAAGCCCTCCACTTACTGAACATGCCCTCCAGCCTGACGAAGCAGCAGATGAAACTGTCGAAGTCGATGTTCATGTACTTGTCTGCATAGCGCATGGTGATGATGTCATAGAGCTGGTTGTTGAGGTGGAATCCTGTAGAGGAGAGCACAGGAGAGGAGGGAGTAGTGTTGGAGTCTCACGCCTGCTTTCTATCGTCCCTGCATCCTGGTCTGTCTGTGCCTGGGAGAGGAAAATGAGAAGCGCTTTCTTGTTCCTTTCTCTAGTTGGGCTCCAGTGGCCCAGTGCTCCCCTCCCATTCCTGCTCCCACCAGCTCCAGCCCGCATCCTGGCCACCCTGTTTCTTCCCCACACCTGCGTCATTGACTGCATTTCGCATCTCATAGCTGTTGATGGTGCCGGACTGGTCTGAGTCATAGTGCTTGAAAATTTTCTGGCAATAGAAAATTTGAGGACAGAGGTCACACACTAAACCCACGAGTCAATCCCTTCCTCACTCCCACCTTCCTTCTTTTGTCCCACCTGCCAGGCCTTAATCTTCTTCCAGAGGTGATGGAACTCTTGCAGGTTCAGTCTCCCAGAGCCATCTGTCTGGAGGAAGGAGTTCAGGGCTACAGGGCACATAGCAAAATCCCCCTGGATTGGGAGAGGGGTTTCTCGGGGGCTCTGCAGGGAAGGTAGCCCTAAAGGACGGCTTTGCCCAGGATATCCCACCCACTTCCCTATCCTGGGATTTAACACCCACTCTACCTCCCCAGTCAAAGTTCCTTCTCTATAACCCAGGGAGCCTTTCTCCTAAGGACCACTTTTACTGGGCAGGACCCCAGGCAGGATCCCAGGCCTGAGGTAAGAGCAGGGGCCAATGTTCTTTCTGACTATGTCTCCTCCAACATCCCCATTCAGACCAGCAGCCAGGCAGTTCTGACTCAAGACCTCCTTAAATATTGCCCTGGGCACCGATTGGGCCCTTCTGCTTGACTGGCCACCCCTCATTATTGCCCTAGCGCCTCCCCCCCAGAGGCTGCACAGGGTCTGATGACAGAGGGTTGGGAAGGGGTGGCAGGAAGGATACGTCCATGAGAGCAATCATGCTACGGCAGGACTCGAGCGTGAACCCTTGTGTCTTCAGGTCCTTATCTGGGAGGTATGGAGAAGAGGGAGGAGCTGCTTTCAGATAACCGGACGCACAGTGCCCCCGCCACTGGCCCGTCCCCCCAGACTTTGAGCCACTCACGTTTGCTCACAACTCTGTTAAGGATATTCTTGAGCTCATCTGCACAGATCTCCATGTCCTGAGGAGGAAGGGAGAGGAGTCATGGTTTGAGAGTACAGCAGCTTATGGAGCACAGGTTTTGCAAGACAAATCCCAGCTGTCCGTGGTTGTCAAGTCCCTGTCAGTGCTCTTCTGTTCTGGGGAAGCTGGGGCTTCTCTGAGGAAGATGCACTGCACCTTCAGCTGTCCAGACTGCAGTGGGCAGCTCAGAGCCACCCGGTGGATGTGTAGGTCTAAAGCTCAAGGACTTGACTTGTACATTTCTGTGCTACACTCTTATACCCTGTGTCCACCAATAGCCAAAATGACCTCCATGGAACAATAATGAAGTAACTGGCAAGTGAGCAGTTAATCAAGGAGGGAAGTATCTGGGAGTCGGGGTTGGGAGGTACTCACATCGCCAGCTATCTGCCTGAAAATGTTGCGGAATTGTTGCTGTTCCTCACTTTCCTGGTCAGTGTTGCCAGGCTGTGGCTGTGGAAGCACAAAGGAAAACTGGTTCGCGGGGACCAAAGAAATGGACAGACCTGTGAGGAAACTTGCTTCTGGGCTGGAGGAGCCAGAGTGCCTAAAACAGTCCTAGGTGGCAGCAGGAGCTGGGCACAGGGCAAGTGCTCTTCTTTCTGGAGTGAGAATCATCTAGGCCCCAGCAACCCTTCACTCCATACCTCCCCAGCCCAGACACCCCAGCCAGAGGAGGTATATGAGCTATGCGGACAGGCATACAGCCCCACTGGTCCTCTCCTTCCCTCCCCACCAACTAGAGCCCTCTCAGCCGACCGTTCTGAGCCCGACCATCCCAGCCAAACCGGCTGCAGCAGGACAAAGGGAGCCAAATCATTCTGATACCTCCAGGCGCTTCTGTCATCAAGGCCAAACCTTCAGAGGATGCCCCTCCCCTCCCCACTCCGTTGCATGGGCACAAGAGGATGGAAATAGCCCTGGATTTATCTGTGGACTTCCGCCTCTTAGCCTCACCTCCACTAAGTTCTATACTACCACCTCTCCCCACTCCAGTCTAACACCCTCCCCTGAGCTCTAGAGAACCCTATTTCTGGTATCAGCCTCATTTTCTGCTACTGTTCTTTATCCTCCCCATTGTTAATGACACCAGGAAACAGGAGTTGTTCGGTCTCATGCTCTCTAGGGTGCCCCTGTCTCAGTCTTTGCATCCTGCTTCCTTCATTGTCCTGCTGGATAGGCTCCAGCGCGGAGGCTCGGCCTGTCCTTCCCACGCCTAGGACCAGCCTGGTGGCAGCCGACCCCAAGCCATTCACCCAAGCAGCATCCCAAGTTTTAGAGGAGAATGCGATGAGAGAAAACATCAGTGGGACAAATCCAAACCTCTGGGTGTTAAAGAGACACCCCATCCCTGCAGCCCCTCCCTCCCCCATGGACCCCAAGAGCATAGACCTCAGTTGTGGGCTGGCCACCCCTCTCATGCACATGCTCAGAAACCTGTGGGGATTTCTCTTGTTTATCGGGGCTTGTTTTGTCTTTGCCCTCCTCTGATTCCTGGTCCACACCCAGCTCCTTGTTGCTGTTTGCTCTGTCTGAAACGAAGATGATGGGCTGGAGAGAGGAAGGAATTGGGGAGGGGGCAGGAAGGAAACAAGGATTACAGACTGAGCGAGCACATGGAGGCAGCCTCCCTCCTGGAGCAGCTTTGTCCAGTGGAGAGGGAAAAAGCAGAGTTGGGAGCCCTTGAACCTCAGTTCAAGCTCCATCTCTGCCATGAATAAGCTGTGTCACTTGGGGAAAGATGCTAAGTCTCTCCGGACTTCAGTTCCTTATCTCCTCATGGTAGCATTATGAGGGTTAAACAAGGTAGTTAGTACATGTTAAAATGCTAAGAATGCTAAAAGCAGCGTGATCTAGTATAGTGATCTCCACAAGTATTTTGTAGACTTTTCCTTTTTTTTTTTTTCCCAAATGGAAACACTTCAAGGAGTGCCAGGGCTCTTTTTCCAGGTGAAGCCTGTTGCAAATCCCCTTCTAGACCTCTCTCTCCAAACTAAACCCCCTCGATGTCACAGGCCCTGATGGACTCTGCTTGCTACACGTGTCCAGATGGCAAAGGGGAGAGGGGAAGAGAAGCGTCACATGTGCGGCTCTCAAGGAGCTGCTCGACTTGACTGGTTCAAGGGGGACACGGAAGGAGAGCTGCCTGGGCAGCTTCCCCTCCTGGGGTCTTAAGGGGAAAAGGCCCTCCTGACAGTGACAGCCCCTCCAGGTGTCCTCTACCACCCCTTCCACAGAAGGCTAAGAGAAAATGGGTGGGGAGCAGACAGAAATAGAGGAGGGAGAAGGAGCTGTCCTGTCTACAGAGCAGGCAGCTGGCATTGCAAGACCCTCACTCTCCATGGAAGTCCTCCCACAACACTCACTGCACCCAGAGGAACAGAACCCATTGCCATTCCTGGCAAGAATCAAGCGTTGCTTAGCTTAGCCAAATGAAGCGGTGCTCTTTTTGATTTTTTCAGGACTTCCATATCAGGCCCATTTTCACTGGTTGGCCATCTTCTCCCTCCCTCTTAGGAGAGGCAGGCAGTATAGAGTGTGTTGGTTCAGAACACAGATGGTGGAGCCAGACTACCTGTTTCCAAGTGCGGGCTCTGCCACTTACTGGCTGTGTGGTCTTGAGCAAGTTAGTCAGACTGCCTGTACCTTTTCTTCCTCTGAAGACAGAGATGATGGTACAGGCAGACCTCATTTTATTGCGCTTCATTTTACTGTGCTTTGCAGATACTGCATTTGTTTACAAATTGAAGGTTTGTGGCAACCCTGTGTTGAGCAAGTCTATCAGCTCCATTTTCCCAATAGCATTTGCTCAGTTTGTGTCTCTGTCACATTTTGGTAATTCTTACAAAATTTCAAACTTCTTCATTAAATTCAAACATTTATCAAACAAAATTTCAAATGTTACCATATTTGTTATGGTGATCTGTGATCTGCAATGTATGTTACTGTCACCTGATGAAGGGGCAAATGATGGTTAACATTTTTTAGCAACGAAGTATTTTGTAATTAAGGTATGTATATTTTTAAAGACATAATGCTATTGCATATGTGACAGATTATAGCTTAGTGTAAACATAACTTGTATATGCACTGGGAAACCAAAAAAGTTCATGTGGACTCGTGGTATTTTGCTATATTGCAGTGATCTGGAACTGAACTCGCAGTATCTCTGAAGTCTGCCTGTACCCATCTCACAGGGTTGTTGTGAGGATTGATAGAATCCATGGAAAGCGCCTAGAAAGTGCCTAGCGCACAGATGCACCCATTGCTGCAACAGGAGCTCAGGGAAGGGAGTGGGGAGCGGGGGTGGGGAGCAGGGGGAGGATGCAGGTCTGGTGCACACATGCTCACGCGCACACACACTCCATGCTCTCTGCCCACTCACCCTGTTACACCCACCTTGGGTTTTTTCTTTTTCTGCACAAGGAAAGGAAATCGTAAATGCAGAATAAGTGTAAAGTAAGATCCCAGAAAACCCATGGTTTTTGGCTTCCTGTGACCTGGTCCTCAGTGTGAGGTGAGGTTCCAGGGTCCAGAAATCCAGATCACATGGAGCCAAATGAGACTGGAGAGTGAAGGAGAAGAGATCTCCAGGCCTAGGGACTGACGGCTGCTATGGCTTTGTTTTTATAGTCTGCTCCCCTATCGGGCATAGCCAAGGAAAGGGATCTTCTTGGCAAGTGTTTTGTATTTTTTAACGAAGTTGGATACCAAGGCACCAAAACAGTGGCTCACCCAAACTGGCCTGAAAATGAATTTTATTTGACTTGTAGAGTTTTTGTGTTTTTGGTAAAATTAGGTCTGGCAGGTTGCACAGGCCTGCAACCCCCAGTGACAGCAATCCAGGGAGCTGAGAGCCAGCAGCTCTCTGCACCCTCCAGATTGTCACAGTCACCATCACTCCAGTTGTCCCTCCAACACTGAAGCCGAGTGTCAGTTGAGAACTACAGGCAAACGTACCAGTGTAGGGACACCAAAACCCACACATCTGCCCGCTCTATCTACTCAGTTGGATGACATGCCAGTTCCCATAAGCTTTTGAGTTTGCAGCTCCTGATAAATGCTCTACACTGATTACCAACATCCAGAAGATACGAATAGGGTCAAATGCACTTAATACAAAACCTAACATCTGTGTTAATTCAGAAGGCACTTGGAGATTTGCCACTGGCACAGGGTCAGGATTAGAACCAGGAATGGAAGTGACACTCCACTCCCAGAAGACACTTGAGTGAGGCATTTGTTGTCCTCTTTTTGGCCCAGGACACACCCAGAGAGCACAAGGGACTACTGATTAGCCAGAGCCCAAAGCCCAAAGCAGTCACAACACTCCTCAACGCAAGGAGACCCTAACACACACCAGCTCCGTGCGTCTAACACTGGGCCTCCCACCCCTGGGGACAGGACCCGGCATGAGAGAGCCCGAGTCTGGGCTAGAGAATCCGGATGTGAGTTCCAGCCTTGCCACTTATAAGTTCTGTGAACTTAACGGAGCCATTTAACCCCACTGAACCTCTGCTTCCTTATCTGAAATCCAGGGATAATAACCATATTACATCTCAGAAACCTTGCAAGGATCAAGGGAGATAACACATGTGAGAAATACCTTGTAAGATGTAAAACATGTGAAAAATAACCACCGTTTGAAGGCCTGTGCCGTGCCAGACACTTCAAATACATGATCTCATTGGTTCAAACCTCACAAAAGCCTTGCAAGGCACATATTATCACCCGCATTTTACAGAGTGGGAAACTGAGTCAGAGGGATTACATAACTTGTCCAGGTCACCAAGCTGGTGGGTAGAGGACCCAGGTTTTGATGCTGACTTCAGAGCAGTGTATGCTTTTTTTAATGTGAGATTCCATCTCATAATCCCGTGTTTGCTGCTGCTGCTGTTGTCATCCCTTCCCTCTAATTGTTTAAACAGCTTCTCCTTCTGGAACTCTCTTCTGTCCTTTCAGCCCCTGGACTAAGTGGCCCCAAGACATAAGGCCGATGATTTCAAAACATGCCAGATTTGCAATAACATGGGGTAACTGCTGTGCACACCCCAGACTTCCATGTCCCTCTGCTGATATCCACTCCCCCCTCCATCACCTGCCTGCCCCTCTGGGCCTTTTCACACATAAGAGCCAAGCCACTCACCACTGGCCGATCCACGGAGATTGTATTTTCAACTTCCCTGTGAGAAACACAAAAATGAGGGGATCTCAGTGTCACCAGAAGTAGGAAGCATAGAGGGGATTTGCTCAGATCACATGGCTTCTTGGAGCCAAGTTGGGACTGACTTCGAGAGAATCCCAAGAACTAACATCTCCTGCTACAGGTACCATCCCCTGCAGCCAAGTGCAAATACAGGGGTTCTTGTTAGCTTTGTCTAGATGTCCCCAAATGCCTGACCCAGCCACCTACCCATGGACCTTGTGTTTCTTTTAGGGATCAAGGTCCAAGTGGCAGGACCTATGAACACATCTGTGGTGACCAAGAGGGCAAGATGTGGCCTTGCTGGCTTCCCTGGCCACCCTGTCTAAAAGTTCAATGACCCCCAACCAGTCCTATGCCTCTTCTCATTTTATTTTTCCTTTGTATCACCTATCTAACATACTCTACATACCTCTTCCTATACATTGTTGTCTCATGATGGAATATTAAGCCCCATGAGGGCAGGGATTTCTTTCTGTTTAATTCACTGCCTCAGTGCCAATAGGAAGAATGCCTGGAGCATAGCAGGTGCTCATTAATTATCTGTGGGTTGGATGGGTGGGTGGATGATGGATGGAAGTGGGGGAGATGTGGCCAGTGGCTCAGGAGGAGGGTAAGAGGTGCAGCCTGGTCAATGTATCTCAGCTCTCCGATCTCTAGAATGGGCCATGTGGGCTCTTAGGGATGCGTGTGGAAAGCGGACTGGGACTCACTCAGAGAGGTTCCTCTTTTCAGAGAAGACCCGGAGGATGAACTCCCCCTCCTGGTGGGGCTCGTAGGTGGAGGGCACAATGACGTACTCGCTGGGAGGCAGGCGGAAGCGCTCAGACACCTCCCGCATGTTGATGTAGGTTTTGCTCCTGGCCTTGGAGGCGTTGTACAGGAAGAAGTCCTTCTGCAGGTGCTGCTTGTTCCCATGCATCTGAGAGAGAGAGGAGCCCAGGGGACCTGAGCCCCTCAGGAGGGACACCCTGTCCCGCTCACAGTCCTTCTCCAGGGAGTCCTCCTTCCCAGCTTTCTGGTCACCCATTTCATGGTCAGGACCTACTGGCTTCCAATTCCCAAGACCTCAAATAGCTTCAACATCCCTGGAGCTCCCTACCCCGTATCCTCTTCCTTTTCTGTTGTGATCCAGAGGTGAAGGTCAAGTCTGGCATCCCCCACTAGGGGCCACTTACCAGAACTTCTGCTGGTCAGCTCCAGATCACCTCCAGGCGGGGGGAAGGAACCCAAGGAGGGAGGGGGCTGTGGTTGGGGCCTGAGGGAGGCGATTCCTCCATCCCAAAGAGAGCAGTCACCCTCAGAATTTGTCTATGTGACTCTGTGTGCGAGTGTGCACGAGAGAAGATGAGTGTGTGACAGTCAGGTGGGAGGGGAGAAGGGGCTCATCACAGGGGTGGTGGATGGGAGGCCGTGCAGTACCCTGAGGCACCCACTCTGGAGTTAGGTAATGTGGGCAAGGCCCTCTCTTGTCATTGTCCTGCCCACAACCCCACAGGAAGCTTCCCGATGTGCCACAGATGGGCACTGGACCCTGGGGAACGCCGCGCACTGCTGGCTGCTCCACTTCTGTACCTCTTTGGGAACCTTGAGGAGAAACAGAAAATGAAGATGCTCAGGTTCTATGGATTTCAGATCTGAATAGGGATGGAAATCTTGCTAGAAGGGATGCTATCAAGCATAGAGTGAATGCTGGGGTCTAGCTCCCCATGTACCTACCCAGACAGCCCCCACCCCACTCCGCCTCCTCCAGACGGGGTTTTTCCACTCATAACAAACTTGTAAGAGGTTCTGACACAAGTGGGCCTGATACCAGGAATTCTGGGGGTTTCCAAGTATTGAGAAGCCTCCCGAGAGCCTCCTCCCTGAAAAGGTGTTTCCTGAGCTGAAGCTGGTCAGGGACAGCACACCTCGTAGATGGCGAAGCCGATGGTGAAGAGGTTGGCCCCCAGCTTCCGGTCCTTCCGCCGGTTCTTCTGCATCAGGGCCACTAGGAAGCTGCAGATCACCTCAGAGTCATCAGGGTCATCATCCTCCTCCAGGAGCTTCAGACGGTACTGCGGGTTGGTCCAGAAAGTGTCTGTGCCCCCAACCCCGAAAGGAATCATACATTCAGATCTGCCTCTCAGAGAAAGGGCAGGACAGGAAATGAGACAGAGAGAACCTATTTATCTCCATCCCTCCATATCTAGGTGTTCAAGTATGTATGGAAAAAATGATTCGGGCATTTGTTTAATTATTTTGTTGTGGGGAGGTAGCCTTTATACCTTTATACAGGTGGAGCTGCACTGATGGGCCGTGTGGCTCCTCCTTCCTCTCTGAACTTTTATCCTCAGTCTTTGCTGATGGCTTCACTTTCCTCACCTGCCCCTTCAGTGCTGTTGGTCCCCAGGATGTAGTCCTGGGACTCTCCTCTCACCCATCACTCTGCCTCCCTAGGTTGTCTTAGCCACTTCCACTGTTTAACTGCTCCCTACAAGCTGATGATGCCTGAGCTGACGATCTCAGCCTCAGTTTCTCTTTTGACTCCCTCCCTCCCTTTTTCTTTCTTCCTTCCTCTCTCCCTTCATTTGCTCTTCCCTCCCTCCTTCCTTTCTTCCTCTTCTTTCCATTCTTCCTTCCTTCCTCCACAAATATATACTGAGTCCCTGACGTATAACCAAGTACCATTCTCATTTGTGCACCCAGTTCTCTGTCACACATCTTCACGTGGATATTCTACAGATGCCTCAGACTTTCTATGTCCCAGAGTAAACTTCCCTCCCTGCAAGCCCACAGTCAACTCCATCAGAAACAAACAGCACACCAGTTTTTTTCTCTAGTCTGTCTCATGCTGCATCATTGGTACCATCCACTTAGGTTCCCAACTCAATGTCGAAGTCAGTCTTCCTCCTTCCGTCTTCCCTCTCCACATCACCCAATCTTCTCTCCCCTCAACCTGCCTCGTGGCCCCCACACCCCAATCTCTGCTGCTCCTGACTTGGCCTAGGCTTTCATTGTCTCTGGCTTGAACCCTTGTAGTAGCTGCTAACTTAGTCCTCCAGTCCCATCCTCAGCATTCTGAACACAGTCCTGTTCTGACACAACAACCTGATTAAAAGTTGCCACCAGCTCCTTGATGCAACCTCCTCAGCATGGAGGCTTCCTTCTCAGTAAAATGGGGAGGGTTTAATAAGATAACGTATGTCTGGGGCTTAGTAGAGCCTCTGCAAGAGCTAGTTAATTTTATTCTACCTGGAACTTGTTCTGCTTGGACCCTTCCCCCGTCCAGAGCATCCCCCACCTGGGAAGTTGCGGCAGCCTCCAGCAGAGCACCCCCTCACCCAGCGGCCCTCATTCACGGACACGGTCCAAGTCTGAAGCTTGTCGGACTCCAGGGCATCAGCTGTGAGGTTGCAGATCTCCAGCTTTGTGAAATGGTAGATGAAATCATCATATGACATCCTGAGAGGTTGGAAGAAGAGACAGACCCATGTGGGAGGCTGGGAAAGGTAAGACTCCAGGATTAACACAGCACAATAAATAGTCCAGAGGAACTTGGTCATGGTCCTTGAGAGGACTCTGTCCTTCCTTTGTAAGGTAAAGACAGTCAGTTATGATGTATCTATTGCAATAATGACTCAAACTCATCTGTTCTTGATGGGAGAGCTTGGCAGCAATTCATTTCTCCAAAATGTCACTGTGTGCCACTCTCCTGGGCCCCAGGCACCGTGCATGCACAGGGGAAAGAGAGAGAACTGGGGAAGGACTGACAGTTAAGCAAGCAATTTTAATGGTGATGAGTATCACATAAATTCATCCCAATCGTGGGGAAAATAAGGGAGTCCTGAAGAAAGTTCCCTTTGATCTAAGATTTGAAGGCTGAGTAGAAATGATCTGAGTGAGGGTGAGGGTGGCATTGGGCGAGCAGAGTAAGTAGAGCTTGCTTGGCTCAGAAAACAGGTCTGTGGGGGACGGGAACAAGTGGCTGGGCAGCGTGCATGGCAGGAGGGCAGAGGGAGGCAGGAGCCACGTCGTGCTGGCCTGGTCCTGGGCTTAGTCATCACTAGGACTCAGCAGGCTCCTCTCAAAACCCCAGTCTTGCTGAGCCTCTGACTAGAGTTGGAGAACAGGGCCCAGATGTCCCAAGGGCTGGAATCTGACAGCCACTGTCCAGGGATTGAGGTTTGAGATTTCAGCTCCCACCCCATCCGTTAACCTTCAGGGTCCTCCTGGGTCCTGGACTCACCAGAACTCTCCATCCTCAGTGACCTGGTGCTCCAGACGGGCCTTCTCGTCTTTGTCCACAAAGCTCCAGTCCTTCCAACTGGAGAGAAAATGAAGGAGATACGGAAGGAAGAAGAAAGGCAAGGCCTGGTGTGGGTTGGGACAGGAGGGATCAGAGGAATATGAAGAAGTTCAGAGAGTAGCTCATCTCCAAACTGCAGCCAGTGTGAACCAGCGAAATGCAAATCTGATCTGAGACCCTCAGTGTAAGTCCCAGTAATTGCTTTCTACCATCCTCAGGATTAATATCAAGCTCCCTAAATGGTGTATGACGGCTTGACTCTTCTCTGGCTGAGTCTTTAGCCATTCTTCACATTTAAAGGTTAGGAGTTGGGCTCTGGAAATAGATAAACTGGGATTTCAATTTAATAATACCAGTTGTAATCTGCGGCAAGTCACTTAACCTCTCTCAGCTTCTGTCTCTCAACTGCAAAAGAAGAATGATTATATGGCCTACCTCATAGGGCTGTGATGAGCAAGAAAGGAAATAATGCACAGAAAACGTTTAGAACAGTCCCTGCCATCTAATAAGTACCTGTCTGAGTTTCTGAGAGGAAGACCACATCCCCTTCTCTTCTCTGTGGATCATTGGTTTTAAGGGCAATTTTGGACCAAGGATTTGTAGTGCTCTTGTGGCTCAGCACCCAACCCAGCCTTGCCTCAGGCCCTGTTGTCCCCTACTTGTGGGTCACCTCACCTACCTGTCACTCCAGGAGCCATTCCACTCCACTTGGCCCCAGGGGTTCCGCAGCCGCACCAGCTTCACTTTCTCGCCCTGGAACAGGGCCTGGGAGCGGGGATAAAGGGAGAAGCTGTCACTCTGTGCCCTGGCTGGAAAGGGGGTCTTCTGTCTTGCCCTGAAGGCTGGGGTGGGAATGGGGAGAGAGTCCCATGCAGGGGGCTGCCCTGCCTGGTCCTTGTCAAGGAGACTAATCAGAAGCTCCCTATGGGATGTCAGGGTGACGGGTCAGAAGCTCAGAACTGAGTCTGCAGGCATCAGGCTTGGCCATCACCTTACCATCAGCTAAGAAATGACTTCCCCAGCGAACATCTGGCCATTATGAGCTTTGGGGGAGGAGGCAGGGCATAATAATGTAGGGCTCTGCTAGCACATTAGGTGTCTTTGCGTAAATTAGAAAAAAATGCCCCTCCTGACTGAGGAAATACAGAAAATATCCACTCTCAATAGATTAATCAGAAAAAGGTACCCCTTCCCCCAGGCTGCTGCATGGGCTGCTGCAGAAGACGGCCCCTCTCTGCTCATCCCTGTGAACAGGACTCAACCTGCCCAACTGTGCACAAGGGGCCTGACCAGGTTCTTGTCTCCGATGCGACCCAAAAAAGGCCAGATGTCCCAGTGGGGAAGCCCACAGGGAGCAATATGTAACTTGTTGACCTTGAAAAACAAGAAACTCAAGAGCCCATGAAATGAACTTCATAAAACCAAATTGAATTCTATTTGTTCCTTGGTAATGTTGGGAAATTGCCATCTTTAGCACTAAAGACAAAGATAAACTGAGCACCATCTGGTGGCAAGATCCATTTCTACCAGTCCAAAGGGTCTCCTTCAACCCCAGGCACTTGGCCCAGGTGTCTGATGGGAGGCAAACTCTGAGCATATGAAGGGGCACAGAAAGCCACGTCCTGACTTGGGGAAGTTCACCCAAGTAGCCCCTCGGGTCCTGTCTCACCAAGCCCCGCCAGGCTCACCTCCTCCAGCCCAGTGACTGAGTAGGCATGGCCTTTGACCAGCCCGCAGGACATTCTTGTCTCGTATTGAACTGGAACAATGGTCTGTGGAGTGAAAACCAGACAGCCTGTCAGGGGTTGCTGCCTGAGATAAAGTTCACACTGGTTCACATCTTGGGTTCACGAGGATGAGGACTCCCAGCCATGAGAAGACCCTTACTAGCCCTTTAAGAGAGCCAAGAGGACACAGCCCAGATAAGTGCTTTCCCTCAAGCTGGTTCCCTGACACTTGGAGAGCATCGTGGAGGCTGGCCCTCTTTTCTGGATCCCTTGGGGTCTTCCAAAGGAGAAAGTGGGGCAGATGGAGGCCGCCACTTCCCCTGAGCCCACCCAGGGTTAACTATTCCTGGAAGAGAAAGGGATTGAGAAAAGGGGTGGGATGAAACATGTAGGTCTAACCTTTTATCTTTACATCCCCTCACCTCCTCCACAAACCCTAGAACATGATATCCAAGAAATCACCAAAAGTCACAGCAACCAGGAGAATTCTGAGGAGGCCAGAGGAGAGTCCTGCTCAGACATGACTGTGCCTCGGGGAGCTGGGGTAGCTCTTCCATTTGAGATTTCCGAGTTGCCGCCACAGGAGATCCTTAGCAGAAAGGCTGGCTTGATTGCCAAAGCCCAGTGAGCCGTAGACCTAGACGGGTCTCTGCGGCTTCACTTTGCTTGCTAACGTAACAGCTCTAAGAGGAGCATCTGGAGCCCTTTTCAAGGTGAGGAGTGCGTGCAGGGCCAGGACTTTTGGCATCTCAGCCTCTTCCAGATTTGAATCTTTATAGGACCCAGAGCATTTTGAATAAAAAGGGAGGGGAAGGGAGATTCACACATCCCTCAGTTCCAGACCAGGGAAATCGCTGGAAATGACTCTTTGGGCATTACTTATGCAGATCTATTCCACTGCTGGCCATCTGTCCTACGGAAATCCTCACAGGCAGACACAAAGATGTATCTATTTAGGATGTTCATTGTAGCATTTTAAAATGACAGCAAAACAGAAAAAAAAAAGCAATCGAATTTCCCAGTAACAGAGTATTGGGTAAACAAATTATAACATATCTGTATGTTGGAATATTGTGCAGCCACTGAAAAATGTCATAGGAGACATACTGAGAATATAATTCTTACTGGCGCATTAGGAATATAAAGCTAACTGGGAAAAGGATGCTACAAAGAGGTATGTACAGTATGACAGTATTTTAAAAATAAAAATTTATATTAAGTGGATGCATAGAAAAATCCTAGAAGGATATACACCAAATGTTAAGAGTTACTATCTTTAGCTGGGGAGATCTAGGTTAATTTTCCCTCTACTATATGGCACGTATTGCTTCTGAAAGTACTGCACTATGAGCTCTGTGAGGGGGAGACTTTGCTTCGTCACCAGAATACTGAACAAAGGGGAGAGAATTTTCTTTCTTTGCTAGAAGAGTGCCTGGTGCCTAGTAGGAGCGCAATAAAATATGTGTTGAATAAATGAATGACTGATTTAGAAGAAGAGAAATATTTTAAAATAAAATTAAGTCTCTCTCTCCTATTTCTGCCTGTTAACTCATTATCAGAGAAACTGCCTGGACCCTGGAGTATGAAGAAACTCCCCCAGAGATTCCCCCCAAAAGCTGCTGCCCCCACCTCCTTCAGGACCTCGGAGCAGGCAAGTTATTCGAGCCCAGAGCCTTGGGAGGCCCCAGGAGGAGTGTGTGCGTGACGCACTGGCTGCTGAGGGGAGTCTGACACCACCCACAGTGGGGCCGGGTCATGCAGGCGGGAGGGATGGTCAGTCCTGATCATCGGAGGGGTACACACCCGGGTCGGTCTGTCATCTGAGCCTCTGGGAAGGAGGTCTGAGTCACTGAGCCGCGAGTTATCCATATTCCTCACCATCCGTGCAATCAACTCCCCCATATTCATCCCAGAGGGAGAGGTTCCATAGGTCATGTTTGTGCCATCCTGAGGCCCGATGGGGAGGGTAGGGGATAGTCCAGGAGAGGGAGAAAGAGCAAACAAGGGAGGGTGATAGAAAGGGCAGGCGACAGAAGGAAGGGAACAGACAAAGGAAAAGAGGAGAAATAAATAGAGCATGAATGGAGAAAAGATAGAGAATAGTGATGCAGAAAGAAAACATTCCTCTATGGGTGCTCTATGCTAGCTGACTTTCCCAAGCTTTCCTGTCTCCTGAGTGGACAAGGAGAAGGAGGGACAGGAATTCGGCTTGGGAAATCCTTCCTCAGCAGTGGAAATCGCTAAGACTAATCATTATACATTGAGCAGCCACCAGGGAAGGTGTGTCTGCCATCCCCTTACCCTTGGCTCTGGTCTCAGTCCACACCACTTTGTTGCACTGAGAGGGGGCCTGCAGGCTGAGTTGCTCTCAGGTTACAGCACAAAGCCCATGTCCCAAGTTGGGGATACGACCAAAGCTCAATGCTTGGGAGGCTTTCCTAGGGTACTGGTGGGCTCAGGTCCATAGCCAAGTATGTGGCCAACTTAATAGGGGCATGCTGGGACTGAGAAACACCGGCCACAGAGGCCTGTACTGACGTAGGCCTTTGGACCTATTCCCACCAAAATTCCAGGGCTTGGAATGTCCTTTTCCAGTGTCTTTATCAGAACTCTCCAGAAACTACTCCCTTGAGAAATTCCCAATTTTTAAAGTTGAGAGCCAGTTCCTGCTTCCTAAAACAAAACATCCACCCTGTCCCAGAGGAAAGTCCTATGCTGCTATTCATGGAGTAAGGCTTCCCAGTAGTTGGCAGCTCCCTGGCCCGCTCCCCCCACCCCAGACTTACATCAATGGAGCAGCCCATGAGGGAGCCCCTCTCGATGGCTTTCTTCATGATCTTGTACATGTCTCTGGGAGCATCCCTGATTTCAAAATACTCTGTCACTCCTCCTGTGAAGTCCTCCATGGCCTCTGTAGTGTTCCCACCTTTCAGGGCTTCATATGAACCATGGAGCCTTGGAGAGAGGATGAAGACCACTCTGGGGTCACAGGGTCCCAGGAAACATGACCCAGGTACCACTGTTACCAGAACTTTACTCTTGGGTCCTGTGATGTTCTCTTATCAATTCTCCAGTAACTCTGGAAGCTATTGGAACAGGCGCCATGATTCCCTTTCTTCACAATGGAGAAACTGAGCTCCAGAGGCTAAGTGACCAGCCAAGGACACAGAGAGGAGAAACACTGGGACTGGAGCCCAGCTAGTCCCACTTCCTGATAGTTCGCTTTCCACTATACTCTGAAGCTGATGTGGGGCCTCGTTAAAGCCATTAATTAGCTGGGGTGAAGCTTCTGAGTTGAGAGACTACATAGCTTTATTAATATATTGTGAGCTCATGAGGTTGAGCCAAGCAAGACTCTGGGATCTGGGCTCCAGAGACGTAATGCTCAGATCCAGGACTTGCAGTGCCACCATGAAGGCAGGATTAAAGAGATAACTTCTGGAAGCCAAAGCTAAAGATGTCCTACACACTTTATTTTTACTTTTAGTGGTTTTAGTGAGAGTCATTGCTGCCTGGACCTGATCTTCTCTGACTTTGCAGCACAGTTGAACACACACACACACACACACACACACACACGCCTCCTCTCACAAGTGAAACCTTGGCTGGGTTTTGCAGTCCACCTCCTGGCCTCTAGCCCTGCCTCACACTCTAAAGTGCTGCCTTACTTAGCATAAGCCTTCTCCAGCAGAGCACTCCAGAACTCATTGCGGTGGTTGGATTTGGTGAAAACCAGTTGATTGTTGTAAGTTGGCAGGCAGTCATCAATAACCACGTCCACCCAGTCTCCGTAGCGCCAGAACTGCACAGAAGTGTCAAGCACAGAGTCACATCCTCAGATTACCATTGGGAAATGTGTCCCTACCCCACAGTCCTTAGAATTCTCTGATCCCAAAGCCGTCCCATTTCTTCGGCTCTGCATCTTGGTGCTTGTTCATATTATTCTGGGTTTGGGGTGTGTGAGTCTTTCTCTAACTGAACTATGAGCTCCTTGAAGGCAGGAAGTAAGTTAAAAACCACCTTGTCTCTTCCACACAGTCCAGCTCAGTATGGGGGTTGTAGGTGCTCCGTGCTTATCTGAGGCCTTGAGATTTTCCTTCTCCTGCTCAGTAGGTCTGGGGTGGGGCTTAGGTGTCAATATTTTTAGGTGTCTCAGCTGATTCTAATGTGCAGTCAGGGTTGAGAACTACTGGTCTATGTGAAGACAATGTATGATTTGTGTATTTCTTGATGACAAACAAGGTAGAAGTTGCTGTTGAAGAAGAAAGTCTGACATGGAAGAGGAGTGTGGCCCAGAATACACTCTGGCTGTAGCAGGAACACTGTCCAATAGTCTCATCTCTGGACAATGTTCTTTTCTGAACAAGTCAGTTTGACTGAAGAAAACCAAATGTAGTTTAATTCCCTTCTAATGACATTTTCTCCCCTATGGACAAGACGGCAAACATTTGTCTGGTCTTTGTGTTTATGGTCCTTTGATGTCAGACCTTTTAAATATAAGAGGGAAGCTAATGGCTAGGTGGCATAGGGAGGAAACAGCATTTAGAGTCCAGCTGCCTTGCCCGTGCTCAGACGGCAGCAGGACGCTGGTCCTGAACCTGCAGGGACCTTTTCTGAGTCTTGGGATACAAGATCAACTGACAATTTGGGTCAGTCCCAGGACATTCGGAGCCTTCAGGGATGTAGACAGGTTGATGCCTCAGAACCCCTGCTAGGTGCCCACATAGGAAGCTCACTTCAGTTCTGGGCTAGCACGGGGTTTGGCTCTTTGCCAGGACAATTTGGATCCAGAAAGTTCCCAATGGCTGAATTGATTCTGGAACCAAAAGACTCATTTCTGGTTCAAATCAGAAACCTGGCCCCCAGATTAACCAGACTTTTCTTCCAAAGCCTAGAAAGGGTGAGTGATAGACTTGGTACAGACCTGTGTTAAAGGGACACGGGTAAACAGGGGCTGCAGTCGTGGACGGGATTTCCTTTACAATCTAAAGGTCCAGTGTCTTAGGGACTTACTTGAGAAGGGCTGCTGGTAACAACATGGCAGCCAGCCAGCTAGAGAGGCAAAAATAGACCACGGGCTGGCAAACAGGATATCTTCCTGCCTTTCTTGGGCCTAGCGGAAGGTGTGGGGGTTTGGCAGGAGGAAGAGATAAACAACTGCTTCCTCACTGGCTTGAGGCCTAAGGGGGTCCCTGCCCACAGCCATGGCCAGATGGGCGGGTGGAACCTTTCCTAGAGCCACTGGGAAGTCAAGGCTGGGAGACAGTGGTGGGTGGACGGCAGCTGGCCCTCTTAACTCCATTCCCATGACCTCACCTGGAAGTGAAAGATCCCTGCGTAGTTTTCGGTGAAGCTCTGATCATGGGGTATGACTCGGAAAAGCAGGCGCTTATTCAGGGTCAGGCAAGCGATGGCTGCGAGAAACCAGCAGTCCCCTGCAGACAAACACGTGGCAGAGGTCACAGGAAGGCCTGCACCTCCAGGGAAGGAGACCCCCTCCCCACCAGCTGCTCTGCTTCTCTGGAGAAGGGGGCTCACTGTCCTACTTTCAGGCCTGACCTTAGAGAGGTGTCAGCCCAGGGAAGGAGCTTGATGGCAGTCCCTGGACCATGTGATCAACAGGGGAACTGACTCCCTCGTGACAGGTTTTCTGAGGGCTGTAGGTAATTCCTCCATCTGCAGTATAAGCTCACTTCCTTTCTGGACCTCAGTGGAGGTGGAGCAGTAGGTGATCATAATTGGGTCATTCTTTTTAATGCCTGTAGGAAGTCTGCCTGCCCCATACCTTTGCAATGTGAGTGCATTTCCCCTCCTGACCTTGGCGGATACTGAGCATCTGAGAGTCATCAGTCCAGCCGATTTGCATTGTAAGGAAAGCAGGTAAGTAGTTGGAGGTGACACTTTGCTGTGTGTGTGTGTATGTGTGACTGCCTAAGGGGCAGGCCTAGAACATTAACAGAGCACAGGCTAAGTTATGCAAGGCTTTTGTTGTCCTGTGTGGGATATGATAGCATCTTAGAGACTGCAGAGGGGAGGCTGAGAGTTGCCACCGTCCCCTCCCTCCCTCCCCTCCCCGAAGTAGCCAGCCTCTCCTCTGAAACACAGTGTTGGTTAGAAGGCCCAGATAATCAGTTTGCCAGGGCTCCGCAGGAACTCAGATATCCAAAGCCCCCTCAGCCTCTCCTTCTGGGGCCAAATTAGCCAAATTCCTTTTCCCTCAAGTTTTAAATTGTGTCTGGTGATGTTCTCTTCAACATTATTTCACAGAACTTTCCTGCTGTCCACACTAAAGATAATGCTTCCCAAACAAGAGGCTGAGAGAGAGAAAGGTCTAATGTAGCAGCCAAGCTAACTAACCAGACAGAAAATTGGATACTCATCCACGTGGCAAATGTCATCTTTATTGAAAGACCATTTAATCTGGAGCTATCCTGGGGCAATTTAAACAAGGGTTCAAGTTACAAAAGCACTTTTGTGAGCATATAGATTCCACGTGCCCGAGGGACACGCGTGGTACAGTTTCAGACCCGTCTTTAAAGGAAGGTGGGTACAGTTAAAGCAGGGCTTTTGTCTTGCTGAGTGTGGTGTGTATGTGTCCTGGAGACTCTGGAGAGGAGGCTGTGGAATGAGACATAGCTCCTGTGACACAAGGCAAAGAACTAATGAGAAAGGTGAGAGGGACAGAAATTAAATGAAGCAATTACCAGCACTTGGGTATGTGAGTATAAAGTAATATTTATCAACCCCCCCTCAAATTCCTTAAAAGCAAAATCAGATTATTGTCCCTTTATTTCCTGTTAAGGGATGACACTTTTTAATCACCCTTTGATTGTTTGGCTAGATATGACCCGAAGGAAATTCCTACCTAGATCTCCTTGACAGATGTCAGTCCTGTTGGCTCCACCAATGATAAATCGGGGATTCTCGCAAATTTCCTGTGAACCAAAAGGGAAATGATAATAGTAGTAGTAGTAGCTACTATTTACTGAGGTCCATTATGTAGTACCGGCATCGCGTATCAGGAGTTTTACAGACACGACTCATGTAAGCCTCCAAAGACAGCCTGTGAATTGGGTACTGCTGTGTTATTTTTCAGATAAGGACGCCAAGGCTCAGAGAGGTTAAGAAACTTGCCCAAGGACACACTGCTAGTAAGTGGGAGAAACCAGATGCAGGCTTCCCTTTCCCATTGTTCCGCACTCCTCTCTCATGCTAACATACTGTCTGAGTACGGATGCATCTTGAGAGTTAGGGCAGTATCATTACTGTCACAACTTTGGCAAAGGGACAATAGAAAACATGGCTCTTGCTTTTTTTTCTATGCCTGGAAAAGTGGTGCATGAGGGAAAATAAGGATCTTTCTCCTCAGGATGTGGTAACACATATTTAGTATCAGCTATGTCCCAGGGGCCACAGGACCTGAGAGCTGGGGAGAGCCGAGAGTAAGTTGGGTGTGGGCCTCAAAGTCCTCCCCAGCTGCTGGAGGTGCATTCCTTCATTCAGCCTAACCCAGTGTGACACCCCTGGCCTTAGCAGTTTCCCAGTCCAGGTGCTACCAACTATGTGCATCCCAACACAGGCCAACAGAGGGTGCTCTTGTTTTTGTTTGGATTTGTCATGCTTTGTTTTTTAACTTTCTGACTTTTGAAATAATTGTAGATTCTGTGTTTTGGTTTTAACACCCGAATGTTGCAGCTTCAAGAAGTCTTGCTCTCCCTGTGACACAGCCCTCTCTCTTTCCCTGTGTTACCCCCTACTCCCTCACAACAGGACAACACACTCAAGCGAGCTGAAGCTTCCCGCAGTCAGGGATCTATCCCTCCTGCCCGATGGAAAGCCCTGCTTAGACCACACCACACACACCTCCCCTCTGAAACTCTTAAGCAGTGGAAGGATAAACCCAAAACAATGATTTTTAAAAAGGTTGCCTATGGGGAGAGGGAAGAATTAAGGGGGTGAAAATAGGGATGGAAGTAAAACTCTGACCATAACTGTTTGAAAATAGTTTTGACTTGGGAAGCATGTAAATTTTACAGAATTAAAAGCCAAAATTAAAGAAAAGACAGTTTAAAAAGTCAATCTGAAAAAGCTGAAAGCAAACTGAAGAAAAGGAACCTAACTGCTTATTAAATTGATGGCATGACCACATAAAATAAAATGAATTATTTCAAGTGACATAAAATATAAAAAATGGGCTGTTTATTCCTTTTGGGATATATCCTAAGGTCAAAAACCAAAACCATAAAGAAATATGAATCATAATAAATAAAAATATTATTATTTCAAAACTTTGACATGTAGGATAAAATAAATAAGAGCTTGCATTAATGTCATTAGGAACAGGATATTTTTAGTGTAAAAGAAAATATGTAAAATTATAAAATTGAGTAACTTAAGTAACAACCCTGTAATGTTAAAGCTGAATTGGGTATATAACTCAAGATTTCTTTGTCTGTCTAAGAAAAACTTCCTATCTCTCCACACTAAAGCAAAGCAAAACAAAAAAACTAAAAGCAGTAAAAATCTAGTAGTAAAGAGAATGTCAATGTCCAGGATGTGGTCTTTAAAAACTATTTCCCACTAAGAAAATATAAACCTTTCATTATGCCAGACAAGACTCCTTCTTCCTAAAAAACGAAGAAACCAATTAAGGTATAGTTGACATATGTTATTTTTGTTTCCCCAGTGTTTTGCCTCCTGAGAATACATTATCCCTTCTTCTGGCATCACAGTTCAGTTTTCACCTGGGGAGCAACCCCATTGTCAGCTCCTGCTGTTCTGTGGGCTTCCCTTCCCTCCAGCTCCAGATGGTGATTAGGGGCAATCAGAGTGAGAGGGATTGGTTCAGGGATGGGCACATGACCAAATCTGGGCCAGTGAGATATGGGCCAAGATTTTTACTGTAACTATTGGGAAAAAAGTACACTCTTCTGCCGGAGTCACTTTGCTGGTAGACTGTCAGCCTGAAGCTGCCATCTTTGCCCCTTTGTGAAATTAGCCTGCTTGAGAATAAAGACAGCTCAGAAGAAGCAGATGGGGGAGTGGGTGGAGAGGACGGAGGTGATGGATGGATGGATAGATAGACAGACAAACAGACAATATTAGGGGCTGGGTCTTGATGACATGGTTTGTGGCCTGGATTCAGTGCTTCTAAACCCAACCATCACCTTTGAACATTCAAGTTAATACGTTATATGAGCTTTTCTTTGGCTTAAGCTAGTAGTCTGCTACGTGCCAGCTGAGACATTTGACTACTGAATGTTTGGCCCCTGTTATAAGAACTATGTTATAAAGTGACTCAAATACTAGAATTTTAGCTACAATTTTTAGTTGTCACAGGTGTAGCTTCCTCTCCTTCTGTCTGTAGGTTCAGAAGGACTTCTCATCCCCACACTTGTGACCAATTCCAGGGATGTCTACAGGAAGGGCAGCAGCAACTGCACTGATCTCTTCCATCTGTCTGGTGGTCCAGGTATTTGAATGGAGTTACATTTTTTGCGGTAGTAGAGATCCCCCAAGATACCACATTTACTTTCAATACTACCTCAGCTAAATTCACAACACATTAATTGAGTTTCCAAGTACGTACAGGGCTGGGGGATTTAAAGATATAATAAAAATAGGAAATCATCCCTGCCTGCCCTCCTGGACACCCCCAGCCTAGAGACCCTCAATTGTTTGTCCTCATGAGAGATACCTGTTTGGCGAGGGCCAGTTACCAAGCTTGTTGAGGGTTAATTCATAAAACAGCCCTGATTTGCCCAGATACCTCCTCCCGACCACCTACGTTTCCCTCTTTCTTTACTTATAAACACAGCTTAAGTGTCCCCTGGAGTGCCTGAGACCTGTTTTTGTTGATTAAGATCAACAAAAGGTAAATGGTCCTGGCTCTGTTATTTTAGATTGGGGACCTAAGACGTCTGGTTACTCCTTCATAATTTAGCTATAATTTAGCATGGAGACTGGATCTGAAAATAATGGATTCCTAGCACTTAGCAACAGATGACCATTTCCTCTGTTTTTGAGTGCTATGGTTTGCACAATGTCTCCAAACTCTTTTTTTTTTTTTTTTTTTTTGGTATACGATCATCATTAAAATATTTTGAACATGCAACTCTGGGTAAGTATTCTTACCAGTTTTAAATAAGGTGTGTGTATATTATCCTAACATATAATGTATTATAAGATAAACAAAAACATCTATTTAAAAGGGTGGACTAAAGTAGACACATGTAGGGGACTTCAGTTTCAGCTCCAACATGTAAAGAGCCTGGAAGTCATCACTCCTGTCCTTACCACAAGAAAAAGCTGAACAAACTGAAAACCAATGACTTAGCTTGGGCCCATCAGAGAACCAAGGTTGCAGGGCAACCTACCACCCTGAAATACAGACACAAGTGATTCCAGAGAGTTACAGCCAAGATCTGCTTATCTGGAACAGAAGCTGCCTTGGCCAGAAACTGGAAGGAAAACTTAAATGGTAATTTTGATGAATTTCTAGAAGCTCAGTTGGGATTAGCACAAAAGTGATAAACTTCTAGAGGCCATAGCCTTGGGAGGGAGGATCCCCCATCCTTTTATGGCTTTTACCTCCAAATTCCACCAGGTTCTCATGGTGAAGATCCAAGAAAGATCCCCCTGTGACGGGGTTGGGGGGCGGGGTGGGGAGACTTGCAGAGTCTTACCTATGTTGGGGAAGGGCATTACTCACACTCTGGCTCGCTCCAGCCTTTCTCATCTAAGGAGAAATGCTACACCAACAGAGAAACATGTGTGAAGGTCACAGCCCAGAGAGAAAGGCCCATTAAAAGACAGAGCTTTAATCAATAGATTATAGAACTTGTCCCCTCCACTACTTACCACCACCACAACAGGGCTCCAGTGTAAAAATAGTGACTTACAGATGGAAGAGCGGCAAGATGCAAACTCTAATGAGGGGTATTTAGGAAGGCCCAAAGTCAAGATAGGAGATGAAACAAAGATACTAAAGGAATTTGAAGACTCTGGCACCTGCAGTACAACTCCTGGCCAGCTAACACAAATCCTTATGACAAAGGCTTATTTATCTCAGTTCTTAGTACCCAAAACAATATGTTTGACTTTCAGCAAAAAAAAATTACAAGAGATGTCAAAAGGCAAGAAGTAGCCTGAAGAGGTAAAGCAAGCATCAGAACTAGATTCAGATATGACATAGATGTTGGAATTATCAGGCAGGGAATTTAAAATAACTATGATTGGTATGTCCAAGGGTCTAATGGAAAAAGTAGGCAACATTCAAGAAAAGATGGGTAATATAAGCAGAGAGATGGAAACTCAAAAGAATCAAAAGGAAATGATAGAAATGAAAAACACTATAATGTATTTGATGGGCTCATCAGTAGACTAGACATGGACAAGGAAAAAAATTAATGAGATTGAAGATGAGACAATAAGAATTTTCCAAAGTGAAATATAAAGAGAAAAATATAACAACAACAACAGAACAGAGAAGAACATCCAAGAACTATGGGGTAATTTCAAAAGGTTCAACACATGCATAATTAGAGTACTGGAGGAAAAAAAGAACACAGCAGAAGAAATATTTGAAGTAACAATGTCCAAGAACTTTCCAAAATTAATGACATATACCAAATCACATATCCAGGAAGCTCAAAGAACATCAAGCAGTATAAATGCCAGCAAAATAAAACAAAAACAAAACAACACTTAGACATATTATATTCAAACTGCAGATAACCAAATATAAAGAAAAAATCTTGAAAGAAGCCAAGAGGGGGAGAATACCTTTTCTCTAGAGGAACAAGGACTAGAATTACAGCAGACTTCTCTTCAGAAACCATGCAAGCAAGGAAGACTGGACTGAAATTTTTAAATCGATGAAAGAGAAAACCCATCAACCTAACATTCTCTATGCAGAGCAATTATCTTTCAAAACTAAAGGAGAAATAAAGACTTTCTCAGACAAATAAAACCACAGGGAATTAATGGCCAGCAGACTTGCCTTGCAGAGAATGTTAAAAGAAGTTCTTCAGGAAGAAGGAAAATATTATAGATCAGAATCCTGGCACTACATAAAGGAAAGGAGATCATCAGAGAAGGAATAAATAAAGGTAAAATAAAATTTTTATTTTTCTTATTCTTAATCTGAAGATAACTTTGTTTAAAGTAATAAAATAATAACAATATGTTGAGTAATTATAGCATACAGATAAATGAAATGAATGACAGCAATGTCATGAGGGAAGGAAGAGAGGAACTGGGAATTTTCTGTGATAAGGTATGTGATATTTGGAGGTGAAATTAGATTAGTTGTAAATGTATACTGGGAACACTAGTATAATCATTGACTTTTTAAAAAAGAAAGATAGTTGATATATTTGAGAGGAGATAAACGGTATCATATAGAATACTCACTTAAAACCAGAGAAGGCAGGAAAGGGAGGAGAGGAGAGACAAAATTGCAACAAATACAAAACAGTTACAAACATAGTAGACATAACCCAACCCATATAATAATCATTTAAATGTGAATGGAGCCTAAATACATTAATTAAAAGATAGAGATTGTGAGAATAGATTTTTTAAAAAGACCTAACTATATGTTGTCTGCAAGAAAATAACTTTAAATGTAAAGACTCAGATAGCTAGAGAAGGATATATACCATGCTAACACTCATCAAAAGAAAGCTGGAGTAGCTGTCATAATTTCAGACAAAGCCAACTTCATAACAAGGAAAACTGTCAGAGATAAAGAGATGCATTACACAATGATAAAGGAATCCTTTCCTAAAAGTACAGTCCTAAATGTGGATGCACCCATCAACAGAATGTCAAAAGAGTGAGGCAAAAAGTGATATATCTGAAAGGAAAAACAGAAAATCTTATATTATAGTTGGAAACTTTAACACCCCTCTTTCAGTAATTATATATCAAGCAGACAGAAAATCAGTAAGGATATAGTTGACCTGAATGGCACTATAAATCAACTTGATCTAATTAACATTTATAGAATACTCCATCCAATGATAACAGAATACACATTCTGCTCTCAAGGTCACATGGAAGAGTCACTAAGACAAATCACATTCTGGGTCATAAAACACACCTCAACAAATTTAAAAGAATAGAAAACATACAAAGTATGTTTTCAGACTATGGTGGAACAAAACTAGAAATCAGTAACAACAAGATAACTGGAAAAATCCCACGTTGTTTGGAAATTAAACAACACACTTCTAAATACCACATTGGTCAAAGAAGGAATTTCAAGAGAAGTTTAAAAATACTTTGAACTAAATGAAAATGAAACTATAATATCAAAATTTGTGGGATGCAGTGAAAACAGTACTTAAAGGGAAATTTATAGCATTAAGTGCATATATTAGAAAGGAAAAAAGACCTGATAGCAATACCAACATTCTACCTCAGAACACTAGAGAAAGAAGAAAAATTTAAGCCCAAAGCAAGTAGAAAAAAGAAATAATAAGAAACAAGATCAGAATCAATGAAATTAAAAACAGCAAAACAGAGAAAATCAATAAAACCAAAAACTAGTTTTTTTGAAAAGGTCAATAAAATTAATAAACCTCTAGCCATGCTAACCAAGAAAAAAAGTGAGAAGATACAGATTACCAACATCAAAAATGAAGACGACATCACCACTGTTGATTCCAAGGACATTAGAAGAATGATAAAGGAAGACTACATATAGCTCTATGCTCACAGATTTGATAACTTAGATAAAATGGACTAATTTCTTGAAAGACACAAACTACAAACTACCAAAAGCGACACAATGAGAAATAGATTATCTGAATATGGCTACACCTATTAAGAAATTTAATCAATAATTAATAACCCTCCAAAAAGGACAGCATCAGATCCAGATGATTTTACTGGTGAATAATACCAAACATTCAACGAAGAAATGATTCCAGTTCTCTGTAATATCATCCAGAAGAACGGAAGCAGAGAAAACACTTTTTAACTCATTCTGTGAGGCCAGCATCACCCTAATACTCAAACCAGAAAAAGACATTGTAAAGGAAAACTGTAGACCAATATATCTCTTATGAAAACAGACACCAAATCCTCAAAAAAAATTAGCAACTCAGAAACAATGTATAAATGAAAGAACTACGGCTATCTTCATATTTAACGTTGAGAAACTAGAAGCCTTCCCCTAAGATCAGGAACAAGTCAAAATATCTCCTCTTACCACTCTTATTGGACATCATGCTGAAAGTTCTAGCTAATGCAATAAAACAAGAAAAGGAAATAAAATGTTTAGGGATTGGAGAGGAAGAAATAAACTGTCTTCATTCACAGATAACACAATTGTCTGTATAGAAAACCCTAAACAAACAACAACAAGAAAAAAAAACTTTCTGGAACTAATAAGCAAGGATAACATAGTTGCAACATAGAAGGTGAGTAAATCAAAGTCAGTTGCTTTTTGATATACCAGCAATAAACAACTGGAATTTGGGGGGAAAAATCCGTTTACAATAACACACATGGAGACCTACTTTGGTATAAGTCAGTATGAACTCATGTTTTATTTACTATAGATACAGGTAGTTACATACAGAAGTATTTATAGATATGTCTGGGGTGAGCCCTGGGAATCTGCATTTTAAGCTGGCTTCCCAGGTAAGTCTGATGCAGGTAGTCCAAAGACCCCACTGAGAGAAGCACAGAGCAGCTGAGCACAGCTGAAACAAATGTGCCCCTCAGTTGCAGGGCAGTAAGGTATCCTTGAGCAGACTTCCGCCCCCCTGTAAGGAGTGTGGCTGGTCAGCATAAACGTTTTTGTTTAAACAAAAGTGACACGTCACTAATGAGCCAGCCTTAGGCAAAAAGTCCAGAAGGCAAGTCTGCAGCCTCCTGGAGCAGTTTCCTAACTGTTCACCACCTTCCACGGAACTCTCCTGGAAGCGGTGAGCCTTGGTCCTCCTAACCGCTCCACTCTCCCACTCCCAAAATACCCGCTCTCAAGAAGAGACGTGATAGTCAACTATTCCTTACTATTTTACTATGAATTTAAGTCAGTGCGTTAGCTCTCTTAAAAATGTTTACAGTCTCAGGGATCTGTAAAGTATTACATTATTTCTAGTTCAGGAACAGAAAATAACAGCTCCAGTTCCAGGAGGAAGCAAGGAGGTATTTGGGGGGCACATGGGGAGGAAAATGTTGATAAGCTACTTGCTCAGAGCCTCAGGCTCTGGACCCCTTGGCCTCCTGTCCCAGGAGCTGTCCCCTGAAGCCCCCTCCCATCCCTACCTTTGGCCTTTTCCATGTGATGGCCTTCATCTTGGTTTTCTGGCTCAGCTCGTGGGAGCCCAGGGACTGAACACCTGCTGGGAACACACAGTCTTCAAAGAGGCACTTCTGAGCCAGGCACCGTTGTCTGAGCACAACAAAATCCTGCGCCTCATACTTGAGGGGCTGTGTGGCACTGCCCTCTCCGTTTCTCCGGTCCCTCTCCCGGATGACGCGGTCACAGAAGAACCCTGGCAGCAGGTAGGGCATGGTGACCGCTCAGGGAGCGGGGCTGGGCCTTGGCTGAGGCCGCTCTCCTGCCGCGCCCTCGGCCCAGGCCTAATCCTCCGTGAATGGGCCAGCGCCTATATAGCTCCTCCACCCTCAGCGGCGCGATGCAAATGAACACAGCCCAGAGAAAGGCCCTGGTCAGAGTCAGCAGCTTTGGCTGGAGGCCCCTGAGCCCACGGTCAAGGGGCAACATCATGCCAGTCAGAGAGGGAGCCAAGGGGAGCGGAGAGCCAGCGACAGCCCCAGGACAGGCCACAAGGCCTGCAGACCTTCAGGCTACCTCCATCAGCCTTGCTGGGATTCTTTCTTTAAAAAGAGAAAATATGGTTACAGAGAGGCTTGCTCTGCCTCAGCAAAAGGCATTTATGCCTTTAACACTGGCGGCCAATGGGATATAGCATGGGGCCTTCGAAACATGCTGTATACACTAATCCTATACAGGCTGCTGAATGCATAGGAGGAATCTGCTCCAGGCCATTGTCTGAGGTTAATGAAGCCTTCATTCTCCTGATGTCCCTGCCCCATCCCCCCAAAGACCTTGACTGGCCATTTTAGGGACTGTCTAATCTCTGAGAGGGACCCAGAGGGAAGTAGCTGGACCAAGTGCAAGTCCCTGTTATAGTGGGTCCCAGTGGCGGTGAACAGACATGCATGGTTGCAAGTTCGGGACCTGTGAGGCAGAGGATGCGCTGGGTGGGGAAGGAGGATAAATGTGTGTCAGAATTATATTCACAAGAAAGCTCAGCTTTTTCAAAGTTTCACCATACTTAAACAGACAACTCGAATGTAAGTGCAGGGAGCTGACGCAGGTGGAAATCAGGTCTGGCAGCCTGCCCACTGGGAGGATGCCGTCTCCCTGTTCACTCTTGTCGGTCTTCGTCTGCTCCATGCTTCTCAAAGGGTGGCCTTTGGATTACCTGCATCAGAATCACCTGGGATGCCAGTTTAGAATGCAGATTCCCAAGGCTCATCCCAGATTTAAGGATTTAAATACCCTTGGTAGGGGTCTGGGACTCTGCAATTTACACAAGCACACCAGGACAGTCTGTGTTCACTGATACTTGATGTTAGCATTACAGGGTACTATAATAGCTCAAAATAATTTTTGAGGTCAGTGCTTTTAAGACATAATTTTTAATCAGTTTATACATGAACACAGTTGTAAAAAAAAAAATCCAACAAGACGAAAGTTATCTAGAGGAATAGCAGTCTCTTTCCCTGAAAATCCCTCTCCTCAGAGACAGCCACTTTATAAAAAAAAATTTTTTTTTGCGGGGAGAGGTAACTAGGTTTATTAATTAATTAATTAGTTAAATTTTTTTTTGATGGAGGTACTGGGGATTGAACCCAAGACCTTGTGCATGCTAAGCATGTACTCTATCACCAAGCTATACCCTCCTGCCAAGACAGCCACTTTTAATTCTTTTTGCTCTTTCTTCTGGTATTTATCTCTATATTTCTAAATGACATGCTTATATTATTAATTTTTAATTTATTGTTTTTAGAAAGTATCAATAGAATTCCTACTCTGGAGAATGAGACTGGCTTCTTGCATGATGCTGTCTGCCCACCATCTTCCCAAAGTAGTTCTGTCATAAATTTTAGAAAAATTGAAATTCAATATTTCCTCTAGTATATTTAGGTAAGTATTGTTCACTTCTTAGCTAAATATGGTATGCTGTGTTTCATTTCCTTTCTGTCTAAATGTTTCTTTTCTTTTATTCTTTATAATTCCTTTGTTTTTCTATGTGTCTATCAATGAATGCTTTTTCTCAGCAGTAGTTTTTATAAATATGTAGACAACCTGGCAGTTCTACTGCCCCCCACCCCCCACCCTGGGTCCCTCTTTGCAGCCTCCTTCTCCCCTGCAGACCAGACCAACTGTGCTCCAGGTCTGAAGCAGTGGCCTGGGGCTGACTGCCCTTCTCCTGGGTGGAATTCTGTTTCCAGAATTCTTTGGCTTACTCTTTGATTTTATTGGCACACAACTTGCAGCTTCCTAGAATGGGTGGATGGGAGGTAAACCACCTGAGTCCTTCCTTGTCTAACTCTATCTCTTTTCTACTTTTGCTAGGTTTTTAAAGTCGAAAACCAGTTTCTTTCAGAAGTTTTAAGGCATTGTTTCATTGCTCCTCACATCTGGTATTAAGAAGTATGATGCAGTTTTGATGAACTTTCCTTTCTATGTGACCTATCTCTTCCCTCTGAAAACTTTTAGGGTTTGTCTCCCCCTCTCTCTCTCCCCAGAAACCCCTCACCCCAATTCCAAAAACCACATTTGTGTGCCTTGGTATGAGTTTGTTTATTTTTTAAATTCTTTGTGCTGAGCACTCAGTGAGAGATTTTTGTCTTAGTTCTGGGCTATTCTTCTACTCTTATTTCTTTTACATTTCTCTCTCAGTTATTTTCTTCCTTCCTTTCTCTTTCTCTCTCCTTCCTTCCCCTTAGTTTTATATTTTAACCCTGTTATTGAAATGTTAATTTACAGCTATCCCAGTTTTTTAAATTGAAGTATAGTCAATTTACAATGTGGTGTTAATTTCTGACATGTAGCATAGTGATTCAGTTATACACACACACATATATATTCCTTTTCGTATTCTTTTTCATCAGCTATCCCAGTTTTCTAGATTTTTATTATGAAAAATTCCAAACTTATAGAAGAGTTTAAAGAATGGACACCCATATAGCCTACATCTAGACTGAACAGTTGTTAACATTTTGCTGTCTTTGTTTTATCTAGCTATATATGTGTATATAGAGCTTGGTTTTTGGCTGAACCATTTGAAAGAGTGTTGTAGGTATCATGAGACTTTACACCTAAATACTTAGGAGTTTCCTTGGGCTACACAAGGCATCTCCTACGGACAAGAACAATCTCCTACTGACCATAGTACCACTATCACTAAGAAAATTAACTATTACTCTCTAATATTATTCAAGATCCAAATCCATATGCTAATTTTTGGGTTCTTTCCCCACATGTCTTTTATAGCTGCTTTTACAGCTGCTTTTACTTTTTGAACCAGAATCCAATTAATGTTCACACATTGAAACTTAATAATTCAGTAATTGGATTAGGTGGTGTTGAAGTGAGAATTAGTGAACTGGAAGCTAGATCAGAAAACACCACTTGGAATACCACACAGAGAATCAAACAGATGGGAACATTTTTTAAAAGGGGGACAAAAGAGGCTAAGATCTATGTGGAATAGACCAAGGTAAGTTCAGCATATATTTAATTGGAGGTATAGAAGAAGATAATAGAAAATATGGGGAGAATTAACATTTTAAGAGATTTTCTACAATTGATCAATGACTCCAGTCCTCAGATTCAAGATCCCAGTGAATCCTAAGCAGGAAAAATATAAGGAAATATATGTTTAGACACAACATAGTGATACTGCAGAATACCCTAGACAGAGAGAAGATCTTAAAAGCAGTCAGAGAGAAAAGGCAGATAGTCTCTTAAGGGATACTAATTAGAATGTCGGCTGATTTCAACAGCAATGTAAGCCAGAGGGCAGTACTGAGAATCAACCTAGGTCTAATTACTCATGAAAGCTACTTTAAGAGTGATAGCAAATTTCATACAAATAAAAATTGAAAATGCTTACTACAAATAGACCCCCCACTAAAGGAACTTATAAACAATGCACTTTAGGAAAAAGTAAAATTATTCTAGAACGAAAATTCTAAGTCTCAAGAGGAACAGTAAACAAAGAAATTAGAAAATGTGTGTAAATCTAAGCAAATATTGAAAAATTATAATATTTTCTAATTTTTAAGTTTGAAAAATAAAGATAGAGCTAAAATTCTGAACAACAATAGCATATTAGGAGTATTTCAAGTGCTCTAGGATCCTCATTATTTGTGAGAAAAATAATGCTATTGATCAATTTCAGGCTTTGTCAAGATAAATATGTATGTTAACAATTCAGGGCAACCACTGAAAAACTAGAGATAGTAACTTCCAAACTAGTAGAAAGGAAAAAAAAAATAGAGAAAGCACTTTTTAATCAAAATTTGGGGGGGATTAGATTTATATACTTATTTGTTTATTTAAATGGAGGTAGTGGGGATTGAACCCAGGACGTCATGCATGCTAAGCATGCACTCTACCACTGAGCTATACCTCCCCCTCTCTTTTTAATCACATTTTTTAAAGGACATAAAGAGGAGAATAGGAACATTTCAAAAGCAATACAATCAGAAAAGTTGTGGTTAAGCTGATAGACATAAACCCAAAGTATATCAGTGCTCATAATCAATGTAAATAGACTAAAATCTCCAGTTAAAAGATGAAAGTTTACAGATTGGCTTTTAAAAAAAGCTTTTATAAATGGTTTATAAGAAACACACCCGAGACATCAGGACATAGAAATGTTGGAAGTAAAAGAATAAAAAAAGTATATATCAAGCAAAAACTTGTCCCCCAAACTGTTGTACCCACATTAATATCCAAGATGATTGACTTTAGACGGGGAAAAAAAAAGCTTTTTTTTAAGAGATGAAGGTATTCACTAAAAATTCCTAGAAGAATAAATATTACCACTGACTCAAGAAGAAAAACAATTTCAAATGATTCCATGATTATTTAGGCATTTGCATCAATAAATAAAAATCCTCCCTAAAAAAAAACACTGGCAAAATTCTACCAAGTATTTAAGAAATACTGTTTTCATCTTACACAATCTATTTTACAGAATAGAAGAAAGAACTTTCCCTACTCATTTTAGGAGGCTAATCATAACCTTGATACCAAAATGGGACAGCACCAGAAAGGGAAATAATGTCAGTCTCACTAATGATCATACATGCAAAAACCTAAATAAAGGATTTGTAAACCAAAATTCAGTGGTATATAAAAAGACAATACATTCTAAGTTTATTTTAGTCTAAAAATGCAAGGGGTCAATATTGGAAAACTCTTAATGTGATTTTGTATGTTAACTCTTTAAAGAAGGAAAATCACATGATTTCCTCAATAAATACAGAAAAAATATTTGATAAAGTTCAACAACAATTTATGATTTAAAAGAAACTTAGCAAAGAAGGAGTAGAGGGAACTTTCTTAATGATAAGTTGTTTCTACAAATAAATCTGTAGAAAATCTATTCAGCAGTTAAACATTAAGAATATTCCCTTTAAAACTGGGAGCCCGACGAAGATGCCTCCTACCTCTTTAATTATTAAAGTTATGCTAGAGGGGTTACCTAGTAGAATAAACCAAGAATTAGGCTGCTGAATACAGTTGTGTGTAACGTACTGGACAGCCCTGCCATTATTTGCAAGTAACTTAACCATCTGTACAGAAACATAGACTCAATAGACAAATAACTTGGGATTAACAATCAAATTATTAGAATTACTAACAGTTTAGTATATATACTGGATATAAGAGAAAAAGTCAAAATGTGCATTTATGTCTGAGAAATGGAGTTCAATTTTAAGAAAGATGCCATTTATAAAAATAACAACAACAACAAAAGATGCCTAGGAATAAATCTGACAAAGGATGTTCAAAACCTTTATCAAGAAAAAAAATTTTTAAAGTTAATTAACAGATACTAAAGAAAACCTGTTTAAACGGAGAGACATCCCTTCTTTGTGGATAGGAAGACTCACTAATGTCAAGGCATGCGTTCTTCCCCTATTGATTCAATGAAATCCCGGTAGAAATCCCAACAGGATTTTTTGGTGAAACGTAACACCCTGTTTCTGACACTTAAATGGAAAGGCAAGTAGCCAAATATATCTAAAACAATACTGAAGAAGAAAAAGTTGGGAGGACTTGATTTACTGTTCAAGTTGAAAAAGACAAATGACTCACTAGAAAAATGAGCAAAAGACATTAACAGGTATTTTATGGACAGCAAGATAACAAATGATCAAGAAATACATGAATTATGAAAAGATGCTCTGCCTTATTCACCAAGTGCATCTTCCCATACATTTCTTGGCTACTTCTGGCCCTGCCCCTCCTGTTTTCGGCATTATGCTGCTGAGTTATTTCAGCTTGTTCCCCATGATGTCTAGACTTCTGTCCCTGTCATGACCTTCCGGAGGAGCTGCTGTCTTGTGGGATATAATGGGAGACAGTCCTAAAAGTTGTTTATAGAATTGTCACTTCCACCAAAACTTATGCTCCCCTACCCCCACTCTAGGATGGCCCTGTCATGATTCTCTGGGGAGTAGAGAAGGGCTGGCTCTCAATTGGATACCTCATGTTGCCTTTCAATTATCATCATCACTATTTATTGACTCATTGTGCTAAGCAAGTCATATACAGTATCTAATTTAATCCTTACAATTCTATGAAAGTAGGAATTTTCATTTTCTTTTCACAGGTGAGGAAACCCAGGAGACCCAGGAGCAGTCAGTAACTTGTCTGATGTCACATTGGTAAGAGGTGAAGCTGGGATTTGAATCAAGTTTCGTTTCGTTTCCTTCCTTCTTTCCTCCCTCCCTCTCTTCCTCCCTCCCTCTCTTCCTCTTTCTTTTTCTTTCTCTCTTTCTTTTTCTTTCTCTCTTTCTCTCTTTCTTTCTTTTTCTTTCTTTCTTTCTCTCTCTCTTTCTTTCTTTCTTTCTTTCTTTCTTTCTTTCTTTCTTTCTTTCTTTCTTTCTTTCTTTCTTTCTTTCTTTCTTTCTTTCTTTCTTTCTTTCGAGGTAATTAGGTTTATTCATTTATTTATTTTTAGAGGAGGTACTGGGGATTAAACTCAGAGCCTTAGTGCATGCTAAGCATGCTCTCTACCACTTGAGCTATACCCTCCCACCCTGAATCAAGTTTCTTTGACTTTAAAACCTGTGCACTTCATCACTGTTATGCTCCTGTCTTCTGCTCCTTATCATGAATAGTAATTGCTCCCGTACCTTGAGCACCTACTAGCACTGTGGATACTAGCTCCAAACAGACATGTGATGAGATTATCATTGTCCGCATTATAGAAGAGAAACTCGAAACTTGGAAAGTTTGTGTGACTTACAAGGGGCAGAGCCAGGGTTCAGACCAAGTCTGGTTCTAAATCCAGCTCTCCTAACCCCTCTGCACCATGCCCCCAGTTCTTCCTCTTTGTAACTAGCCCAGTGATCCCACTTCTATCAAAACTGTCTGACAGAAGATGACACTGAGACAGATTAGCAGACCTCCTCCAAGCTGGGTTCACTGGAATGATACCATCCCTGAAGAAACGGCACAGTGACTGGGCCCTAGGCCCGGGAGCAGAGGGCTCACTGTGCACAGCCACGGGGTCTCGGTAGCTCTGCCCCCTCCCTCTCATCTCACACGGCAATGGAGTAACTTCTATTTTGTGCCAACCTAGGATTTCTTCTTTTCAGAATTAACACAGGTCAGGTTACCCCCTGGTTGGGAAGTTACACAGGGTAGAGTGTTAAATATAGAGGCGGTGGGCACATGGAAGAGTCGTCAGAGCAAGAGACCTCTGGTTGTCACCACAGGTTGTCAGAAAGCTTCCTACTTCAGAGTGCTGATGTAAGGGCCAAGCCCTGGGTCCTGGGAAGTCAGTGGTCAGCTGTCCTCCACATTTCATTCCTTTTCTTTAACTCCAGTTCTGACTAAAAGGAACCAAGCTCCTTAAAGAAATGATTCGTTCCAGGCCTAGAGCAAGAAATGTGTAATATGAGCCTGGGACTTTTTGTCGTGGCCAGAAAACAAGGAAGCTACTGAGAATTAATGGGGTCATGTAAAACTATTCAGGCAGCTTGTAGGAGGCTCCGGTTGTCCAAAGATGGGACAATTTGAACATCAAAGAGAATAATGACTGCAGTGGATTAAAATATGTTGCAATGCTTCCCACTAATCACACTGTTAATAGGGTGTTATTTCAAGCTGTGATACTTAAGAATAGAGAGAACGTAGGAAGACAGTCAGTTCTCCTTATTCATGGTGGTTATGTTCTAAAAAGTCACTGTGAACTCTGAATTGGTGAATACTGAGCCATTGCACCTGGAGGAAATTCAGCATTAGATTCCTGTGAGTCTCTGGTCACAATATTTTCATCAACCCATCAATGCACAGGCTTATTTTGTGTGTTTCTGTTTAAAGACACATTATTTAATATATACTATTAGTTAACATTGAACTCACAGCACCATAACTCATGCCCAAATGAAGCTTATCTAGCACATGTATTTTCTCCCTAAGGCACATCACAGCCGTCCTGCACTTAGGACCACTAGACAGCACTTCAGCATGTGGGGGACATTTTAAACAGAGAAATCACCAACAAGTGCAGAATGTGAAAAAGCGTGACACCAAACAGACTATGAGAGGACACGTTTAATGGCCTGAGAGCTGAAACCAGAAGGCAGGGGGTCACCTTGTCTGACTTCAGCTGGGACGTGCACGTAGGGCAACTCAAAGTTTTCACTGCCCTGCACGTTCCTGCAGCTGAGCGGAGAGGAGAGGCACTATGGATATTGATTTAGGGGTTACAAATAAATTTCAGTGAGTATGTGAATTCACAAATACAGAATCCACAAGTCCTGAGGATCGACTGTACATGGATCGCAGCACTGGTATTCCCAGCCCTGGGAAAAAAATCACAGCTATTGGGTAAAGGTAGAAGAGTTTTATGACTATTAGATCTGAAGCAACTAAAGGAAGGATGGGCATTCTTCATGAGTAGGGAGAATTACTGTATAGAGGAAATCGGCCGACTCTGTTTCACTATCTTCTGGATCAGAGCTGGATATAATGTGCTAAAATTGTGGCTGGAAGAGTTCTGGCTAGAAATAAGGATCAACTTTCAGACTGTGAATGGTATGAACTGCAGGTTAATGAAGGAGATGGGGCATCCGCTTCCCCTTCAAAACCTTAACATCAGGAAAGAAGCCCATCTACCTGGCATGGTGGAAAGTAGTAGTTCCCAAACATTTACAACCCTATGATTTATAAGGAGCTTTTCTAGCAGTTTTTATACTGCTATATAGTATATAATCTACATATATATTCCTGGTGTTCTGCAGGTGTATAATAAACTTCTGAAAGTTCAGATGGTGATTATTTAAACCTGAAGTTTGGATGAAAATGGTAAAGCAAGTGTCAGCTTCTCTTAAGCAGAACACTGAAGCCTCGTGGTGTTTTGGAGATCTTGAACCCCTGCTTCACAGCCTCTGAGAGGGCAGGGCCTCCTTGCCCCCCCTCCCGGCAGTTTACTTTTTTTCTGCTTCTCTCTTTCCCCATGCCTGTGCTTTCTTTCCACATTCTGACTTCCGGCTGCGCTGGCTCAGTCCGGCCTGTGTAAATCAAGACAATAACTTCCGCCCTTTACCGAGAAAAGTTACACACTTGCCTCCGGCCTTTCACAAGTTCATCAGTAAAGATGTCTTTGGGGGTCAGGTCAGGGGAAAGGGTGACACTGGCGTGTGTGGCCTCCTGCCCTGTGGCTCCCCCCACCCCCCTTTGGTTTCTGTTCTAGCTCTCCTTCCTCTTGTAAGTAAATCAGTAATTGTTTTTCTTTTCTCCTGCCTAGAAAACCATGTCCAGCCCCCTTTCTGTAATTACAAGACTCTTCCTAATTTTTCCTTATGCGTTTCCTCTTGAAGAGACAAGCCGAAGCTTCAGCCATGCTAAGGACTCACATGTAAGCACATTTAGATAAATAAGTGTAAAATATCAAAGAGAATTCTGTAGTGGTAACAAGACCTAACCTGAAGAACGTAATGGCTTATTTTATTTTTGAATTTTCTTGGTGTGACAGCTTGGGACAAGGGAGAGATTAATTCTGCCTGGATGGTGGGGACTTGAGAAGCGGCAGGAGAACAGGTCACACAGACAGCAGCAAAGCCCGGTTGGTGGGGTCGGATCCAGGCTGACAGGCAGCCCGGGAAAAAGAGTCCAAGATGTCACATGTATTGTCCATACATCTAATCTTGGCTTCTAAACCCCAGAATTAGATAGATTTCATTGTTAGGAGAGAGGGTTCTAAAGCCAGTTTGCCCGGGTTCCATTCCCAGCTCCACCCTTTACAAACTGAGAGATCTGAGCAAGGTATTTATCCTCTGGAGACTCAGTTTTCTCATTTGTAAAGTGGGGACAATTACAGTACTTACCTACCACGGTTGTTGTAAAGATTAAATGAGTTAATATATGGAAGCACTTAGAATAGTTACTGTCACGTGGTGAGTTCTCAGTCAGGATTAGCTGTTCTCATTACTATCAGCCAGTAGTAGTGGCAGGTGGCCCAGGACCTCTGCAGGACTCCCCACAGGGACCTGCCTCTGGAAAACTTGCCACAAGGAGGAGCAGGTCGTTTGTTCCCATGAGGAAAAAGGAAGGAAAGGGTTGGGCTTTGCAGGTCAGGTTCTCTTTACAAACCCTGCCCTCCCCGGGGGGAAGGGAGAGGCTAGGAATGTTGTGCAACTGCAGCCCCCACCACGTGGAATGAAACACATGTTCCCCCTACACCTGTCCCCAGCAATACTGGGCAAGAGTCATCAGTCTCCCAGAAGACTTGTTCTAGAGCCGTTCTTTTCTGCACAGGGGTCTGTCATCAAGAAAATTTGGCTTAACGATTGGGAAGTAGTGCATGGTTTGCTTTCAGATCCTAGAAATAGGTGATCTAAATAAAAGCTAGCGGAATCAGATTGTTTGGCTTGGAGACTCAATGCGTGATGCCCCCTGTTAGAGGAGGAAAGGCAGTGAGGCCGCTCGGGTTCATGGGTGAGAAGGGGTCACAGGAGGCACCGGCTCTCCTTTTAAGAGGCAAAGGTTGAACGTGCAACCTGTTAACGTCACTAGAATCGTAGCTGGCCAAATGATGGAGGGGATACTTCTCCCTTTATCACCATCATCATCACCACCTGATTGTGAAGAAAAATTCAGCTTGGTTTTCAGTGATGCTGTGCCTTCGATAGTAAAAGCATGAAGCGCCTCTCATGGGACATAATCCCATTTTCAGACTGTCCAGGCCTAACAAAGGTCACTACATCTGTGGAGTGCATGGAAGACTCATGTCTCCAAGAAGTGCTTTACACTCCAGGAAGTTCTGTCATCATTGCTATTTTTCGATTTCATTCAACGTGCTGGGTGAGGCAAGTAAGTCACGTGCCCTTTCTGGACCTTAATCTCATCATCTGTGTGTGAAGGGGCTGGACCACATCTCTGAGAGATTCTAACTCTGACCATCTCTAATTCTGTATTCTACTTTATGCTAATGAACTCAGCAGGCAGGGGTTCGCTAGTCTTAACCCCAGAGGAAACAGAGACATTTTAGCCAAGAGTGGGCTCTGCTATCTGGACCTTTAGTGACTGTAGAGAATCTAGGGTTTGGGTGGCAATGGTGGTGGGAGCGCGATTTGGGACAGCCCACCTGGTGCCCCTCATGTCACACTGACACCAGCAGTGTAAGTTTCAACAACCGAGAGCCTAGAGCATAACAGGCCCTTAGAACGTCTTTATTAATGCGCAGCTCTAGCTTTTAAGACCAAAATCCACCGGCGATTTCACTAAAAGCATGATTTGTAAATGTTTTGGTCTTTTTCTCTGCAGTGCTATTAGAAAAGACTTTCTGGAACTCCCAGCCTTGGAGTGCAGGGCTGTCCTCTCCCAGTGGTCAGCCCCTCCGATGTGGGACTTCATCCACCACCAGCAGCTGAGTGCCTACTGTGGGCCTGGCGCTTTGCTGGGTGAGGGGGTCCAGAGATGAGCAGGAATGCTCCCTGCTCTCAGCAGGCGGGAGCATATGTGGGGGGGCTTGCAGGAAGTGACACCTGAGCAGAGTTTTGCAGTGAGGGTAAGGAAGAGCAAATCAGGTGGAAACAAGAAGGGCATGGCAGGCAGAGCACGAGCACAGGCTGCGAGGCCCAAGACGATGGAACGAGAGAGCAGCTGAAGGTGTCGGGGTGAGGGGGCGACAGACAGGGAGGCCGGGGCCAGCTGGAGAGGGGCCTATAGCCCAGGTAAGGCGTGTGGACTTATCTGAAGGCATGGGGGGGGGGCGGGGGAGAACTGTGTCGCTTAAGATATTTCATCAGGGAAGTGAGGTGTGCTCCTCTGAACTCTGGCAGCAGGGCAGTGACTGAGTTGGAGAATGAAGTTCTTTCCCATCCTCTCCTCTAAACCGAGGGCCCTCAGGATAGTCCTGACAGAGCCGACAGGAGAGGAGAGGAGCTCTTGTGGAACACACAGGGTGAGAACAGGGCTGTTGGATAGTTCATCTCAATTAAAAAGAAAAACATGGCTAACGAATAGCACTGGGCCTCAGTTTAACCTGATTAAGCTAATGAATAGCCCTGGGGAGAAAATGGTTTCCTCAGGACGGTTTCTCTCCTTGCCTTCTGATCCCGTACCGCCCTGATCGTGGTCTCCTGACAGTGCCACTCTTGTTCAAAGCCTGTCTTCCCCTCAGGACTCGAGGCTCCAGAAGAGCAAGCACTTTTGTTTTTCTTATTTATGCTGTTTCCTCAATTGCTTTCCTGGTTTCTGGCTCTAGTAGGTGTTCAATAAATATTTCTTGAATTAAGAACAAGAGTTGTCTTGGAGGTATGATGAAAGAACAGAGCCAGGGGAATACGACTTTCTTCCTGGTCGATCACTGTAAACGGAACCCAGAGGCTGGAAGAGTTACGAAAAGAGAAAAGGCTTTAATGCGGGCTGTCATGCGCACCCTGGATAGACTTCACTCTGTTGCCTTTATTTCCTCACTTGTGAGGTGAGGTAGATGGATGCAAACAATTGCTAGGATGTCTCCTTCTAATCCTAACATTTTGCGTGAAAAAGTAGTCTCCGCTGCCACCCTCCTCGTTCCTGGGCTCTGTATTTCAGAAAGACATGGCTACTGGTAAACTAAAAAGAACATCATGATTTTAGCCTTTCTGTGAGAAACTGAACAAGTCTTACAAGATGCAAGATACTTAAACAGAGAAGGTAGATCTGGACTACCCTCCTGGTCAGAATTTTGGGAAGTTTGGAGTTTGTTCTGGGAAAGGAATATTTACTTTTATAGGATGAATGAAACTGAGTGCCAATTGCTTTTATGAAAAGCAAGATTTTGTTCAGAGAGAGACAGAGCAGAGAGGGAAAAGCAGCCCTGCCTCCCCTGGGGACAGAGCCCGCGGGGCTGCCGCCAGGGCCCTGCCCCCAGTGCCTGTGTGCACCGTGGAGCTGTGGGGAGGCGCTGAGTGCGAGGGTTTCTCTGAGGGGAAAAACCCAGCAGTGACCAGTCAGCTACTCACCGGAGGTCTCTTCCACACGAACTGGATGGGGAACTTCTGGCTATAAAAGAGAGAGGTCTCATCCGGTGGGAACTCAGGATCCACATAAAGAACCTTCTTTTCTAGACATTTCTTGTGAAGCTGCTCAAATGTCTTCTCTTTCACTCCGATAATGGGAAAATTGCGGCTGATGATGGCTGAGTAGATGCCACTTGGGTTTCCGCCCCCGGCCTCGGTGTTCTTGCCCTGGGCTGCTTGGGGGATTGGCCCCGGGGACCTGGGCTCAGCCTCTGTCCGAGGGGCCACAGACGAGCTAATGACGGTAGGCATGGCAGGCAGATCTGGAAGGAAAAGGGTTTTAAAGAAAACAAGACACAGCTACCTTTAAGGAAAGGAAGCAACTGCAAACGGGAAGTTGCAGTGATTCTGTCATCGGAGAGAAAAATGTCCACATCCAATTCAAAGTTTAAAGTCCATTGAGAGATTGTCCAGCTTGTGCCTGTCTTAAAAACTGAGCTGTGATCTGGAAGCCACCAGTTTTCCTAAGGAAGGGGCACTAAAGGATTTCTACAGCAGTTCCTGCGTGGGGGGCTCCTGTCAGCAGCATACATGCCAGAGGGAGAGAAAGAAAGTGAGGGTTGTGTTTCAGTGGCCTGAAGAAGCTTGAGCCAGGAAAACCAAAAATAGACATGAAGAAAGATCATGAGTATGAGAGCGAGAGAGAGGCTCGCGAGCAGCTAGACGGCATGGTTGAGAGAGAAGGACCTGGCCAGGGATGTCCCTGTGCTGCCGTTAAGTGCTGGTGGTGTCAGGAGATGAAAGGGGAATATCTGAGAGAGTTGAACCCTGAAAGTTAGTTTAGCAAAGAATGATGGATGCGTTATTGAATCGGCAGTTATCCAGACTGTAAAACTATTGGCTCCCAATTAGTGGAGAACAATATCGAGAAAAGCTAGCAAGGGTGAATGTGAAATACTGGATTCTAGGAGAATATTCTAGACATACTTGAGAACATGATTTTTACTTTCTAAAATTCAAGCATATCAGAACATTATTCAACTGGATTTGGCTTCTCTTCTAAATGTTCTGGTGTCAGCATTCAGTGAAACTGTCTGGGTGGAAAGTGCCACTCAGCAGAGTCCTCAGTTGAGAAAATCCCTGTCTCTCCTTGCCCACTTGACCTAGCCATCCCTTGTCTCTCCCCAACCCCCAAAGAAACACTGGGACCAGATCTTCTACAAAAAATGCACCGGAGTATAGATTAATCAGGCGTGCCACATTAGGCATCTGAGTCAGAAGCTGGAATTGGATACTGAGCCTGGTTGGCTGTGAAGTCCCGGGATGTCAAACCCAAAGAGCTGGCTTCAGGGCTCTTAGATGAGACCAAAGTGGCTCTGGGGAAGGGAACTGCCTGCCTGGCCTCGCCCTCGTCTTCTACTGATGGTAGCTGCTACCTGGGCTATGAGGAGATGGCCGTATTCCAGGTGTGGCTGAGTGGAGGCTAGTTTGCAGTCCTGCCTGTTTTCATGTGACCATCTCATCAGCCCAAGGCTAGAGGCTATGAGAGGTGGGAAGTGACCGCTAAAATAAAGAGTAATGCCAGGCTCATGATCCCTGGGGTTGCAGCTTTGAGGAGCCCTGAACCTGGAGTTGCAGCTTATAGGAACCATCAGCCTATTCTCCCATCCCTCTAAGGAAATGCCCAAGGATATTTACTACTACTCTTGGGGAGGCAGAATAGAGGAGGGTGGCATCTGAAGGCTGACTGCCTAGGTTCAGAGTCTGGGCTGCTCACTGGCTGTGCCTGTGTAGCTTTAGGTGAGTTATTTCTTCCTATGTCTCAGTTTTCTCACCTATAAAATGGGTATAATGATAGTCATTCAGTTATTGAGTTGTAAAAATTAATCAAATTATGTACAGCATTTAAAATAGTGCCAGGATTGTCATAAGCACATAATAAGTGTTATTGTTAGGGATGAACCAAAGTTAATATGACTTTTGGGTTTAAGCGGGTTGAATGACAGTCACTCATTGGTACAAATCAGTATTCATTCTATGAACACTTACTGAACACCCTCCACGTGTACTGCTCTGGGGTAGGGCCATGTGGTCAGTCTCAGTCAGAGGCATGCCTATCTGCACTAAAAGAGCCTCTAAAAAGACTCACCCTCAAACTCACTAGTGGAATGGAAAGCAAGGGAAGGGGGGTGGTATCCTTTCCCCACCATCATATGTACCATCGTATGTTTGAGTCCCAGCCCAGTGCTCTATATCACCTTGAAATTCACTGCACTGGCCCGTAGCTAATGTTTCTGTTTACTGAGCTTCCTATTTGCCCACAAGACTATAAGCTCAATGAAGGTAGGAACTGGGTCCCCATTCCACCTTCAGGGTTAAGCACATAGAAGGCTCTTAATAAATATGTGTTGTATATCTGCTGAATGAAAATTCCCTTTGTGAGGAGAAATTTCTTTCAGTTCTTATTGCTTTGCCAATGCAATCAAAGTATCGTGGTTGACTTGCCCCTGGGGGAGGAGCTGTCTTCGGGCCACACACATGCTGACCATCTCATTGTGTGATAGAGCTCAGCCTCTTGTCACAGCAGAATGGGAATATCTGACACACAGAGTGCAAGGTGCTACTCATTTCTCCAATTCCACCAATTGTGGATAAAACCCCCTTTCAGATTAGCATGTCCAAACTCAAGGTTCATACAACTGCACAGCTGTAGAAACTCATGTTATTGGTGAGAAATTCAATCTGAGCCCATGAACAAAGGCAGATAATAAGCATGTAAACAGCTGCACATTTCAATTCCCCAGAAGCCTCTTCAAGGATAAAGAACTCATTTTTACAACATATTTCAGCCAAGATCATGCAATATCTGTGGCTGGAATGGTTTCTGTTGCACCAACAAGATAATTAATGATTGCATATCTCTGTCTTCCACCAACATTTCTTTGACTCAGCACTGTTGTAATCAATGTATTTGCTTGTAATTAAAACACCCACCATTCATTAAATGCCTACTGTGAGCTAGCCACTTCATTATTGTTTTAAAAACTTTTAATTTTAAACATACAGAAGTGTTGCAAAGATAGCACAGAGTTCCCATATACCCTTCAACAGCCTCCCCTCATGTTTACACCTTATATAACCACAGTACAATGATCAAAACCCAGGAATTAATATTGGTAAGATGCTATTAACTGAACTACAAGACATATTTTGATTTCTTCAGTGTTTTCATTAGTGGTTTTTTTTCCTTCTGTTACAGAATCCGAGCTGCATTACATTTCATTGTCTTGTTTCCTTAGAGTCCTCGAATCTCTGATGGTTCCAGTTTTTGTTTCTCCTGAATTTTGCACTTTTGAAGAGTACTTGCAGGTATGTTGCAGAATGATGTTGATGTGTTTTATTACAGGTGGTATCATCCTTGATTACTTGGCTAAGATGGTGCCTGCCAGGTTTCTCCAAAGTCAAGTTACTATGTTTTCCCTTCCATACATATGGAGTTTTTTAAATCTGTACAACAACCCTGCAGGTTTGATTAATCCCATTTACAACTGAGAAAACTTGAGATATCTGCTGTATTTTTCCAGCTAAGCCATGGGAAAGAAACTCACAGAAGTTTAGAGATTCTCTCTTTTCTGTGACAAAAGGGGAAATCAAGGCCTAGAGGGATTAAATGACACTCTGCCAGTTCACTGCAGAACCACACCAGACCTCAGGTGTCCTGATACCCAGTGAAGGAGTAATGAGTGATGAAGACTGAATGTGAATTAGGCAGAAGATCTCTGGATCCTTGCATATAAATAGTCAGGGCTTCCCTTCCCCTAGGTCTGATTGGAGTGGAATCTAACACCGTCAGCCCTGCAGAAAACAACTGTCAAGAAGCAGCTGTCTAATTCTGGCTGGCCTTTCTGTGGCTCTGCAGTCTTCAGCAAGGCTGGTCATAAGACAGGCGGATCTGATATCAGATGCCAATGTCTCCTTCATTTCTGCTAGAATGTGAGTTACATGGCCTCCATTGTCTGTGGTTAATACGGCAGTCTGTTTCCAGTGGAGTTGCTGATGGCTTTCTATCCCCTGGGCTGAGAAGTTATTTTAGTCTAAAGTGCGTCCCCTCTCGGCCCCACCCCCACCCCCCAAATCACGCAGGGCATTCAGAGGGTTTGGTAGATGGAAATCTTTTATTTTTTTTAAACACTTTTTAATTGAGTTATAGTCATTTTGGCAGATGGAAATCTTAAAAGCAGGATGGAATGCTTGATATTGTCATAGGAGTTCCATTACTAAGAAGGCTTTTAGGTAGAATGGTCAATGATGAGCTAAAATCCATTAAACTCCAAATATTTATGTGTTCTGACTATGTTTCTGCTGCCTATCATTATGATACACTGATACTGAAAGAAATATGGAAAAGTGAAGGAATTCTGCACACAGACCAAACTCTAGAATTTTAGTCTCCCCTACAGTTATAGCAATCTGATAGGCTGGTTTCAGTTAACCAGGATATGAGACTCAGTACAACTTTAAGGCAAATTCATGGTGACAAGATATGCTTTCCACTCTAGGGAGCCTTTAGGGGAATGGCCCCATCTGGGAATGGCCCCATCTGGGACTGGCCCTGGTCATGTTGATGGACCAGGACCCTGGAGTTCACTTAGTTCTGAAATGAGCTGTACCCCAGAATATAATTGGTCGTGCAGGTCCTTTAAATGAAACCAGCCTCCTAGTACCTAGACAAACTGGAACCTACATCCTGGGATCCCCCCTATAAGGAACTGACCACCCCAGGTCCACTGTAGTAAGGATCTGCAGGATGACTTAGACCAGGGGAAAGAAGGAAGGTGATCAAACTGGCCTTCCAAATGCATGAAGGACTTCCCCTGACCACTAGACAGCTCATCCGCCCTAAATAAATGCCTGCCATGAACACGTGTTCCATTCCCTTTCTTAGCGTGAATACCCTCCTGAAGGCTTCCTGGTCAGCTCCTGCAGTCAGACACGGAGAAGCACACGTAGTGCTGCCACAGTGTGGGTGCTGTGGGGTCCTGGTGCTCCGAGGATGGCATCTGTGTTCCCTGAAGGAGAGGACTTGGCTTGGCCCGGCATTTCTCAGGTAAAGAACAGCTGACCTGGCGAAGATTCGGAAGAGGGCTGCTGCATCAGAAATAGAGGTATTTTCTTGTACTGGAGTTCATTCTCTACTCCGTCTATTTCATCCTATTTTCCACACCACAGCTTATAAGCCTTTACAGTAATAGAAACCAAACATTTTAAAGCTATTAGATACTATGGAGATATGGCTCAGCACCTTTGTTTTTAAAATTGTTCCTTTGAAATAGTTTAAAACTTACAGGAAAGTTGAAAATACAGGATAAGGAGTTCCTACATAGCTTTCATCCAGATTCAACTGTAACATTTTAACACATTTTGCTGATTTTCTCTCTCTGTCTCTGTCTCTTTTTCTTATACATAAATATTTTCTGAGCCATTTGAGAGTAAGTCTGAGCTAATGTTAGCCCATTACCCTTTCATGCTTCCATGTGTATTTCCTAAAAACAAGGAAATTCTTCTATATATATAGTCAGTACAGCTCTCAAAATTAGGAAAATTACCATGGAATCAAAAGATTCCATTCAAATTTTGCCAATTATCCCAATAATATCCCTTATAGTTCCAGAATCCAACCCCAGATCACACATCTGCTGTCCTGTCTCTTTAGTGCCCCCTTCAACCTGGAACAGTTCTTATATTAGGCAATTAGTGGCTTACTTATGGTGCAAAGCTCAAATCTCAACTGATACAATGAAATGTGTCCAGGAGGAAATGCACAATGTTCACTATATCTGGAGGGAAGAGTCCTATGTGAGAAAAGTAAATCAGAAACAGATACACTCAATGCTCAATTTTTAATCAATCAAATCCATCAGACAACGAATTACAGCCAATCATTACTGAAAGCCAAGTATAATGGTGCTCTGGCTGATACAAGATAAATATAATATGCTCTTTTACACACAAGACAGACAAAACTGAAACATGGAGGGACCATCCCTGAGAATGCTCAGTAGAGTGCATATTGTAAGTGGGACAGCATTTCAGAGAAGGGCAAAATCACTGCTCCTGGTAAAGGGGAGTGAGGGTGTCAGGGTAGTTAGAAAGGCTCTGTAGAGAAGTGGGATTAGAGTTGGGCCTGGATGGATGGTAGATGTGCATAGGAAGAGGGCAGGCAGTATATACTGGGGCCCAGGGAACGGAAGGCACAGAGGTGGCACCTGGCAGGTTGCTAGGTGGAGGAAGCCTGATAAGAAAAGGTGCACGCTGAGGAGTGCTGAGGACACGAGGCTGCCCGAGCACATGCTGCGGAGGCAGGGAGTCCCTGGGGTCTCCAGAGCAGGGGCATCCTGAGGGACTGGTATAGTGTAATGTTCTGTCCCATGCCAAGCTGTGCCAGAGCCTGAGGCAAAAGTAAAACTCAGTAATATTGATCCTGTCATTTAAAATTTTGGTATTTTGTTCATCATGGATTTTTCATATTAATTTTGATTTTTTAAAATATTGCATTAAAATATTATTTACTTTGATTACTGTGACTTTTGGCATCATTTTAAATTTTGTGCCCAAGGCAAGTGGGCCTTGACCTTGCCTTACCCTTGTCCCAGTCCCGTGTTCTATTTCTGAAGTTTGATAGTGACATGGATATTTATTTTATTACTATTAATTATAGCTTACTCATGTTACAAATATTCTTTGGTTAGTAGACAGTATTTAATAAAAACAATTACTATAAAGAAATTAGAATTTTAAGAAGATTAATTTGGCACTTTGAATCCCAAAAAAAAGTGACAGGGAAAAGAATCCTGAGTCGGTCTCTAGGGTAGACTAACTCCCTGTTGCTGCAGTGCATGCAGCACAAGCAGACAAGGGTCATTTTGTCCAGGTCTAAGTGGATAAAAGAGAACTACGGGGGGTGCCAGGGGCTGTCACTTGGAGATAGGCCTCGAGCAGCTCAGCTGCTGTAGCCCATGTGGCTCTGCCACATGGACTCTTCCACAAATCAGCCACACAAGGTAGGCCTGGCCCACCTTTCACATAAAACAAACCCACCCAGCTGTGCTCAATGAGAAGCAGTCACTGGACCACAGCGCTTACCACAGGCCATGGACATAGGAGCAAATGGAAGATTTGTGAACCCTGTAAATTGTCTCAGGGCCACTTGCGTCTAGGAGAAGAGGTGGTGTGTGACACGAAGAGTATTACTAATACATCTAAAAATGTAAAATCTGAAAGCTGTTGTCCATTAGTAACTGGTGACTAATGAAAGATTACTTTGAGCCAGAGAAAATCAGCATGCAGCACAAATGTCAAAAAAGGCCCCAGGAAGGGCCGAAAGGTGCAGGCCGCTCCCTGTGCTTGTTACCAGGTGCACTGCTCTGTCACTGGATGTGGACCTTCCAGTCAGCGCCAATGTTCAGCGAGAGCTTCTCCAGGCTCAGGGTGGACGTTTTGGCACAATATGTAAAAGCCACGGGCTGAGCTTTACCATCTAGATATCAAAATAGTAAAACGGAAAGTGTGATGAATGTCTAGGAGAGAAAAATGTTTTCTTTGAATCTAAAATGTTTCTGTCTCTGTCATAAACCCTTATACCCTATATAGGAGAATCCAAATTAATAGCACATGTACCCATGGACTTCAAGGAATTTTTTAAACATGAAACACTCTATTGTTTTGAGTACAAGATTGGCTGAAAAGAAACTGTAAGGAACAAAGTGATTTGTTCAACAAATTCAGTAGGTAAAAAGGATATATCCTATCCCGTGGCCTTTAAGAAACTCCATAAACATGAGTGGGGTTCTTCATTACGTCAGATATCTACAGTTTAAAAAACATATTCAGAGAAGCTACAGTATTACTTCAAACCTCAGATAGTTTCCCTTAGGAAAATATTAACCGCTTACAGTGAGCAGAAAGACCCGCTGATGAAGACGAGCAGGATGGCCTCGTTCCCTCTAGATACTAGTATATTTGGCTCCTGTCAGAAAGTGTGGGGCCCACTTGCCTAGCACATTAAGTCAGTTTTAGGCTAATCATCTCTTCACTGCAGATACTTATATGTTTACAAAAACAAATGGCCTGTTTCCTCACCAGATGAGTGGGCGGTCACAGAAGACGGCTGCTTCTTGAGGCCTAGGACAAAGATCTGCTCCACTATACACTTGCTGGGATAACGACCCCTCTCGTCGGCACAACTGGAATAGACACATCAAATAGCATCAGGAAAAGGAGAGGAACAGAGGTTTGGACTGGTTACCAGTTCACCATCCCAAGCCTTGTGAGTTCCCCTTCCATCTTTCCCTACAGAGGTGTGAAACATAAAGATGTCACATTTACTAGGATAAAGAAATGGAAACAGATGACTCTGTGTGCTGAGGACTAGCTAACCAGTAGTCTCCCTCTAACAAGCCATTTGGAGAAAAATCACTTTTGGACACTGAAGTCCTAAATCTGGCTTGGACACTGTATTCAATTTGTAAGAAATCAGATAATGAAAGGCTGAATGGATGAATAAATGAGACTAATGGGAACTTAAACTAAATCCTTTTTAATTTTTCAGAGAGGGAAGGAAAGGAAGATAGAGAATAGGGAAGGGATGTTCATGGAATGATTGAAAAATACTCCTGGGGGACTCCAGATCAAATTCAGGGGTTCCTGAATTTCCCTCTTCTTACAGATGCACTGAATATAAAGCTATACATGGAGCAATTCCCTCTGAGAAAAATCCAGAAATGGAGTGACTCCTACACATTGGGTGACTGAGAAAGTACCCGCGTCAAAACAAGTAGGAAAGACTGAGACACACTCTTGGCATAACTCCCACCCCTGGCACAGTACCATACAATTGGTAAGGAATTCCCAACTACCAGCTTCTCCAAGAATTGTGAAGGGTTTTGGACCACACTTCTAGTGCCCCAAATTTTAAGGCTCCCATCCAAGGGATGAGCCCTCAAATCACTGAGCTTTGAGAGCCAACAGGTTTTGTGTTCAGGAGTCCCACAGGATTACAGCAAATAAGGACGCAGTTGTTAACAGGCAGTGCTGTGCTGTCCCCCAGAGCTCTAGTGCAGCGGGAGCAGACGAAAACACTCGTCTCCTAGGTTCTCCCTGGAATGGATCTGACTGTATACCTTCCCAGCTACTGCCCAAGGGTTGCTTCTAATCAGCTTGCATATAGGTGCTGACTGAAATCTGCCCCTTTAGGACACTGATAGATCTCAGCACACCTGCAGCTACTGGGAGTCACTACGAAAATGGATGGCAGCTCGGATAATCACAAAGGTCTGAGAAGCAACAGGCAGCTCAAGCCAGGCTGATTGCAGAGTTCATACCCTACATGAGACCAGTCTGTTAAGACTGGAAGAGGTGGCTGTGTTAGCTAATGTGAAAAACCAACATAAAGTGTCAAGGGAAATGAAACAGGAGAGTATGTTCCAAACAAAAGCACATGATGAATCTACAGAAACTTTCATGAAATGGAGGTAAGTTATTTTCCTGATAGACAGTTCAAACTAATGGTCATAAAGATGTTCACCAAGGTGAGAGAGAAATAAGTGAACAAGGTGAGAATTTCAGCAAAGAATTAGAAAATATTAAGAAGTACCAAACCAACCATAGAATTGAAGAATACAGTAAGTGAACTGAAAAATTCAATAAAGGGTTTCAACAGCAAACTAGATCAAGTGTAAGAAAGGATCAGTAAACTCCAAGACAGGAGAGTGGAATTCATCCAATCAGAAAAGCAAAAAGAAAGAGAATAAAAAAGAATGAAGATAGCTTAAAGGACTTATGGGCCACTATCAGCGGACCAATATATGCAGTATAGGGGTCCTAGAAGGAGAAGAGAAGAGAAAGGGGTAGACAGTTTATTCAAAGAAATAATGGCTGAAAATTTCCCTAACCTAGGGAAAGAAACATATCCAGATCCAGGAAGCCAAATGCATACCAAGTAAAATGACTCTAAAAAACCCACAACAAGATACATTATAATTAAATTGTCAAAAGTTAAAGACAAAGAGAGAATCTTAAACGCAGCAAGAGAAAAGCAACTTGTTACGTACAAAGGAACCTCCATGAGGCTATCAGCAGATTTTTCTGCAGAAACCTTGCAGGTTAGAAGGGAGTGGAATGATATATTCAAATAAAAAACTGCCAATCAAGAATACTTTACCCAGAAAAGTTATTCTTCCAAATCGAAGGAGAGATAAAGAGTTTTCCAGAAAACAAAAGCTGAAGGAGTTCATCACCACTAGACCAGCCTTACAAGAAATGTTAAATGGAGTTTTTCAGGCTGAAATGTAAGGATGCTAATTAATAACATGAAACTATATAAAAGTATTAAGCTGACTGGTAAAGGTTAATATATAGTTAAACCCAGAATATTCTAATGATGTAATGGTAGTGGGTAAATCACTTATTACTCTTCTGTAAAGGTTAAAAGACAAAAGTATTTAAAATAACTGTAACTAAAATAATTTGTTAATAGATACACAATATAAAAAGATACAAACTGTTGACATCAAAAACATAAAATGTGGGAGGACAGTGTAAAAATGTAGTTTTTTTTAATGTGTTCAAAGTTAAGTTGTTATCAGCTTAAAATAGGTTATTATAACTAAAAGATGTTTTATGTAAGCCTCATGGTAACCTATACTAAATACACAAAATATGGAAAGGAATTAAAGCATACCACTACAGAAAATCATCAAATTACAAAGACGAGAACAAGAGAGGAAGAAAGGAACAAAGCAACTAGAAAACAGCTAGAAAACAATTTTTTAAATGACAATAATTACTTTAAATGTATTTGGACTAAATTCTCCAAACTAAAAAGAGTGGCTGAATGGCTAAAAAAATAAGATCCAACTATATATACTGCCTGCAAGAGACTCACTTAAACTTTAGGGTGAAAGTGAAGGGATGGAAAAAGATATTCCATGCAAATGGAACCCAAAAGAAAGCAGGGGTAGCTATATTTATATCAGACAAAACAGACTTTAAGCCAAAGACTGTAACAAGAGACAGCAAAGGTCATTATATAACAATAAAGGGGTCAATTCATTAAGAGGTTATAACGTTTGTAAATATTTATTCACCCAACATTGGAGTACCTAAATATATAAAGCAAATATTAATAGATCTGAAAGAAGAAATAATTAGAAATACAATAATAGTAGGGGAGATCCAAATTCCACTTTAAACAACAGACAGTTCATCCTGACAGAAAATCAAAACAGAAACATTTGATTTAAAATATACGTTAGACCAGATGTACCTAACAGGTGTACAGAGAACATTCTATTCAACAGCAGCAGAATACACATTCTTCTCAAGCACACCTGGAACATTCTCCAGGACAGATCATATGTCAAGCCAGAAAAACTACTCTTAACAAATTTGAGAAGACTGAAATTATATTGAGTATCTTTTCTCTAGTATCGATACACGATACTTTCATCAAGTATCATAATGGTATGACAGTAGAAATCAATCACAAGAAGAAAATTGGAAAATGCACAAATGCATGGAGATTAAATAACCTGCTCCTAAACAACCAGTGGGTCAAAGAAGAACTCAAAGGGAAATAAAATGTCTTGAGACTAAAATTAAAATGGAAATACAACATAGTAAAACTTGTGGGATTCAGCAAAAGCCTTAGAAGAGGGAACTTTATAGCAAAATATGTCTAAATTAAGAAAAAAGAAAGATGTAAAATAAACAACCTAACTTTACACTTCAATAAACTAGAAAAAGAAGAACAAACTAAGCCCAAAGTTAGTAGGAGAAGGAAATAACAAAGATCAGGACATAACAAAGGAAATAAATTAAACAGAGACTAAAAAGATAATAAAAAAGATCAATGAAACTAAGAGCTGGGTTTTTTTTGAAAAGATAAACAAAATAGACAAACTTTTAGCTAGACTCACCAAGGAAAAAAGAACAAAAACTAAAATAAAATCAGAAATGAAAAAGGGGACATTAAATTTGATACTACAGAAATACTAAGGATCATAAGCAACTACTACAAACAATTATACTCCAACAAATTGGCTAAGCTAGAAGAAATGGATAAATTCCTAGAAACATACAAACTACTAATATGGAATCATGAAAAAGTAGAAAATCTGAACAGATTAATTACTAGTAAGGAGACTGAATTAGTAATCAAAACCTCCCAACAAGGAAAAGTCCAGGACCAAACGGCTTCACTGGTAAATTCCACCAAACATTTAAAGAATTAATACTTATCCTTTTCAAACTCTTCCAAAAAAATTAAAAATGAGGGAACACCTCCAAACTCATTTTATAAGACCAGTATTGCCCTCATACCAAAGCAGCCAGGACATTAGAAGAAAAGAAAATTATAGACCAGTATCCTTGATGAACATAGGTATAAAACTCAACAAAATATTAGCAAACTGAATTCAATAGTTCATTAAAAGGATTATACACCATGATCAAGTAGGATTTACTACCAGGATGCAGAGATGGTTCAACATATGCAATAAATGTGATACATCACATTAACAAAAAGAGGGATAAAAATCATATGATTATCTCAATAGATGTGGAAAAAACATATGACAAAACTCAACATCCTTTCATGATAAAAACTCTCAACAAACTGGGTATAGAAGGAATGAACCACAACATAATAGATACCATTTATGACAAGCCCATAGCTAACATTCTACTCAGTGGTGAAAAGCTGAAAACTTTACCTTTAAGATCAGGAGCAAGACAAGGATGCCTACTCTTGCCACTTTTATTCAGCATTATACTGGACATCCTAGCCAGAGCATTTAGATAAGAAAAAGAAATAAAAGGCATCCAAATCAGAAGGGGGGAAGTAAAGTTTTATTTGTTAATTATACCTTAATGAAGCTGAAAAGAAAAACAAAAATACTCCACAAATGGTCCTCATCATTAATTTCTTTAAATAGTACCTGAAAATATCAACTGTGCATCTGAGGATAGCAAAAGGATAGCATAATTTATTCAAGAAAGCACACAGCATTTTTAGCTGCCATTACCTGTTGATCAAAACACCTGAGGAGAACGAAAACTTTCTGTGCATGAATTGCTTCTGGTGGAGGTACTGGAATGAATGGCCATCATCGAGATAGACTTCACCCACGGCAGAACCCTGGAGAGTGAATCACAGAAACAGAACATTCTTACATAATAGCTTTCAAAGACTGTCACCTGCTAAAGGAAACAATAGATTTAAAAAGCTGTGAAAAATTATGTTCAACAACAGTTTAACATTCCAGCTGTACAAAGTAGTCATACAGATGTATACACTCAATACCCATTAGTGAAATAATATGGATAAGGAGGTCACATAGGTGGAACTCAGAGTTAGGCCTTGTTGAAAGAGATTTAAACTATGAAATATGGTCAGTGGCACGTAGGTGGTTTCTCTGAAAATACTATCCTAGAATGTGACAATAGGTCAAAAAAGGTCACAGAATGAAACTAAATTTAAAAGAAAAAACTAGTATATAATGGATGAGACCAACTATCTTTAGAAGGCCCTTTCATTAAAAGAAGGGTATCTAGTTCCTACTTTCTTTTAGTAGGAGGGCCCCTTTTGCATGTCAAACAATGTCATCACTCCATAAGGCTGTTTACTGTTTTTTTTAATTTTTTAAATGAAAATTTTTTATTTTTATTTTTTTCAATTGAAATATAGTCAGTTCTAATGCGTTGATTTCTGGTGTACAGCATAATGTTCCAGTCATGCATATATATATATACGTATATTCGTTTTCATATTCTTTTTCCTTAAAGGTTATTACAAGATATTGAGTATAGTTCCCTGTGCTATACAGAAGAAATCTGTTTTTTTAATCTATTTTATATATAGTGTTCACCTTGGCAAATCTCAAACTCCTAGATTTATCCCTTCCCACTCCCTTTTCCCTGGTAACCATAAGGCTGTTTAATATTTTTGATAATGCTTAATGTGCTGTGGACCTTGAGTCTCTTGAAATTAATTCCATGGCTTCACATGGGCCCGAGGCCCATAGTTTGGCCCAAGAAGACATGCCTAAATGAAACAAACAAATGGAAAAGAAAGACGTTAAGAAAAAGAAAGTTTAATTATTTTATAATATTCCCTTAAGAGTGAGGACTTATGTTTGGTCCTAAGAAGACTAAGAATTTGTGTTTGGTACTGTATTTTGTCAAATGCATAGGAGAGGACTTTGCTATAGGCCTCATTTGGCTCAAAAGACCTTCTCAAAAGGACAGATCAATTCTGGATCATTGCAGGCTTTATCCAAGGAGATTTTAGTTGTTTGAGCCAACTGATGAGAGCAGAAGTCGTTGTGTGGGGCTGTGTCCCTGAAACGTTGCACAGACACAGAATCCTTTTACAGGAGAGGGAGATTCAGAGCTAATCCACATGGCAGGCTGCCTATGGTCCACTAAGCCTTCAGTCCAGTGTGATCAATGCCAGGCTGCAGAACACCAAGGGTCATGGTTCCCCAGAGGAAATTTCAACATTTCTAGTTCTTAGAGTTCCCTTAAGAACAATTCCAGGAACGTCAGACATGATGGACAATGATTCAGAAATGATTCAAAGCTTTGATTTCCAGATAAACATCAGAAGCACCTATACCATAGATGACGGTTCACCACTTTTACATGGTGTCACACACTCAAAAGGAGACCCCTGTAAAGAGACAGAGTAGTAACAAATGAGATGTGTAAAAGTAACATTTCTCAAATACCTTAGTGCTTAGGGCCACCCGGAGGCCATATGGGGAATCAGTCATGCAGCCTGTAGATTTTCCTATAGTTGTCTTTATTGGTACCACACTTCCACCTCGCTGAAACACTGGTATCTAGAACAGAGCGACACTCTCAGAGAAGGTGTATTCATATAAGGCAATTTCAAAGTAGACTTTACAAATATTTCACTGTACAAGACTCACGTTCAAGTATAGACTCAAAGGCAAAATAAGTTGTGAACACAGATGGCCAACATGGGGCCCTGGCATTAAAAGGAAGAGAGTTCAAACACTAAAAATGATTCATTTTTTAAATATATGGGGAACTTCTCACCCTTCCTCAATTGATTATCTGTTCTGCCTATCCTGTAAGTAGTCTTTCCAGTTTTGTATTTAAAATTTTCCTGTCAATAGGGCCCTGCTAAAGAGTGAATTTTTCTGTCTTTGTAAGCAGGCCCAGTTGTATTTGTGTATGTGTATATAAAAGATAGTAGTTTCCTCGTTTGGGAAAGATGACTTTTGTCCTTACTATTATTAGTCTTCTTGCTCCTAGCTTCCCTAGATCACCTGGATGACTAACTCAATTCTGAGGGTAAATTTGTGAAGCTTCTGCTATAGGAGCCACCAAGGGCACTTTAAATGACTGACAACAGGGCTGCAGGCACAGCCCATGCCTCTGGGTCTTCTGTGATGGCATTCCCTGCAGGGAAAGCGTGGTAGGTTTCCTGCCTCCCAGTGCTACCCTCTAGAAGGAAGCTCCCTGGATCACAGGAGGGCTGTACTTTGTTCTGAGTAAGGTACAAGCAGAGAGAAGAGCAAGAATACAGCAACCCCCCTTTCCCCACAGGGGACAGGTTCCAAGTGGGCCTCAAGCCAAGGGTAGAACTAAATCCTATATATACTATTGTTTTTCCCGGACTATGGGCAGGTAGCATATACAGTGTGGATGTGCTGAACAAAGGGGTGATTCATGTCCTGGGCGGGATGGAGCAGGATGGCGTAAGATTTCATCACGCTATCAGAATGGCATGCAATTACTTATGAATTTGTTTATTCCTGGAATTTTCCATTTAATATTTTTGGAATGCAGTTGACCAAAGGTGACCGACACCGCAGATATCAAAACCATGGATAAGGGGACTGCTGTGTAAATGAAGCTGGGAGTGAGGGGTGAGTAGTTAAGATGTCCACCCTCTGCTTGGCTCCCAGTTGGCAGCAAGAAGCAAAGCATCTACCTCCCCGCCCTCATCAGCCAATCTCTTCTTTTTTTCTTTTCCTTCAAAGAATGAAGCACTAAGTTAGCATGGATGGGCTCTATAGTGGGAGTCCAGCTGACCTGGGGTCTTGTCTCAGTTCTGCCACAGTCGAGGCGCAACCCTGGACAAGAAATTTAACTTCTCTGAACCTCAGTTTCTTCACCTGTCAGCATGAGGGATTAGAGTAGATGAATGTTAAGGTCTCTTCCAGATCTGAAAGCTGGCATCTGAAATTATTTTCTTTATAATGGAGTTCATTTTGCTGCTGAGAATTTGAAAAAATAACATCAATATCTATTTATAAATCTTTACACTACTTAGGGCCTGTGGTGGTGGTTATGATTCAGCTCCAGGAGCAAGCCTCCCTTCAGAAACGCAATCTGGATGGGCCACTTTATTCTAGCACCATAACTGGTAGCGCTCCCTTGGGCCTAAGGTGTAACTAAGAACTCAGGTTGTTTTGACTTGGTCCTGTAAAGGATATTGTGTGTGTGTGTGTGGTGACCACCATGTTTACTCTCTGTTTTCAGTGTTATTATTTATCTTAGACATACAATGTAGATACACGGGGAAAAGTTGTTTGTCCTCGATGTTCCATACCATGAAATCAGAGTATATGTCTTTCTTATACTCCTTTTTCTCACATTTTAACAGCTTTATTGATATAACTCACATGCTGTACAATTCACCCATTTACAGTGTATAATTAAATAGTTTTAAGTATATTCAGTCATGTAACCATCACCACAATCAATTTTAAAACATTTTCATCAACCTAAAAAAGAAACCCTGGACCCAACAGCAGTCACTCCCCATTGCTCCCCAAACTCTCTCCCTGCTTTCAGCTCTAGGCAACTACTCTGTGTCGGTCTCTACAGGTATGTGTTACAGTGAAGGACACTAAGATCCTTGGTTCTTTCTATGTAGGCACATGGTATGGACTGAAAGTGTCCCCCTAAAATTCATATACAGTGTGACTGTATTTGGAGACAGGGCCTTTACAGAGGTAATTAAGGTCATAAGAGTGGGGCCCTGACCCAAAGGATCAGTGTCCTTATAAGAGACACAAGGGAGCTCATTCTCTTCCTCTGCCATGTGAGGACACAGCAAGAAGGTGGCTGTCTACATGCCAGAGAGAGAGTCTTCACCAGGAACCCGAATTGGTTGGCACCTTGATTTGGGACTTCTAGCCTCCAGAACTTGTGAGAAAATAAATTTCTGTTGTTTAAGCCAGCCAGTCTACGGTATTTAGTCGTGGAAGCCCGAGGAGACTAATATAGCATAACAGGTAAAAATAACAGTCTGAAAATAACTCACAGTGTCCAGGGATACTGGGATCTTTACAGTACATGCTCCTTTCCAATGAGAAAACGTCTTAGAGTCAAACCAGACCTGAAAAGAAACAGAATTTAATGAAAAAGAGTGTGTAAGCAATTCTGCTCACGATTTCATTATTCAATAAAACATCCATTTATCTGGATTGCAAATACCAGAAAGCTAAAATAAGTATAATTTTTAAAAAAATCTTGAGTAGAAGTTAGGAAGAACATATGCTTTTAAAAGGATCCCAAAGGACTAAACTAGTACTGTGATGGGTTAAGCTGACTAAAAGGCCATTCATTTTTCCAGCCATCCATCCAGAAGTTACTTACTGAACAACCTACTATGTGCCCAGCACTGCTGGGTACACATGAGTGAACAAAAAGTCATAGTTCCTGCCCTCATGGATGTTATAGTCCAGCTGGATTATATAAATTTAATAACGTAGTAGTGAAAAAGATGACAGAAGAGAGAAAACAACAACAAAGCAAAAAAGCACACTGCAAACAAATCAATTATACGTGAGGCAGGAGAAAAGAAAGTGTCAGACAAGGAAACAGATCTCAGAGAAAAACAAATGGAAACTTGGATTACTCAGATAGTGTCATTTTTTTTTAACAGACCACAATTTAGGGATGACGTTCAAACTCCTTATCTAAAATGTTTGTCAATGGGGTTTACTTGCTGACGTGCCAGAAAAGTCCTACAAAGTAATTTGATGGGGTAAATCCTTAAGATACCATCAGTACATCTTTCAAAATTCATCAAAGTGTACATCTGAAATATGTGTACTTTACTGTACAGGAACCATACCACAATAAAGGTGATTGTTTTTTCTTTAAAAAGATACCATCAGAAGCAGCATAAAAACAAAAACTTTCTCTCTTCTAGTCCAATATAATTTCTGGCAGCCAGTGCCTATTTTGCAAGTTCATCTCCTCAGATTACCACATCTTCTATACATCTGGGCTGTTGAATCTGTCACTGTCCTTCTGTGAATGTGACAGGGCTGTGACTTGACTATTGTTAGCTAGTCATGAAGTATTATCTTTGGCCAGATTCAATTTGCTAATGTTTTGTCAAAGATTCCCGTGTCTATGTTTATAAGGGATGTTGTCTTGGCTTTCTTTTCTTGTAATGTCTTTCTTTAGTGTCTTTGAGTAGCATTAGATAAAGAGCTGGTGGGAGTGAAAGGTAAAAAAAAAAAAAAAAAAAAAGGATTCAAACAAGATTTGGGGATTTCCTGTCTACCATTTCCAGCACTAACTGCAATGAGAGGTATAGGGTATGTTCTCTGGTGCCATATCCAAAGACTCCCCAGCCTAGGAAGGGTATAACTTGTACAAAACACCATGGAGATCAGACCAAGAGCTTAGTCAGTCACCAAGCTCCTCACCCAGCAAGTACTTACAGAAGGCCTACTATGTGCCAGTTACCATCTAGATGCTGGGGATACAGCAGTGACCATAACAGATAAAAATCACTGCCTTCAAGAAGCTAATAATTCTAATGGCTGAGATAAATAGTAAACAAAACATAAAAGTAAATATATAGAATGTTAAAGATGGCACATTCTGTGGAGAAAAATGGATGAAGGAGGGCTGGGCAGTACGGGGACTGTGGGAGTGGCTTGTAATCTTAAAGAGGTGGTCAGAGAAGGCCTCAGGGAGAAGGAGACTTTCAGAAGAGGAACTGGGCCATACAGAAATATGGGGAGAGTGACAGTGAGGGAGTTTAGATGGCTCCCTTGCACAGAGGGATGTGGTACTAGCTAACCATCCAGGTAGAGCTCTGGCAGGAAGCGGCTTGGCTCTCCTACCCAGGCTTTGGGAAGATGTAGCAAGAGAATCAATCACAGAGCACGCTGGGAAACTGTGGAAGGAACGCGTCATACAGTCACAACAATGCACTGGCAATGATAATAGGTCATTAATAGAAATTTGTGGCTAGGTCTTAAAGGGAGCTAGTTCCTCTTAATGGGAACCTATGCTTTGTTAGAATCAACTTAAGAAACTCTCAACAGAAATGCTTGGCAGGACAATTTATTTAGCTGTTGTTATATTTAATCTTTTTCTTAGGTTTCTGCTTGGCAGGGGAACCTTTGTAAAGAGCCCTCACCTTCAGAACTACAAATTACTACAGAAATCAAGCAGAAAGAACATCATTTGTGAACATTCTGTAGAAAAACTTGGTTATTGTCATATCAATAATGACAAGTGTAGTGGGCTAAATGGTGGGCCCCCCCGAAGATATTTTTCACTTTCTAATCCCTGGGAGGAGTGAACATTATCTTCTGCAGTAACAGATTTGACTAAATTAAGGATCTCGAGATAAGATTATCTGGGATTATCCAGATAGGCCCTAAATATCATCACAAGCGTCTTGTAAGAGAGAGATGGGAGAGGAGACAGATGCACAGAGAAGGCGCAGTGAAGACAGAGGCACACACTGCAGTGATGCAGCTACAAGCCAAGGACACCGAGGACTGCAGGCAGCCACCAGAAGCTAGGGGACAGGTAGGGGACAGACTCTCCCTCAGAACCTCCAGAAGGAACCAGCCCTGCTGACTCCATGATTTTGGACTTCAAGCCTCTGAAACTGTGAGAGAATACATTTTTGTCATTTTAAGCCAAGTTTGAAGGGAAGCCACCAAGAATGAAGGGAAGAGATATAACAGGTGTAAGGCATGTAGCTGTCTGTCATTTACTTTTACCTCATTTGATCCTGGCAGAAACACATCAACCACAGTGGCTTTTGGTTCTGTGACTGGATGAACCAATAAAGCACTTCCTGAAAAACAGAAGAAATAAAGTTGAATATTATTATAAGAGGTCTGAAAACATCCCTTCTCTCTAACTGAGTGCTTTTGTGGTTTCAAAGACCCCTTGACTGAACTTCTTGAAGGTACAAATCTTGGTGAGTTGACCCAATGATTCATCAGAGAGATGCATTGTTAGTTAGAGGACAGGTGCTCAAAGAGGTGACTATCCCTAGTCCCCTTATGGTGCATTAGGTTAACAGGGAGGGACCCTGACACAGCCTAGTACAGTCTCATTTTGTGCTTAATTGTAGTCTGAAAGCACACTGCACTTCTCCAAGAGCTTTGTCATTTGCTGTAAGTGACTTTGAAGACAGTGAGCCTACAACTGTGACCAGCAGTGTGGTCAGTGTAGATATGCAGGTCCTCTTTCTCGGGCAGGTATCATCAGGAAGCCTGTAATTCTCTTAAAAGCAATCTGGATATTTATTTCATGTTGATCTTGGCACCACCATATGTAAAATTCATCCATTTATGAATTTGCTCTTTAATCCAACAAATATTTATTGAGTTCTTGCTGAGTACCAGGCACTGTGCTAGTCCCTGGGAATGTAGTGGCAAGTAAGACAGACTGGGTCCTGGCCCTCATGAAGTTTACAGTCAGTAAAGACAGCTATTAAACAAGTAATTACAAATTAATTAGAATTAAGACAAATACCAAAAAGGCAAAAGTACAAAATGGAATGAAAGTTATATATTAAGAGGGACTGACTTTGACTAAGGTAGATGGCATTAGGTATTAGGAAGCAAGTTTGGTCATGGAAATCTTCTCCAGGGAAGTGGCTTTTTAAACTGAGACCTAAGGAGATAGGTTTTTTACATTTTGGGGGTTCCACTTTCTAGAAACAGGATTCTTTTGGGCAACTGTCTGTTGAGCCTGGCTTCTTGATTCTTACTCCCCAAATGATAAACTTCTACGTTCCAGATTTGGTTAACCCTTGCTAAAGAAGAGGCCAACCAAAAAAACACAAAAAACAAAAAACACCACCACAACAACAACAACTCTATTTTGCAGATGAAATAAGCTCTTCTAAGTCTCTACTATAGCCATCTGGTTTACTTTTTTTCTACTTCCCTTCCTTGTGATAGTATCGTAAGGCTTAGGAGTGGATCCAGAACAGGAATCCCAAACTGCATTCATAAATAGAATATGTTTATATGAAGTTAACATATTATGAGAAGCGCTACATGACAAGAGAACAGAGCTGTGATCCCACTAATACACTAAAAATCTTGGTGATGGAATTTCTTTTATTTTTGTTTTTTGCACTCTTGAGATTAAGGGATTTTTTTTTTTAGTGCTAAGAGCACACTAGAAAATATAATAAGAAAAATGTAATTACAGTATTTAGCAGAGCTATAGTCAATCAAGAAATGCTCACCCAACATGTATTCATCTTCCACACCAAAAGTCTCTAATTCACCAGGAAACTCTATCCATAGAGGTCTGGGGAAAGGAAAAAAAGAAATTTCTTACTTCAGCATCATTCAGTGTTTTATTATAATTCAATTAGTTATATGATTTTCAGTTTTATAATTATTCAAAGGAAATCAGAAAAGGCCAGGAATCATTTCATATAATATGAGATTTTTTTGAGCACTTATGATTACTACGTATTTTTCTTATGTGAAAGAACTATCTATTAGCTTCAGTGGTCCAATGAAAGAGCGAGAATTCTGGTATCTGAAATTTCCCCTTCTCATTGTTGAACACTGCATACTACTCTGACAGCCAGAATCAGAGCTTTGTCCAAGTCTAAATGCCTAACACATTTGGTGTAAAACAAATTAAATGTTTGTGCCATTTTTTCATGCATCCTTAACATTACCTATTTAAATGAAAAGAATTGGTTTTTCTTATTTTCAAGTTGCACTTACAAGAATAATAAAACTTGCAATATCTGGATATTAGCTTAATGATTCTAATAATTATTTTCAATTTCATGAGGAAAAGATATTTTTTAATAAGATAAATTAATTTTTAGTTTATTCACTAGCCTTTGTAATAACCTACTCCTTTTTCTACTAAACAGTAACAAAGCAGAGGTCTCTAAACCTGGCTGATGCCTAAAATCACCAGGGAAACTTATGAAATATAGATCCCTGGAACTTAACCAAGGGATTCCTAGTAGGTTTGGAGGTGTGGCCTCTGTAGTTGTAAAAAGCTCCCCAGGTGATTCTGATCTGAGCCAAGTTGAGGAACTGCTGATTTAGAAGCCTTGATGTACTATATGTGTCTCTGCACTGTTCTCTAACCCAGAAAGTTGGTATTCACATTCTGCCTTCAAAATAGAATCAGAATATAATTTCTATGCCAGGAAAAGTCCGAAAGGTAAGACAGAGCTAAGACTGGCAGAATAAGCTGTTCTTCATGAGAGGATGCTTGCGCGGTATGGGGGATAAAGAAACAACTTTCCACCACTCTTCTAGGTTCTTCTGGCTGGTCTACGAATTAAATTGACCTGAGACAGATGAATAAGAGAAAATCAAATTTAATTGTGTACATACAGGAATTCCATAAAAATATGATGCCTAAGGACAAGATAGGCAATTGAGGCTTATATGTCACCTGAGAGAATAAAGGTGTTGAGTTTGGGACTTGAAAGGGGAGGAAGGATATTCACTTGGAGACAGAGAAACAAATGTGTGGTAAACCAATGTTTGCTGGGCCATGCAGAGACAATGAGACACTGAGAGGACTTTGGTCCCCACATTCCTCCACCATGCTTAGCTCGCATTCTTTGTAGATATCACTGGTGATAATGCACTTCCTGGACCAGGCCCTTTATCTAAATTCTTTAAGGCAGTTAAGGGGGAGGTAAAAAGAAAGACTTCGTAAGCCTTTTGTTTCTTAAAAACAATCAGCCTCAAACAATCCTCAAGCTGAAGAGATGCATTTTGGGGTGGCAAGTTTTCTTCCCCTACATGGATTAAATACGGGATAAATTCAGTTACAAAGCCACTTCCTTTTTCTTTGAAAAATCTCTATTTCTGTTTCCTACCAAATATTAACACTTGAATTACCAAGTTTACAAGAAACCTAGTTTTTATCTTCTGTGACCTCCAGTACCTGACCTTGCTCACAACTGGTGCTCAGTAAGCTGATTGCCACTTGATAACACCTGGCTTTCCTCTTGAAATCACCGTAATTACTCCATTTCCAGTGGCTGAGGAGATCCTCGGGTAGAAACTGGTTGCTGGGGCCCCTGACTGCTGAAGCCTGTTTACCTCATGACGGGTTGGGAAGCCACGTGTGCAAAGTAGAACAGAGAATACCAATAGGGCAGGAGGGCATAGCGCTCTCTGATGGCTTCGCGGATGAGCTGGGTGTGCTTCTCTCCAAAGAGCCAGGGTTCCCGTCGCCTGGTGTTTTTGGTAGCATGGCTGCGGAAGAAGGGCTGGTAGGCTCCGGCCTGGTACCATCGCACTAGCAGCTCTGCCTCTGGGTTCCCGATGAAGCCACCGATGTCAGCTGATTAGTTTGTACAGAAAGGTGAGTCAGACAGCCAGGCTTCTAACAAATGCAGCACACAGGTAAGATAAGGCCTTGAAGACTGACAGGGCAAATGAGCACTATGTGCACCCAAAATGACAGCATAAAACTGTGGCCTCAAACTAGGGAGCACATACTAAAAAACTCAGCCTGGGGATCTGACAGTATGCTCTTTGAATATTCTTTTCCTGTCCAAATTCTTTTCCTGTCAGAGGCTTTACTGCAAGATCAACACTTCTGAATGTCCTGAACCCAGGTAACCCGGAAATTGCAAAACATCTGCCTGATTCATTAAGTCACTTGTCTTCAGTGGAGGCTGGCAATTGATTTAGTTTGAAAACAACAACTGAAGCAAGATAAAAATTATAGAAAGAACTAAAGAGAAGCATATAATCAATCAGAATAGAGGTTTAAGTAGAATTTCATGCTTAGCCCTTAAGCAGGGAGCATATTCTTTGTGTTGTATGTGGACCAATGCCGTAAAGAAACATATCTATCGAAAAGTGACATTAACGTGCTTCTAGTCCCACAGAGAACAAGTTGCAGCTGGACCTGTAGTCATGCTGAGTACCTTCCACAGAGATCTCTCAGCTACAGGGAATTATTAGGATTTGGGGGAAGGCAGCCCATCAGAGAATCTTATTTTAACTAAATTTATCTTTCCCAAACTTATATATAGATTTTTTTTAACAGTTAAAATATGTCACAGGATTTCTGTAAGGCTGATTTCTGATTTGCTAAATTCTTTGCAGTTCTCTCCGTTTTTCTCACTTTCAGGTAGAAAACGCATGTTTCAGGAAGAGAAACTCAGTTGTCAAGGGCATCTAAGGAGGGCGTGGTTAAGAGAATGAGGGAAAGAAACATTCCGGCTCCCCTTCTGACGACTTAATTTCATGTCCTCAGTTCAGCAAAGACACACACAGCTCTGAAGCATCCCTTTCACTCTCCTCTCTAACCTGCTCTCCTTAAGGCTTCTCATTTTCTCTTCCCCACGTTTATCCACGTTTATCCTTGTAGAAATCAGCTAACAAGAAGGGATTTGTGACCGGCTTTGATGAAAACACCCTCCCTTTTGACTTTCACTTCAAGCCTGAGGATACCATCTTACCTCCACAAAAAGAGATCCCAGTAATGCTAAGGGTCAGTAACATAGGGACAGAAATTTTCAGGTAACTCCATTCTGCTGTGTTGTCACCTGTCCACACAGCACCTTTGGTCACCAGGAAGAAGGTATTAAAAGAAAAAAAAAACCCCACAAATCAGCCCATATCCTGAATTTCATATTTAGATTTCTTATTTGTAATAGATAAACTAATATAAAGGAAAACATTTCTTACCATAAAATATACACATTCTGTTTTTCTATAGTAAAACTGTATTAATTTTCTAATGTGAAAAAGTCACTAAAATCCACAAAACAAACATTTTATGAAAAGATTCTGAAATTGCACTTATTTTTGACGTATAACTCAAGCCTGACTTTAGGAGGAAACTTTTTCAAAATCAACTTTACTGAGATGTAATTTACATACAGTAAATGTACCTATTTTAAATAAAGAGTTTCGTGAGTTTTGAACACCCATGTAACCACCGCCACAAGCAGGATCTAGAACAGTTCCATAACTATATAAGTTCACTTGGGCTTCTCTGCAGTCAATAACTCTCCATCTTACTCGACCATTGATTTGATCTCTATAGCTATAAATTAGTCTTTTCTAGAACTTCATACAAATGGAAACATATACTATTTTGTGTTCTAGCTTCTTCACTCAGCATAATGTAAGTTATTCCTTTTTATTTGCTGTGTAGTATTCCACAGTATGGATGTATTGTAAGTCATTTATCTAGTCACCTATTAATAGACATTTGAATTCTTTCCAAGTTTTGGCTTTTATGGATGAAGCTGCTATAAACATGTGTGTACAAATCTTTGGCATATGTTTTCATTTCTCTTAAGTAAATAACTGGAGTGGAACTGCAGGCTCTATGTTCAGTGTATGTTGAACACTTTGAAAATTCCAAGTTGTTGAGCAAAATGACTATACAATTTTTACATTCTCAGTAGGTGAGAGTTTTAATTGTTCTATATCTTTGTCAACACTTACTTGGTAGTGTCAGTCTTTTTAATTCTAGCCATTCTAATGAGTGTATAGTGGTGTTTCTCTCTCTAATGACTAAGGATGTTGAGCATCATTTATGTGTTTATTGACCATTCATATATCTTCTTTTGTTAAGTGTCTATTCAAATCTTTTACTCATTTTAAAAAGTAGATTGTGTATCTATTATTTAATTATAAAAGTTCTTTTTTTTTTTGGCGGGGGAGGTAATTAGGTTTATTTATCTTTATTCATTTATTTTTGGAGGAGATACTGGGATTGAACCCAGGAACTCATGCATGCTAAACATGCACTTTACTACTTGAGCTATACCCTCCCCCTTAAAAGTTCTTTATATATTCTGGAAACCATTCCTTTGACAGATATAAATGTATATTGCAAATACTTTCTCTCATTCTGTGGCTTGACTTTCATTTTCTTAACAATATCTTGGAAAGGGTTTAAGATTTTAATTTTGATGAATTAATCAAAATTGATTATTTTTTAGTTTTACGGTTTATGCTTTTTGTGTTCTAAGAAATTTTTGCCTCTCTCAAAGTCACAAAGATTTTCTGTTTTCTTCTAGAAGTTTTTTGTTTGTTTTAGCTTTTATAATGTAGGTCTATATTCCATTTTGAGTTACTTTCTGTGTACAGCGTGAGGTAAGGGTCAAGGTTCTCTCCCCCTCCACCCCCACAACCCCTGCCAGGATACCCAGTGTTTCAGAATCATTTGCTGAAAATACTCCTTTCTTCACTGAATTGCCTTGGCAACTTTGTTGCTAATTATTTGATCATGTATGTGTTGGACTCCTTCTGGATTCCCTATGATCCATATGTCTATTCACTGCCGACACAATCCTCTGTGATTTGAGAGGGGTGGTACAGACCATAAAAGCACAGCATAATAACAGCAGCAATGACAATAGTTAACATTTATAGAGCCCTCACTGAGCCAGGTGTTATGCTGCTTTGCTGGCAATATCCCGGTTAATCATCACAACAACCCTACCAGGTAAACACTAACACTATTTAACTTTATTTTAATGATGAGGGAATATGGTAAACTGGATATGGTAGGATTTCAGCTCAGGCAATCTGACTCTAAAGCCAGTGTTCCTGTTCGCTGAATAGTTAGTAAGAGTTTGTGAGGATCTGTAACACTAAAGGGATCCAGAAAAGGAAAAAAATCTTATTGTACTAAGTCCAGATTACTCCTGAAACATTCTTGTCTATCTTTTATCAAAATAGTTTTGGTATCTATTTTTGTTTAAATCTTCCATAGAAATGTTAGGCTGTCCTATGGCCAGCAAAGAAAAATATTTTCAAGGGGCTTTTCATTTAAAATAGTACTCTAGTAATTTCTCTTTGACTTCAAATGAGGTATGTATATATCTACATAATGATTTTGAAACCCATATGACAACATTTTTATCAAGAAACAAAGTTCATGTAAACATGCAGATGTTTTCATGTCTCATGGTTGTTTAGTCAGAAGCTCTCTCTGGCCATTGGTCTCAGCACAGGACTTGACACAAGTGTTCTCTGCTCACTCACTGTGCTTTGGGGCAGAGCTGATAGCTTCACACAGAGAACTGAAGACTAGGCAGTGGGCCAATATTTAAGAGATCAAAGATAACTGAGTATGCATATTTTCTATTATCTTTTTGAACTGCTGCTTATAAATGTTTTCATTAAAATATTTTACTTTTTTAGAGTGATTAAAAAGGATACTTGTAGAGAATTTGGAAAATAGAGATAGGTAAAAAGAAAAAATCACTCATAATCACCACAGTACTTTATTTACTTAGATTACTACCTACATACATTTATTTATTTATTTATTTATTTTTAAACAAAATCAGGATAATATATAAACATTTAGGTATTCTGCTTTTCTTTTTAAATTTATTATGATGTCACAAAAATTTTCTCCTGCAATTTTAAATAACCTTATGATAGTCTATCATATGGATATACCATAGCTTTATAACTATTCCCTTACTGTTACATACTTAGATTTTCTTTACTTCTTTTTTATTTTAAGGACCAATTCTGTGGTGAGATCACTGTATAGGAATCTTTGCCTGATGATAATATTTTGACCTTTTCCAGACTACCACAGGGGCTGGTTTCTAGGGGTGGAGCAAGAGGCCGACTAATGTCTATGGTACAATAAAGGCTGGATTCTTCAAACTAGGACCTAAGTTGATGTTATTTATGCAAGTCCAGGGGGCTTAAAATAGCCTTCCTGCCACGGGATGGTTAAGTTGAACTAGATCTGCATTAGCTAGCAAACCGGATCCAGTTATAGATGACCCTGAGCACAAGCAAGAGCCAGGTCTATTTTAAGCCAAATTGCTAAGGGGAACAGGTGGTTGAAGGGATGTGTTAGAAGTGTATTTTCTCTGGTTTTGATAAATCAATGAGACAAGATCAGAGATGACCATCCCAGCAAACTGAGCTACTCTGAAGTTATTCTCCAAATAACTAAGTGGCCAATTCTTCAGTGGGAAACAAGTAACTAAACTTTATTAAAACTGGTTTACTCTGTCTCATAAGACAAAATGCATACTTCAGGGCACATCACTCCCTACAATCTAAGATCTGACCAATGGCTACTGAAAAGGAAGGAATCAACATGGTAGCACCATATACCATATATGGTCAAAAAAAGACAGGTTGCTAGCTTGTGTTTTTAAGTCTGACCATGTGAGCCAGTCCTTACCATACTTTTGTGATCCAGCAAAGAAAGAACGTGTAAGAACGAAGGGTCTCTCCTTCCCTTTAGATCGCTGGATCAGTCCTTCTGCAGTGGCCATTTGCTATAAAGTTGAAAGGAAGAAGTTTCAAAGAGAGGATTGGGTTGTGGAATTGTGCAGACATCCCCCAATAAGCTATTTCATATGCAAAAAGTAAATAGTAGCTGGGAATGTGAAATGGAAAATATTAAAAACTGATCAAGTAATTTTCATGACGTAATGAAACTACACTAAATTTCCCTATTAAAAAGTGAAATTTTTTCTTTGATTAAAATATAAATGAAATGCTAGTAAATAACAAGGTAGCATGTATTTGGTGCTTACTACTGTTAGGTATTTTTTATAAGATTTTCTCTTGTAACTTACACAAAAACCTCTGAGATAGTTTTCATTAACAAAAAAAACCCCTTGAGATTCAGAGAGGTTAAGTGACTGGCCCTGGCATACATAAGAAAATTCTCCAACTATAAAGTAGTTTGTAGTCATAGCAATAGGCTGTTTAGAGAAGGAAACAGATATGATCTGAAAACAGTGCTGTATGTAGCCAGCAGCTCCCACTGGAAAACAGCAACTGGTGGGAGGGCCACAGGAACACTGTTCCATTCTGAAGACAACAAAAGACCATGGGTATAAATTAGGGCAAGTTAACTGCCAAGTTTTCTGGATGTGACTGGCAAGTGGAAGACAATTCTACCACCACCTATTGAGAAGGTTAAATACTTAAGGAAGGCTTTCTACATTTAGAAAGTATATTTTTTCAAATTGTGTATCTGTTCTGAATCTTACTCCCCTGGTATGAGGATAAAACTTGCTGTATTTAGACATTTGTAAAATTTCAAAATATTTGTTTTAATTGCCTTAGTTTATATATTTGTACACAGCCTACTTCAATAAAAGTTTTCAGGTAGTATCCAATGCCATTTACTAATGGCCCCTGTCAAGGAAGAAATTTCTATGTTATCATTAATTTCACAATATCTATTAATTAATTGAGTTCATTATAGAAGGAAAAAGTGCAAAGGGAGAAATGAGTCTTACATTGGCTACAATCTGCTAAGACCCGTTGTAGTTGTCAGAAAATACATTCAAAGAAAAAGGAACAGTATAGTATGGTTATTACAAAGCAAATGACTTTTAGCCTAAAAGGCAAGGAAGATAGATCCAGTGGGCTTTGTTTTAGATGCCTTACCTGATAAAAGCCATAGATATTGTGAAGTTCTCGGTGCTCCCAGTTGCCATGATGAATGGCATTCTTCTGCATGGTTAGCTCTGGCCCTCTAAAGACAGAGGGCTCATTCATGTCATTCCACACGTGCAGGATGTCAGTAGACCCCTAGGAAGTCAATCTTGGTCATGATAAAACTCCTCCACTGACAAGGTTAATATGATAGCCATCCCTACTCCTCTTTCCTATTCCTTTTAATTTATTATTTATTATGTTTATTGTCTATGCTCTGTCCTCTACTAAAACAAAAGTTCCACAAGACAGGGAATTTTGTCTATTTTGTTCATTGATAAATCCCAAATGCCTAGATCTACAACCTGAACCACAGGAGGTTCTCTGTAAGTACTTGCTGATGAGTGAAAGAGTGCTGTGTTGTATTCCCACGCTGCCCAGCCAGTCCACTCCGAGGTCTACCCTGGAGAAGCCCTGCAGGGAGGGCTGTGAATGTTCACAAGTAGCCTCTACATCATCCATCATCGCTACCACGCTTAACCAGGGGCAAGTATAGCTGTCCGTGAGCAGATTCTGCCTTCCCTCTACTACTCCGAAAGATTAGACAGCTAAGATACCTGTTTGTTAACATGATCTATAGTTCACGTTCTACACAGAGTTGTTTGATTTAGAGTGGGAAGGAGCTGTTACCTAGTTAACATGGTGTTGTGATCCCTTTTATAGAATCCCTGGTCTCTCAGCATTTGACTCAATAGCTCCAATGACAGGGAGCCCCTCAGGCAGCTCATTCCATTAATTCCTGAAAGTCCTGCTCCTTGTAACAGAGAGGGCCTAGCTTTGCTTCTGTGACACCACAGAATACAGCTGCTGCCTCACCCACTTGGTGGCCTTTCAAGTGCCTGGAGGTGGCTAACGTGTCTTCTGGTGACTTCACTTTCAGTTATTTCTAATCATATATACTACGAACAAGGCTGTATGGTTTCCAAATATTTAACTACTCTGACTATCCATCTTTAGCACCCTCTAAGGCAGGGGTTGGCAAACTTTCTTTGGAAAGGGCCAGATAGTAAATATTTTCAATTTTGCAGGCCATAAGGCCTCTCTTTCAATAATTCAACCCTGCTATTGTCATGTGAAAGCAGCCACAGATGACAGGGAAACAAATGAGACTGGCCAGATTTGCCCAAGAGTTGGTTACCCCTGCTTTAAGTTATTTTCTATGTCCTAATGCAGGATGCTCAGAAACCAGAGTTTGGTTAAGAGATGGGCCTGGGAGGCAAACAGACTTGAGTTCAAATCTTGGGTCCTCCACTTACTAAATGGGTAAACTTATCAGGTTTTTAAACTTGTCTATGCCTCAATTTTCTCATCTGTGGGATTAGAGTTCATTGCAATTCTAACTTCAAAGGGTTATTGTGAAAATGAAATGGTGGTATGCATACAAAATGCTTAGCATTGTGCTTGGTACAGAGCACATACGCAATTTATATTAGGCATCATTATCATCACCACCATTGGTAGAAAACAGTTCTCCAGATGTGGCCCCTCCAGTCCTCTCTGTGTTTCTTATATAATTTTAAGAATTATTATTATATCTTCCTTTTAACACATTATACTTTGTAAGATACTTTCACATATACCATTATCATCTTTAGTAATATCGTACAATACTATTTTATGTAAAAATTCATACAATTTGAAAATATAATAAATCTCTATTATTAAGTACTTTGATATACCATAGAGTCTATCATATTAGAGGTCAAAATCATAGCTTTTGTGTATTTGGTAACTCATATGGCACCTCTCGTGGCACCACCAAAGTCTGTAATGTGGTTGGCATCCCTGCCTTTTTGTACAAGTAGTATTTACCAAGGGCTGCTTAATGAAGCAGAGTAATTCTATTGAATCACTTTTCTCCCTTATTTTATCCTTCCAAGTTACTAGGAAAAGAGCAAAAGAATAAAAACAAACCTGATAAACAGAGAAGGCAAAAAGGCTTGAATACCACTCTCTGACCTTGGGATTGGTGAAATCCAGGTAGGAGGAGAGACCTGCAGAAGCAGAAGAGCAGACGGTAGGGATAGTGTCGTCATGGTAAGATATATGTAAAGAATATCAGATGTGAAAGCTGGGTAATCAATGGGCTCCTCACAGCGAATGTCAAAGACCGCTGATACAGAGGCATGGTCTGGCGAGAAGCGAGTGAAAAAGGCAATGCTGGGACTCCAATGACAACCACTAGGCCTCTCCACCCTAAAGGCGAGGGGGATGCCAATGAACAAGCATCAAGGTGGAGCCTGCCCCTCATTGATGGTCTAACACAGCCCCAGCAGGGATGGCAAATACTCTGAAGTGACCCCTCTGTTCTTAAAGAGAACAGAGAAGAGTTCATGAGTGAGTGGTACAGCGGGAAAAGGAATGCATGGGGTTTCTTACCGTGCACGGATGTGTGACAGAGAGCTGTGACATGACAGAGTGGGGATGTGCTTTTGGCCTTGAGGCGTTCCTACCATGGCTTTAAACTAATAATTTCTGAAATGAAGAATTCAGAGTTGCCAGGGGCAGCTGAGGTCTCTCACAAAAGGCTGGGAAGTCAGAAGTTTGGGCTAACAGAGCAAAGAAGAGTCACAGGGAGACAGACTACAGGACTTTCTTTCTCCTCCTCTCCTTTTCTCATTCCCTGGCTTTTAATTTTTATTTGCTTAGGGAAATAGTATGTCACTGAGGTTTGCTTGTTTATTTTTCCTTCATTCATTGACTTACAAATATATACAGAGCACACTGTACCAGGTGTGAGGTGAAAGTTATAAAAGGAGGTAACACCTTTAAGGAAAGGCACCTAAAATGTAGCAGGAGGCATCTGCAAGAAATTAGACTGACAGCTATGCTGGGACTAAACAGTGGATACTAGGTGTATAAAATCATATCTTACCAGGCCAGCATACACCTTCAAAGTCACCCCCATCATGATTCCTCACGAAGAAGCCCTGTTCTTTGGCCTTAGCATACACTGAGTAGTTGGGATCAACCTTGATGTGGGGGTCACTGATGACCACAAGCTGTCAGGACATAAAGGTTTAAAGATCTCATCAGTTTCATAGAAGCCATATGTTCATTTACATGTTTTCATCATAGTTTTGGAGCTCAAATTTTATTCAAAACAACTATTACTATTACTGAAATATTTCAGACACCAGTCAAACCCTATAACCTTTCATGTGCTTATAGAAATATAAACTGATATCAAAACCAGGCCAGCATTGTTTTACAGTTATTGCTGCCCACCAATACATGTTCTTAAGATGGCATTTACTAAGCTTCTATCTCTCTGTCGCCCTGGGTGCTTTACATAAAGAATTAAGTAGGCAAAGTCCCCTGCTCCCTAGACATCTAGAAGCTAAAATATTACTGACAAAAGCAAACGTTAAAGAAAAGAGACTAGCGTATTACAGACAGACAAAAAATCCCCAAACCCAGTGGAACAGGCACATTTAGGAAGGAGATTTGAGAAAAGCTGTGATCACAGCTGCGTGTCTCCAGCATCCCTCCCTGCCTTTTAATACCATCCCTTCCACTTAGTCAGGGGTCTCAAAACCACTTTATTTGGCTAGAACAACCTTCAAATCATCCTTCTTCATATCTATTCAAATCTATTCTACATAGTACAGTTTAATCCTCCATTGTTCAAAAACTTAAAAAAAATTTACATTGTAGTTAACATACACAACATAAAATTCATCATCTCAACCAATTCTAAGTGTACAGTTCAATAGTGTTAAATACATTCACAATGTTGTATATTGTACAGTCCATGTCTAGAATTTGGTTCATCTTGTAAAACTGAAACTCTACGCCCATTAAAGACAACTTATTCCCTCCTCCTCCTCAGCCAAGGGCAACCACCATTCTTCTTTCTGTCTCTATGATTTTGACTACTCTAGGTATTACAGATTAGTGAAATCACACAGTATTTGTCTTTTTATGAGAAGCTTATTTCACCTAGCATAATGTCCTCAAGGTTCATCCATGTTTAGCATGTATCAGAATTTCCTTCCTTTTAAAAGGCTGAATAATTTTGTGTTCTGTGTACAGACCACATTTTGTTCATCCATTCAACTATCAATGGACTTGGGTTGCTTTCATCTTTTAGCTATTGTGAATAATGCTGCTATGAACGTGTGCATACAAATTTTGCTTTCAATTCCTTTGAAAATACTTTGGGAATATACCCAGCAGTGGAATTGCTAGATCATATGGTAATTTAACTTTTAATTTTTTGAGGAACTGCCACACTGTTTTCCATAGGGGTTGCACCATTTCACATTCCCACACCCAGTGCTTAAGTGTTCCAATTTCTCCACATCCTCACCAATATTTGTTATTTTCCGTTTTTTTGATAGTAGTCATTCTAATGGTATGAAGTGGCATCTCACTGTGGTCTTGATTTGCGTTTCCCTAATGATTAGTGATGATCAGTATTTTTAATGTGCTGTTGGCAATTTGTGTATCTTCTCTGAAGAAATGTTTATCAAGTCCTTTTCACAATTTTTAATTGGGTTGTTTCTTGGTTGTTGAGTTATAGGAGTTCTTTGTATATTCTGCATATTAACCCCTTATTCAAAAACTTTTAATGTCTCCAAATGTATACAAAGCAAACCAAAAATAAGGTCAAATTTCCCCCTCCTCAAACCTCACACATGCCTTGCTTTCCTGCCAGCCTGTGCGCTGCTTTCCAAACACCACGGCGGCGGCATGCTCCAGCCTCTGGCTGCACTGCCTTCTTCCCCCTCTCCCTTCTCCACTAGCTGGAGACTCAGCTCATTGAAAACAAAGCCCTGCTTTTGTCCAGCAGGATGCATTCTTCTTCCTTTTGGTCTGCCCCGTACCCTGGTCTTTCTGTGGCAGTTATGTGACAGCCCTGTATTGTGCTTGTTGTACACTTGCCTTTCTTCCACTCACTGTGAGACCCCAAGGAGCTCATCTCCGCATTCCTGCCATCTTTACTACAGCATCTTGAACATTCGAAGGCCCCGATAAATAACTGCTTATAAGGACATAGGTTCTGGAGTTGGGCAGGTCAGGATTCACTCTTGCCCTGCTACTTATTCATTGTGTGCCTTTGTACAAAATACAAACCCACTCTAAGCCTCAGTTCCTTCATCTGAAAAATGTGGTAATAATATCTACCTCATAATTTCTTTTTCTTTAACCTTATAATTTCTTGATGATTGAATGCAGTAATGTGTTTTATCATAGTCTCTGGTCCATAATAAGCACTTGATAAATGACAGCTATTTATTAACTGAGAAATTAGGAAATAACAGCATTGGCTGTTTTTTCCTCCCTCACTGTTTTCATTATTGCTGTTACCACCACCACTCCTGCAGCACACACTTTCCAGTGTCTTCTCCTCCTCCCCATTTTTTATTTTAGTTCTTTCCTTGGCTAGATTGACAGGTGGAGTCCCTCAGGGAAGCATGCAGGAAAAGTGGTGTAATAAAGAATCTGACTGCATTTCTGATTGACTGTTAAAGAGCTTCAAGCCCCACAACTCCCCTTACCCTTCTGCCCACATCCTTGTGTGCTGACACAGAAAGCCCTGATGCTCCGTTCTTTGGGGCAAAAAAGAAGTTCAAACCACACAAGCCCTGGTACATGCACAGGAATCCTCACCCCAGTCCAACACTCTAACCACCCACAAACCTGAGCCCGTCTCCTTTCCCAGCTCTCTCAAGCCATTTTCAAAGGAGCCTGGGAGCCAGCCCTGCTCCCCCTAGAAGTGAGTCTCACCTCACTATGGGATTAATTAACCTTTTCACAGCCTCTTGGTGCCAGTGTGCTGTCATCAATCTCAGTATCAAAACCGTTCTGCATGGGGACACCCATCACATCACGACAGGGCAGCTACAACGCATGGGTCTGAACTGAATGCCAGGCCCCTTCATCCTTACAGGGACCCAGACAGCTAAGGCAGGGGTGAGGGCGTTACCCCCTTTTCACCATTACTTCTCTGTTATCACAGTTACAGTTACATTTGAAGGTACTATTTTCACAGCCATTCTTTTTTTTAACCAGATCGCTCTCTTCTACTAATATGCCAAGGCAACTTTTAAAAAATTAAAAATGTATCAAAAGGGTTCAGAGTGTTGGCTTATTCTACCTTACGTTTTTTGCTCCTGAGCAGCTCTTGCATCCTTTTGGGATTTGGGAATCTTTTCTTGTCCCAGGTGAAGTACCTTTTGCCCTCGGTGTGCTCTATGTCCAGCCACATGACGTCGTAAGGAATGTCATGTTCATCAAATCCTGCATCCACTGCTTTTACATCCTGCTCATCTTCATAGTTCCAGCGGCACTGATGGTACCCCAAGGAGAAGAGTGGGGGCATGGCCTGTGTGCCTAAAAGAGGAAGATGACAACTGAGCCAACTACTACCACAATAATCATTGCACATTTGATAAACATTTCCCGAATGTCTACAAGGTCTAAGCACTGAGCCTGGTATTTAGAATATCAAGAAGAAAGCCGAGCCCTTATGCTCAAGAAAGTAACAATTTCGCTGATGATGCAGGTGTGTGAATACGCTGTTCTCCACTGAGATATAACTGCTATGTTAAAGGTATCAGCATAGTGCTGTGGGAATGCAGTGGGGCCAATAAATTCTGCCTGCAGTGAAATGTGGTGTCGTGAAAGGCTTCACAGAGGTGGTAACACTCGATTTGAATCTTAAAGAAAAATTAAGAGTATATGAAATGGGGAGAATGGATACAGAATTCAGGCACAGGGAATAAAAAAGACATGGAGGCAGAGAAGAACATGATAAGCTTAGGGAAAAATAAATATTAACGGGTTCTGTTCCACCAAACAAGAGTGAAGGTAAAAAGATGTTTTCGTATCTGCAAAGATGGAAAAAGTGTACCTCTGATGCACACTTTTATAGGAAACGACCAGAAGAGGCTTCAAACAACAAACAATAACAAGGTAATAAACCAAAAAAAGAAGACAAAGGGCACTCAAGAGAGGACAGCTCTAACACTACAAAATAGCAAACAGAAAACTGTAAGTCCTAGGACGACAGCTGTGCAGGGAACCTAGAGAAAAAGAGTCCAGACAGAGGTCTGGGAGGGGGTCTCCAGGGGAAAAGTGGGATGGATTAAAGCATCTGATACTCCAGAGCATTTGAAAACTGCAAACACTGCATATCATTTAGCCAAAAATTAACACAGTGTTGGCAGGGAGAGTTGGTGGGATATTATTGAGCTCAACCCTCATCAGGAATCAACAGATAATCTACAAACTTATAAATCAGACTTCTTTGACCACGGTGGCAGATCCATTGTTTTTGAAGCTTTCCTGTAAACCAGGCTTATTCTAACAACGACGTTGAAACAGGCTGTAGGTAGGCCTTGATGGGACTTATTCCTACATGACTGTCTTCCCATATCCACAAGTTCTTTGTTGTTCCTCCCATCAAAACTGGAATCCAATTCTTCCATTGAAAATGGGCAAGACTCAGGAAACTTTAACAACAGAATTCAGCAGAAGTGATGCACATTACTTTTATTTTTAACAGCTTTATTGATAATGTAACTCATATACCATACAATTCACCTATACAGGGCACACAATTCAATGTGGGTTTTTTTTTTTTTAGAGGGTAGGGTATATTCCATTACCAACTTAAAAAAATTGTGGTAAAATGCATATAACATGAAATTTGCCATTCTAACTTTTTAAGTGTACAGTTCAGTGGCATTACATTCACAAGGTAGTACTAGCATCACCATTAGCTAGTTACAAAATTCTTGTGTCACTCTAAACAGAAATTCTGTAACCATTAAGCAACAACTTGCAATTCCCCATCCCACTCTCTAGCCCCTGAGAACTGCTAATCTACTTTTTGTCTCTTTGAATTTGCCTACTGTTGGTACACCATGTAAGTGGAAACATCTAATATTTGTCCTTTTGTGTCTGGCTTATATCATTTTGCACAATGCTTTCAAGGTTCTTCCATGTTGTAGCATGTATCAGAACTGCACTCCTTGTTATGGCTGAATAAGATTCCATTTTCTGTATATACCACATTTTGTTTAGCCCTTCATCTTTGATGGGCACTCGGCTTGTATCCACCGTTTTGGCTACCGTAAATAATGCCGCAGTGATCATTGGCATACAAGTATCTGTTCAAGCTCTTGTTCAGTTCCTTGGAGTATAATCTAAGCATGGAACTGTTGTGGGGTGTTAGTCAGGGTTGTGCAGAGAAACAGAAGCAACAGGCTGTGTGTGTATCTATGTACATATTTATACATATACACAGAGAGAGAATGACAGATTGGTTTTAAGGAACTGGCTCATGTGATTATGGGGGCCAGTAACTCTGAATTCTGCAGGCAGGCCAGCAGGTTGGAGACTCAAGGAAGAGTTGAAGTTGTAGCTTGAGTGTGAAGGCAGCCTGAAGACAGATTCCTTTTTCTTTAGGGGACATCTCAGTCTTTTTCTCTTAAGGTTTTCAACTGACTGGGTGAAGCCTTCCCACAGTATAAAGGGTAATCTGCTTTGCTCAAAGTCTACTGATTTAACTGTTAATCTCATCTAAAAAATAACTTCACAGTGACATCTAGACTAATGTCTAGATGTAAATATCTGGGAACCATGATCTAGGCGAGTTGACACATAAATTAATCATCCTGCTAGGTCATATGGCAATTCTATGTTTAGCTTTTGAGGAACAGCCAAACTATTTCCACAGCAGCTGAACCATTTTACTTTCCCACCGTCAACATATGAGTTTCCAACTTCTCCACATCCTCACCAACACCTTTTCTTTTCTTTTCTTTTTTTGGATTTAGCTGTCCTAGTGGGTATGAAGCAGCATATCATTGTGATTTTAATTTACATTTTCCTAATAACTAATGCTGCGGAGCATCTTTTCATGTGCTTGTTAACCCATTTGTACATCCTCTTTGGAGAAATGTCTATTTAAGCCCTTTCATCTCAGAATTTGATTGTTCCTTTTGTTGTTGAGTTACAAGTTCTTTATATATTCTGGATTCTGGACCATTTCAAATATATGATTTGCAAATATTTTCTCCCATTCTGTAAGTCACCTTTTCGCATTCTTGATAATATCCTTTGATGCACAAAAGTTTTTAAAGTCCAACTTACCTAGTTTTTTCTCCTTTTGCCCATGATTTTAGTGTCATATCTAAAAATCTGTTGCCAAATCCAAGGTCATGAAGATTTGCTCATTTTTTTTTCTAAGAGTCTTATGACTTCGGCACTTATATTTATATCATTGACCCATTTTGAGTTATTTTTTGTATATGGTGCGAGATAGGGGTCCAACTTCATTCTTTTGCATGTGGATATCCGGTTGTCTCAGTACCACGTGGCTAAGAGATAATTCTTTCCCCACTGAATGGTCTTGAACCCTTTATTGTAAATCATTTGGCCAGAGATGTATGGTTTTCTAGACTCTCAATTCTATTCCATTGGGTTACATTACTATCCTTATGCCAGTACCACATCATTTGGACTACCTTTAACTTTGTAGTAAGTTTTGAAATTGGGAAGTATGAGTCCTTCAACATTGTTATCGTTGTTGTTTTCAGGATTGTTTGGCTATTCAGGGCCCTTTGAAAATCCATATGAATTTGAAGATCAGCTTTCCCATTTCCTTAAAAAAAAATGGCCATTTTGGCAAGGACTGCAGTGAATCTGTAGATTGCTTTCAGTAGTATTGTCATCTTAACAATATTAAGTCTTCCAATCCATGAACATGTGATTTCTTCCCATTTATTTAGGCCTTCTCTAATTCAGGAATTTTTTGTAGTTTTCAGCATATAAGTCTTTCACCTCCTTGGTTAAGTTTATTCCTGGGTATTTTATTTTTTTGAATGTTACTGTATGTAATTATGTTCTCAATTTCTTTTTTAGATTGTTCACTGCTGGTGTATAGAAACACAACTGATTTTGTGTGTTGATAATGTAACCTGCAACTTCGGTTAATTTGTTTATTATTAGTTCTAGTAGTTTGTATATGTGTGTGTGTGTGTGTATTCTTTGGGATTTTCTATCATATAGTATCACATCATCTGTGAATAGAGATAATTTTACATCTTCCTTTCCAATTTGGATGCCTTTTATTTCTTTTTCTTGCCTAATTTCTCTGGCTGGAACTTTGACTACAATGTTCAGTAGCAGTGGTGAAGGCAGGCAGCCTCATCTTGTTTCTGATCTTAGGGAAAACCTTGCAGTCCTTCTCCATAGAGTGTGATATTAGCTGTGGATTTTTCATAAAGCCTTTTATCATGTTGAAGAAATTTCCTTCTATTCCTAGTCTTCTGAATGTTTTTATCATGAAATGGTGTTGGATTTTGTCAAACCCTTTTTCTGCATCAATTGAGACAATCATTTAAAATGCTTTGGTGCTAAAGCCAGTGGTATATTTTAATGAAGAAGAGAACATAGACAAGTTCAGGTTGGGATCCTTGTCACCTGCGACAAAGTTAGAGAAAGCCCAGGGATTAACGGCTCCAAGGACGGAAGATGGTGAGTATTAGGGATTAGAGAATGGAGATCTTCCAGCCCAGTGGAATGTTTAACCAAGCTGAATGGAATGAAAGTGGGAAAAGAAATGCTTGCTTCTTAAAAAGCTTGGGTACTTTTTTTAATAAATTCTATATGGTATGCAACAAATATTAACTTAGTGATGATACATGGGATAGAGGAAATACAACAGAACAAGAAACTGGCACGTCCACATGCAAGTACCTGTAAGGTATGAGTACTGCCTGAAGACGTCAGAAGGTGTAGGTCCTGTCAGCAGAAAAACATCAATGATTCCACTCTCTGACATCCAGCGCACATCAGTTCGAGATTCGACCTTCTGTTTAGCGGCAACTGGGCCCATTTGGGTCAGTGTGTACTGGAAAAGGGATGGAATGAAGGTCTGAAAAATTTCCCTCTAACCTACAACACACATCTATATGTGTATAATAGTCTGTTTCTTTAGTACATACCAATAACTTTCACTGACTATACTGTGAAGACTCTGGTGGCAGAGGACTGCCACTACAAAGCCCAGAGCCACGATTACACTTCACCAGTTTTGTTTCCTCTGTTAAGTATGACATGCAGCCATGATCCATAGCTCACCTTTACTGCAGGTTCTGTACTGATCTCCACTAGTGTTTCTGAGGCATTCAGCCAAAAAATGCCTAGAGTCCTGCCCAGTTTGTGGGCCAGGAGATAAGGCACTGAACCATAAATGCCCATTTTGTCATGTACTTTATATCCGTAGACATCTAGGTTATAAAGTCGGTAAGCATCCCCATCACTGAAACACACAAAGGATTATCAATTACCACATTATTAATGAACAGTATAGCTCCATTCTCCCCTGCAAAGACTTGGGACCTATACATCTTTCAAAGCTCAACTGTTCCACTTCCCTAAAGGTTTCCTGACCCAATCTGGGTGACTATGATCTTTCTGCTTTGATTCACTTGGCATCCCCTCATGCTGCTATTGGCATGCATGATCTCATCTTAGATACCTTACCTTCACATCTCTTTGAGGTGAGGACTATTTCCTGTGAATCCTCCACAATAAATTGACAAATTTTTTGAGTATTTCTCTGTCGCTAAAACAAAATGATAGTGTCCTAACATGCTTCCACAGTGCTGCGTAGGGAAAGATTAGGAGCTGAATTGGGGTGGGAAGCACAGAGCTCAGGTTGGTGTGAGAGCAACAGTTTCTGATTCACTTCTCACTATGTCTGTCACCTAAACAGCATCTGAACCTGGCAGGTTTGGTCAGACTCTGTTTCTCTTTGGTTCTGCTTCTTCTTAATCTGATACCTCTGGCTTTTTTTTTTTTTTTTTTTGGTCAGTAGTGTTAGTTGGAAATAATCTCCCCGAGGGAATCAAAGGTGATATGAGATGCCACAATTTTCCATTCTCTGGCTCATTGTCCTTTTCTGGTTAAAAAAAGCCTTTTTCTAGGTCAGTGGTTTTCACAGTGTATTTCCCACGGTTCCACAGAAAGGCCCTGAGAAGTGAAAGCAAAACCCAAGGAGGTGATGTCATGAAACTCTCCCCACAACTTCAATCCCAGTAGCTCTATACTTTTACTTCCTCTGTATTTTTAGGTTCAGCATTATGGTTTTTTATAATTGTCTAATTTCTTGTCAAAAAACAAAATAAGAATTGAAAACCACTGCTCTGAGAGATCATTCAAGGAAAAATTTTAAAGATCTACAGGCGATATCAAAGAGGAAAGACCAGGCACGTGTTAGCACTGGCTCAGACATCTCACATATTTTCCTTTCGAACTTTTCTGGTCCAGAAACCAGAGCCTCCTGTAAAAATTCTTGTTTTCACTTTACCCAGTATTTTTAAGTTGGTGTGATTCTGCATGTTGTGGGATCCCATAGAGATGTTCAAATCCATGCAAGGAGAAATCCAAACCAATGGAGGCAGGACCTGCAGGGACCAGGATACCGACTGAGTTTTGCTTCTCGGTGGGACAATCAAATAAGAAGATTCAGTGAACTATACGAATAGCAAGACGACTAGATTAGGGATCAAGAGACCTGAGCTTGCCCTGATCAATCAGTAAGTCTTGTGTGCCAACTCCCGTATGATGCTACAGCCAGGTATTGTGGGGATACAAAAGTGCACAAGGCAAAGTTCTGGTCACTTATTATTTATGTTTCCTTAGCTATGTACTAATGTTCTCTGTGTCCTCATTTACAGTAAATCTCTTTTCTGTCTGTAAAATAAGATTACAAAGTTTTAGATTTTTTTATCTAATCTAAATTTTCCTGAAATGTATTGCATACTTCTTTGCTTTAGGAAGCAAAGGATATTGAGCACTTTTAATCTTTGCTAGATGAAAGACTGGGTGTCTTCTGCCTGACTGTTCATTCTTACTGCATACAGGAATTACAGTGTCAAGGACACCAGGAGGACCTTCCCTGGCTCCTCAAATCACTCCTTCCCTGTGATTGTAGATATATAAATTTCCTTTAACCAAAGACAAAGTCCTTTATTTAATAATTATTTTAGAGATATGGGGAAAATGCAAGTAACTAGGAGAGAGAACAATGACTTAAATTCATTCTTAGGTAAAAGTATTTGATATCAAATGGTCCTTATTTGGAGGAGTTTATGGGAAAGGGGTGCTATAGATAAGGTGGAGAGCCTTAGGGCCCCCGTACTTAAATCGTTTGGACACACTGTCAGTCCTGGTCATTACACTAGGCTATAGCTATATATGCTAGAACAGGGATTCTCAGGGCGTTAGGGAAGGTCTAGTATTCCACAGGGTAGGGAGGAAGAAGGAGAAAACAGATTTCTTTCCAATTACATAAGCCCCAGGTATCTGAATGGTATCTCATAAAGAGACAAATTCCCTCCCAGCCACATACACCCCCCACTATCACTAAGCGTAGTAAGAAGTGTCACAGATGGACACGTGATGCTCACGGGAATGACGGGGAGGCCTGGAAAAGGTTAAGAACCGCTGCCTGGAAATGTTGGACCTAATGAGCTCTAGAACTTGGTTTCTCATCACCTGACTCTCATAAAACCAGAATGTGGAATTTGCAGCTGTCTGATTCACTGGATAGTGCAAGCTGTATGCTGACCTAGGCCCCTCCGTGAGAACACAAGCTCCAGGAGGTCTAATCTTCTTACACTCCCCACAAGGCATACACTATTTCTCTGTTGCAATGCATTACTGAAGAATAGGAGCCCCAAATCTGAGATTTCTGTTCACCTCACAGAAGTCAGGTGTTTAGGCGCCAAAGCTCAAGGGACTTTCAGATAGAGACATTTAACCATTTTGGAAAGATCTGTTTTAATACTACACCAGTGTCAGTTTTACCATTAACTTTGACATCCACAAAATTTTCAAATTTCTCCTCCCACAGGCACAGTTCATCCTGATTTTCCTGTTGGCACAGAAAAAGGGAGCAAACTGAGTTTATATATTGCAACAAATGTGGTTACCACAGCAGCACATTTATTTGATTAAAATACTAGACTGAGGAAATGAGTTCATCTTTTAAAACACCGGTTTTTAATGTCAGTATATTTAACAAATTAGATCTGTGTGCTATGTAAATGCCATTAAGCATCCTTATGACTTATCGCTGACATGAATATATCCTTAATCATGACAAAACATAAAATTTACCATTTTAATAATTTTAAGTGGCATTCAGTACATTCACATTGTTATATATCTTTCCAAACTGAATCTCTGCACCCATTAAACAATAACTCCCCATTCTTCCCTCCCCTCCACTCCTAACAACAACTTTTCTACTTTCTGTCTCTATGAATTTGACTAGTTGAGATATCTCATGTAAGTAGAATCATACAATACTTGTCCTTTTGTGACTGGCTTATTTCACTTAGTATAATGTCTTCATGATTCATCCATTTTATAGAATATGCCAGATTTCCTTCCCTCTTAAGACTGAATAATATTCTATTGTATGTATGTACTCCATTTTGGGTATGCATTCATCTGCCAGTGACTCTTGGATTGCCAGATTGCTTCTATTTTTTGGCTACTGTGAATAATGCTACTATGAATATAGGCATACAAATATCTTGTTTGAGTCCTGTTTTCACTGTTGGATATATATCCATAAGTGAAATTGCTGGATCACATTGTAATTCTATGTTTAATTGTTTTGAAACTGTCATACCGTTTGACATGAATTTCTTGGCAAGAGCCAAAATGTGAAAGCACTTTGAAAAATGCAGTCTTTACATATGTAAGGCAAAACATTTAGAATCAAATAACTTGGGTCTCCTTTGAGACAGCCTAAGCAAAGACTTTGGTTGAGATGGGCACTTTTCTCCTTGCTTCAATTAGCCAAACTACTGGCTATGTTCCTTTGCTGGGTGGAGAAGTCAACCGGGATGGCCACTGTTCGTGTTCATAATCTTGACCTAGAGCTATAAACTTTCTACCTTTACAAGTCTCCTTTTCTCTGGCAAAATGAAAAAGTTATAAAAGAATTGTATCTGCATGTGAAAAGCACATTTCTTTTAAATAATGAGCCCTTTGCCCATTTCTAGCTTGTTTCTTCATAATTTAAGCTTCTGTAAAATGAATCTGTTTTGGTTTTAACATCACACCGGAGTTCTTAATGTTGGGTATTTCCTGGGGTCTATGGATAGGCTTTAAAGTTTGTGAACTCCCTTAAACAGTATGAAAAAATTTTTTTTTCCTACAGAGATGGTTCATAGCTTTCATCAGATTCTTGCAAAGGGGTCTCTGACTCAAAACCACTAAGCTATCTGATTGGAGGTCTCCTAAAAGCTGATCTAACATATTATCATTAAACTGTATAAGGCATAAGAACTGTGTTACTCTTATCTTCCCTGTTTGAAAATGGAAAAAAAATTATTCTCTCTCATACTCATCAGTATGGGTCATTTCTCAAGAGGAAGAAGTATTTGTCCTTACTGCAATGGAAATATTTTTCACCATTCCTGGTGGCCATAGCTATTGTCAGGGCTCCTTTGAAGATGCGTGTGGCTTTGGATGAAGAGATTTCTGGACTCTCCATTCTCCTGAATTCAGCCAAAATAATCTTTTAAAAACAGAAATCAGACCATATCTCTGCCACTTAAGAGCTTTCCATAGTTTTCTTTTGCTTTAAAAGTCAAAAAAGGTTAACATAATTTAGAAGAGTGTAAACTCCGTGAAATGGGGGAATTTGATTTGCTCAATGGTACATCACTAGTTCCTTGATCAGTGCCTGGCATACAGAAAGTACTCAACAAATGTTTACTGGACAAAAGAATTATTACAAGACTCTCCACAGGAATGCCCCTGCCTATCTCTCTAGCCTTGACACACAGCATCCTTTCCTTTGCTTTCCCTTCTTCTGCTAAAAGGTATATGAATGTGTATGTATGTAATTACAAAATTTCTTCAAATTGCTCCTTCCTACCTCAGGATCTTTGAATATGCAATTCCCTCTATCTGGAATACTCTTTTCCCAATTTTCTGACTAGCTAATGTATTCTCATCTTTCAGCTTTAACATTATTTCCTTCAGGAGGTCTTTCCTGACCCTCATTCTTGGTCAAGTTCCTTGCTGTATTCTCCTAAGGCAGCCCTCTGTTAACACTCCTCATACTTGTAATTACTTAGTATCTGTCTTTCCCAATAGATTCTAAGTTTCATGAAGACAGGTTGGGATTTGTTTTACTTACAGCTGATTCTCCTTGCCTAGCATAATTTTTTGTGCCTGGCACAAAGCAAGGACTCAGGAATTATCTGTTTTATGAGTGAATATGTGAATGAACAAATGAATGAATGAATCAACGTGATGATAAGATAAGCAAAAGAGGCAGGTGGTCCCATTTATATGCAGTAGAGCATTTACCAACTACCCATCTGCTGAAGGGAAGAGCAGAACCCATTATATTTCACATAATGATGATAACAGTAAAAAAGAAAAAAAAGATAAATTGCTCAATCTAGATTACCTGAGTGGTGTCAACTGATGTATCCTCATTTTCCTTGGTAGCTCTGTTTTAATACAAATCAAGTTGTTTCACTCATGGCAAGATTGACAGAATTTTGTTCAATGATAAAGATTTTCATTTCCAACTTCTGAGACCCCATAAATTACATCCTTTAACTTATTAAACATAACATCATTATAAAAATAAGTTTAAACATTTATTATGAACATCAGTCCAATAGCTTGATATCTTATAAAAATGTAGATAGATCTGAATTTTCTTGTTAACTCTCTTAAAAATGTTTTATCAGCTTATTATAAATATAATACATGCTCATAATATTTAAATAAAACATAAGCAAGGTAGAACACAGTTCCTCTTATGCAATGTTTACTAGTACAGAGCAACATAATGCACTGTTTTCCAGAATGATTGTGACAACTTATTCTAACAACTTCAATTGTATTTGAGTGCTCATTTCTTCCCAGTCTTAACAGTAATAGACTTCATAGATTTTTTAAAAAATCTTTGCCAACCTAAAATTTTAGAAAAAATAATGCATTTCAATTTGAATTTCTATCAATAATGATGCAAACTACCTTTCATACATTAAACGGTATTCCTAGTTCTTCTGTGAATTGTCTATTCATACTCATTATACATTAATTTTTTTTAGTGAAAATGCAGTATGCATTTAGAAGAGTATACAATATACGTGCAGAGTTTAAAGAATAATAAAGTGAACAACTATGAACCCACCAGAGAACATTAGCCACAGAAATGACATGTCCCTTGAAAGTTCTTGTGTGCCTCTCTTCAAGTGCATCTGCCTCGCTGAACACCCCATTCTCCTTCAGTAAATTTTGTGTGAAACCATTTCCTGGTTGTTCTTTATAGTGTTCCCACAAGTGTATGAATCCCCAAACATATATTTTTTTTGTTTTGTCCTTAAAATTTTTTCATAAAAATATATATTATTATATAATTTATAACATGTTTTCACTCAATAGCAAAAATTTTGATATTCATCATGTTAATATGCATTGCTGCAGCTTGTATCATCCATTTTTATTTGCTGTAATTTTTCTTATTGATTTGTATAAACTTTCTGTATTTTGCATATTTTCAATTTGTTATATGTGTTAAAAACTTCTGGTGAAATTTAAGGCAAAGGTATGTTGCTTTTTTAAACTTTTTAAAATTGAGTTATAGTCATTTTACAATGTTGTGTCAAATTCCAGTGTAGAGCACAATTTTTCAGTTATATATGAACATATATATATTCATTGTCACAATTTTTTTTTGCTGTGAGCTACCACAAGATCTTGTATATATTTCCCTGTGCTAGGTATTTTGCTTTTTAATTTTTTTAATTAATAAACTATTTTTTTAGAGTAGTTCTAGGCTCATAGCAAAATTGAGCAGAAAGTGCAGAAAGTTCCTACATACTTGCTGTCCCCACGCACCCTCAATCTCCTCAACTATCCTGTAACAGTGGTTCAGTTGTTACAACTTATGAACCTACACTGACATATTATTATCACCTGAAGTCCATAGTTTGTCTTAGGGTTCACTCTTAGTGTCATAAATCTATGGGTTTTGACAAACGTGTAATGACATGTATCCACCATTGTAGCATGGTACAGAGTAGTTTCACTGCCCTAAAAATCTTCTGTGCTCTGCATAGTCATCCATCCTTTCCCCCTAACCCCTGACGAGCACTGTCTTTTCCATGGTCTTCCCTTTTCCAAAATTTCAAATAGTTGGAATCATACAGTATATAGCCTTTTCCAGATCGACTTCTTTCACTTAGTAACATGAACTTGTTTCCTTCATGTCTTTTTATAGCTTGATAATTAATTTCTTTTAGGTGCTAAACAATATTCGATTATCTGAGTATACCACAGTTTATCTAGTCACCTACTGAAGTATATCTTGGTTGCTTCCAACTTTTGGCAATTATGAATAAAGTTGCTACAAACATTCATGCGCAGCTTTTTGTGTGGAAATAAGTTTTCAACTCTTTCGGGTAATTACCAAGGAGCATTACTGCTGGATTTTATGGTAAGAGTATGTTTAGTTTTGTAAGAAACTGTCAAATTACCTTCCAAGGTGACTATCATTTTGCATTTCCACCAGCAATAAATGTGGATTCCTGTTGTTCTACATCCTCACTGGTATTTTGTTGTTAGTGTTTTGAATTTTGTCCTTTCAATAGCTGTGTAGGAATATCTTGCTTTAATTTGTAATTCCCTAATATATATGATGTGGAACATCTTTTTTGTACTTCCTTGTCAACCTGTGTATATTCTTTGGTGAGGTGTCAGTTTAGGTCTTTTGCCCATTTTTAAAATCAGGTGTTTATTTTCTTATTGTTGAATTTAGGAGTCCTTTTATTTATTTAGCAGTCTTTTATCAGCTTGTATTTTGCAATTATTTCCTCCCAGTCTGTGGTTTGTCTTCTCACTTTCTTGACATTATTTTTCATTAGTTTTAATGGAGTCCAATTTATCAATTATTTCTTTCATGAATTGTGCCTTTGGTGTTGTATCTAAAAATCGCTATACCCAAGATCATCTAGTTTTCTTCTATGTTGTCTTCTAAAAGTTTTATAGTTTTGCATTTTACATTTAGGTCTATAATCCATTTTGAGTTAATTTTTGTAAAGGGTGTAAGACCTGTGTGTAGATTCATTCTTTTGCATGTGGATGTTCATATACTCCAGAACCATTTACTAAATATCTTTGCTCCATTGTGTTGCCTTTGCTCCTTTTCAAAGATCAGTTCACTGTATTTAGGCAGAACTATTACTGGGCTCTGTTTCGTTGCATTGGTCTATTTGTTCATTTGCTAATACCACACTATCTTGATTACTGTAGCTCTAGAGTAAGTTTTGAAGTTGGACAGTGTCAGTCCTCCAACTTGGTTCTTCTTCAATATTGAGTTGGTATTCTGGGTTTTCTGCCTCTCCATATAAACTGCAGAATCAGTTTGTCAATATCCACAAAATGCCTTGCTGGGAGTTTGACTGAATATGTCTATCAAGTTGGAAAGAACTGATGTCTTGACAATATTGAGTCTCCCTATTCATGAATGTAGAATGTCTCTCCATTTATTTAGTTCTTATTTGATTACTTTCATCAGAGTTTTGTAGTTTTCCTTATATAGATCTTGAACATACTATGTTAGATTTATACCTAAATATTTTGTTTTGGGGGGTGCTAATGTAAATGGTAATGTATTTTTCATTTCAAATTGTTCATTGCTGATATATAAGAAAGCTATATACATAAAATGACTTTTGTACATTAATTTTGTATCTTGCAACCTTGTTATAATTGCTTATTAGTTCCAGGAGCTTTCTGTGTATGTATTCCAGTTTTGGATTTTCTACATATACAATTATGCCATCTGTGAACTAAAAGAGTTTTATTTCTTTCTTCCTAATCTGTATAACTTTTATTTCCTTTTCTTGTCTTATTGCATCTAGGACTTCCAATTCAATACTGAAAAGCAGAGGTGAGCAGGTACATCTTTGCCTTGTTGCTGAACTTAATAGGAAAGCTTTACGGTTCTCACCATTAAGTATGATGGTAGCTGTAGGATTCTGGTAGATGTTCTTTTTTTCCCTTTTAGGCTTACTGAGATATAATTGACATACAGCACTGTATAAGTTTAAGGTGTACAGCATAATAATTTGATGACTTACACACATCATGGAATGATAATCACAGTAAGTTTAGTGAACATCTATCACCTCATATAGATACAAAATAAAAGAAAAAGAAATTTTTTTCCTTGTGATGATAACTCTTAGGATTTAATTCCTTAAAAATTTTCACATTTAACACTAAGCAATGCTAATTATATTAATTATGTTGTACATTACATCCCCAGTACTTATCTATCTTATAACTGGAAGTTTGTATATTTTGACCACCTTCATCCAATTCCCCTACACCTACAATCCCCCCTCCACCAGTAACCAAAAATCCGGTATCTTTTTCTATGAATTTGTGTGTTTGTTTGCTTTTGAAGTATAATTGACTTATAACAAACACTATGTTAGTTCCTAGTGCACAACATAGTGATTTGATATTTTTATATATTATTGGTAGATGTTCTTTATCAAGTTGAGGAAGTTCCCCTCTGTTCGTAGTTAGCTGAGAGTTTATTTTATATCATGAATGAGTGCTGGATTTTGTCAAATGCTTTTTCTGCATCTATTGATACGATCATGTGATTTTTCTTCTTTGGCCCATTGATGTGATAGATTAATTGATTTTTGAATGTTTAACCAGCTTTGCATGGCTGGGATAAATCCCACTTGGTTGTGGTGTCTAATTCTTTTCAAAAATTGTTGGATTCAATTTGCTAATATTTTGTTGAAGATTTTTGCATCTATGTTCATGATAGATTTTGGTCTGCAATTTTCTTATAATGTCTTTGTCTTATTTTTGGTATTGTTGGTACTGAGGGTAATGATGGCATCATAGAATGTGTTAGGAAGAATTCCCTTCTCTTCTACTTTCTGGAAGAGACTATAGAGAATTGATATAGCTTCCTACTTAAATGTTTGGTAAAATTCCCTAGTGAACCCATCTGGCTCTGGTGCTTTCTTTCTTGAAGGGTTATTAACTATTGACTCAATTTATTTAATAGATATAAGCCTATTCAGATAGTCTATTCTTATTTCAGTTTTGGCAGATTGTGTCTTTTAAGAAATTGGTCCATTTTGTCTGTTATCACATTTGTGGGCATAGAGTTGTTCATGATATTCTTTTATGACCTTTTTAATTTCTACAAGATCTGTAGTGATGTCCTCTCTTTCATTTCTGTATTAGTAGTTTGTGTCTTCTCTGTTTTTCTTAGTTGGCCTGGCTAAAGGCTTATCAATTTTATTGATCTTTTTAAAGAAACAACTTATGATTTTGTTGATGCTCTCTTTTGATTTGTTTTCAATTTAATTGGTCTTTGCTCTAAATTATTATTTTTTTCTTCTGCTTACTGTGGATTTAAAATGCTCTTTTTCTAGCTAAGGTAGAAACATAAGATTATTGATTTTAGATCTTTTTTTCTAACACATGCATTCAATGCTACAGATTTCCCTCTAAGCACTGCTTTTGCGGCATCCCACAAACTTAGATAAGTTGTATTTTCATTTTCATTTATTTCATTTCTTCTTTGTGTTATTTAGAAGTATGTTGTTAAATTTTCAAGTATTTTGGAATTTTCCAGCTTTCTGTTATAGATTTCTAGTTTAACTGCATTGTGATCTGAGAGCTGGCATTGTATAATTTCTATTAAATTTGTTAAGGTGTGTTTTATGACACAAAATATAGTACATCTTGGTGAATGTTCCATGTAAGCTTGAGAAGAATATGTATTCTACTGCTGTTGGATAAAGAAGACAGACAGAAAAAAAAAAAAAAAAAGACCTGCAAAAGATTGCTTTGGCAGTTTGGGGTCTTTTATGGTTCCATATAAATTTTAGAACTGTTCTAGTTCTGTGAAAAATGTCTCGAGTATTTTGACAGGGGTTGCATGGGAATCTGTGGATTGCTTTGGGTAGTACAGCCATTTTGATAATGTTGATTTTTCCAATCCAAGAGCACAAGGTATCTTTCCATTTCTTTGTATCATCTGCAATTTCCTTCATCAACGTTTTTCAGTTTTCAGAGTATAAGTAACCTCCTTAGTTAAGTTTATTTCTAGGTATTTTGTTGTTTTTGATGCAATGGAAATGTTTATGCCAGTTATAAAATTCTGGTTTTTGAAGTGAAAAAAAGGCCTCAAATGGCAAAATATCCTTCTTTCTTTTGGATGAGTTACATTCCATTACATATATATGCTGCATCTTCTTTATCCATTCATCTATTGATGTGCACTTAGGATGCTTCCATATCTTGGCAATTATAAAGAATGTTGCTGTTAATAGCAGGGTGTATGTTCTTTTTGAATTAATTCTTATTTGTGGTCGACTTTATTCCTTTGATAACAATGTAAGTTTAAAAAGCTAAAGCTCTAAATGTTCTTAGAAACAATGAACAGTACATATATGTAAATTAAAAATATGTGCAGTTAAAAAAAGTCATGGAGAAATATTCATAAGGTACTAACAGAGGAGATGGCAGAATTATGAGTATTTTAATTTTTCTTCTTTTCAATTTTTTCTACAATGAACACATTTCTATGATAAAGTAAGATTTTTAATAGTAAAATTTTAAAATAGAAATAAGTCAAAACCCAGAAGAAAATCACTATGTTGAATGCTTTCTGCAGATCATATAAGATGTTCATAATTAGAATAAAATTAGAAAGAACTATAGATTGGAGGATTTAAAAACAACACTGGTAAAGATGGAAGAAGAATCTCCTTCTATTACTATCTCCCAATTCCTGTGACCCACACACAAAAAAAAGCTTTGATCAAGTAATTGGACAACTATTCAAGTCTAAGGTAACTATGTTACTGTAAGGGGACAAAGTGAAATTCTGAAGACATGTTAGTTCACATCAACATTTATCAAGTTAACAGAGTGCTTTTTTAGAAGGTTGTGTAGGGTAGAGAAGGCCATCCATCAAATACACAGTGTTTAAGAGTGTCATGTTTGCCATAATCTGGGAATTGTGTTTGTCATCAAGCCTGCATTCATCTGCCCTGGAGAAAAGATGAAATTTCTCAGAACAATATTCTAATAGATAAGGCAAACCAATTTTCTATGGTGATGTATTATCTATTTAGACAACAGTATTCATAATCAGGTTTTCTTAAGTTCTTTAAGAGTCAAGTAATGTGCAAAAATACCTTTGCATGAGAGGATTCTGCAGGTGCTCAAAGTACAACTGGCCCAGGGAGTTTATGCTCATCACCACCTCTTCTTCAGACACCAAGTCTACCTTGAATGGGTTTGCTGTTATATGACACTTCAGATCTCCTTTTCCATCTGCCAATACCAGACTGCCTGTATCCCCTGAGCATGAAGTCAGCCTAGAAAACACAGCAGGAAGAGAAAAATAAACTGCTATAGGTTTACATGGCTCGGTGCAATTCTCAATTCAAGTTAGTAAATCAATATTCATGTGACATGGCATAGATAAGGCAGTGGAGAGCTGTAATTGAAAGCCTGGGCTGTGGTGTCAGAGAGCCTGCACTGAACATAGCTTTACTACGCACTAGGTGTATAACTTTGGACACGTTAATCTTTCTATTTCCCAGTTTCCTCATCTATAAAGTGGAAAAAATGAGCACAAGAACAAATAGAGCTTTTTGAGATAATTAAATGAGATCATGCATGTAAAGTACTTGGCACTGCGCCTGGCGCATAGTAAATGCTCAATAAATGTTACCTATCATCCCCATTATTACCTTGGTCTCAACACTCTAGTAACACTTTGGTGCATAGAATTTTTAACATTTTGCTTTTCTTTCTCATTCCAACCATATACTCAGAAACTGAGGAAATAACACAGATTGGATTACTGATCCATTCAGTCCACAGTGAGATGGAAAGGTCAAACTTTTGTTTATCTATTTACCACCTGACTTTCACCAGCCCCCAATGTGACAGGTGGACTTTTAGGATGTTCTGGATATCCAGGAATTAAGTAAGCTCAGAGGCAGCACTTAAAATCCCTCGGTCTAAATATTTCTTTTTCTAGTGCATAGTTACCCTGATAAATAGTCACAGGCCTCTTTAGGGGGGGCTAGGAGGGATAGCTTATGACCTTACTATATCCCTACAAAGTCCTTCTCCATAGATTCCAGGCCTCCCCCTCAAGCAAGATACTTAGGTTCTGGAAACTAACTGTTGTTTGAGACATTGTTATCTCACTGTTCATCAAACCTAAATAGAGTTCTTTTGATTATTCTATCAAGTAGAATGTTAGCCTATCTATTTCAGTCTAATGGACCCCTTGATGTACTGTTCACTTCCCTGAGAGTTGAGCCGTTTTCAGTACCACCCAGGCCCTGCTGCACGCTATGGAAACATGTCCACCTTGTCTCTAACAACTGAATGCTGTTATTTTGACTCTACTACCCAGAGTCTTACCATCTTCACTGAAATCAGGGAGCCCATTTTAATGGCATCATTTCCCACCATTATCTCTAGCTCAGAAAAGACACTCACTACAGTGCTTTCCAAGTGTTCCTTCACCAGCATATTTCTCTGTGAAAGGAATATCTTCTGGATCCTCTTGGAGAACAGAACTAGGGGCTAGGTGAGTTGGCTGCATATAATATATTTCAACAACTTTATTTCCCTAAGTCTATGGATCATTTCTTGTACACTGTGCCAAGGAATTTCTGGTATCTCAGCTTCATTCAGCAGAGTCCATAGCTGAGTACAGATCATAGTTAACCAACTAAGCAAATAATTAGAACCACTTTCAGCTGTCCAAGCTAGCACATCAAATCTATATTCTCTGGTATATGTACCCATGCCAATAAATTTATCATGATCCTAAAATTATGTTCCTTCCTTCCAGTCTAGGAATCCCTCAAAAACCATTTCTATGCCTATATGCCAGGTTTCTGCCAATACAAAATCTTATAACTCTTTAAGCGTTTTCCTCCTGGGATGACTGTCATTGGCTCCCTAGGCACGTTGGGGTCTGACTATGACAGTGGGTCTGACGGCAGTGAAAGATGGTAGGGGCGAAGCACAAGGAGCACTGGAGTCCCCTGGCACAGTATATTTCAGGTGAGGTCAACACAGGGAGTCCAAGCAAGATGAGGCCAGCCGTATCAGCCAGAGGAGAAGGAGCTGCTTCTGCTGAAATGGGGGGCTCAGTGGAAATTTGAGGTTTCAGTACTCAGAGTTATCCACATCTTCCCAAATGTTGCTATTCAATTTTGAGGAGTGGGAGGGTATAGCTCAGTGGTAGAGTGTGTGCTCAGCATGCACAAGGTCCTGGGTGCAATCCCCAGTACCTCTACTAAAAAATAAATAAATAAATAAACCTGATTACCTCCCTCTCCCCCAAAACAATTTTGAGGAGTCCTGCCTTTTCCTAGTATATGCCCTAAATTCACAGACCTGATGAGGCTATGTATTCAGTAAACCATAGAATCTAACTCTATACCTGATTTTCAGCTACATGGACTTTGTAGCTACAACAGATATGAGAGACTTTTAGGATTATCATAGAAATCTATTAGGTTTCTGACAATGACTTGAGCTAAGAATTTAATCCTCTGAAACTGCTATTTTCTGTAAGTTCTTCAATGAAATTAACAGCAGTCAAGCCACCTCAGAGTTTTGAATTTTATATGACAATTGTGCTATGCTATGGCCCTACCACTTGGTCTGCCAAAGCCATGCTTTCAAGAGGAACTCTATTTCAGTTGGCCGCAAGTAGTAATTTAAGTGACTTTGCCATGGAACACCGTGGTTTATTGCTAGTTGTATGAGTTAGCTAGAGCTGCCATAACAAATTACCACTGGGTGGTTTAAACAACAGAAATTTATTTTCTCACCATTTTGGAGGCTGCAAGTCCTAGAACAAAGTGTCAGCAGGTTTGGTTTTTTCTAGGGCCTTTTTTCTTGGCTTGCAGATGGCCATCTCCTTGCTGTGTCCTCACATGGTCATCCCTGTGTGTGTGTTATCTGTATCCTAATCTCCTCCTCTTATAGGACACCAATCATATTGGATTAGAGCCCACCCTAATGACCCCGTTTTAACTTATTTACCTGTTCAAACGGCCTGTATCTGGATACAGTCACATTCTGAGGTACAGGGGTTAGGGCTCCCACGTGAGTCTGGGGTGGGGGGCAGGGGCACTATTCAGCCCAAAACACTAATATCTCACCCTCTCATGAAAACCAGGTCCTCACTGCCTTCAAATCCAACTAGACCAGCTAGCTAAGCTCATATTCCCATCCTTGAGGGTCTGCTGCTTATACTCATTTCTGATACCAGAGAATAAATATGTCAACCAAGATTCAACTGTAGGTAACAGAAACAACTCTGGCTATTTTAGGCAGAAAATAAATGACTTACTATGGGGGAATTAGGAGCCTGAAACAGCATGGAAGGTTTGAGGTAGCAGGTTCCTGGCTGAGTGTCCAGTAATGACCCCGAGAACAACACTGCATAACTGTAGGCCAACAGAACTATCTCAGTTAGAATCAGGAAGTTGGGAAATCAGAAGTCACTGTGGCAACTGCTGGGCCCCAGGATCATGCCACCTTAGCTGCAATCCAGAGATCAGGAAACCAGTGCCCTAACTGGTGGCTCTAGAGCCATTCTATGGCTGCCAATGCAGACCACAGAATGGGAAACACAGTTCTAAAACCAAGATAACCATAAGTGCATCTGACTGCTGGAAGCTGAACTGTATCAGAAGTAGCTACACGGGAGTCTGGCAAATGGAGAAATATAATTTTTAGCTTTCTAGTCACTACAGTAGCAAAAGGCCCTCTAGAAAGAAGAAATAGAAGCAAAACTAACATACTGCATTTACTACCCAAAGCTAATATCACCCTGACCCCAAAACCTAGCAAAGATAGCATGGAAAAAGAAAACTACAGACTAATTTTACTTATGAACACAGATGTAAAAATGTTAAAGGATCTACTAGTAAAAATAATCATCCAGGATAGTAAAAAAAATAATGTATTGTGACCAAGAGGATATATATATATATAAAATGTGTGTGTGTGCATATATACACGTGCATACACACACACACAGTCTCTCATTTTCTACCTGCAAAGCCTTGAGGACAGTCTCTTTTTAATTCCTGTTTCCTAAGTTCTTGGCATATAGTAGCAGCTCAGTGATATATTTTTAAATATATAAAATATTTTAAAATATATAAAATATATAAAAATTTTAAATATAAAAATTTAAATTTTTTAATAGTTTTACCACAGCTGAACTAACTTATCCTTATAATTTATTAACTTTTTTAAGATTTTCATGGAAAAATAATCTACATAAAGCTATGATAATGATATAAGGAAAATTAAGGCATCTGGCATAATCTTATATTCCTTTAGGGAAATAATATGAAAAAAATAACAAAAACCAACAGACAGAACAGAGTTGAAATATCACTGGAAAATGTGCTGAGAACTGATGCAGATTCTGCAGGTACATGAAAAATGCTTTAATTCCCAGAGATATTTTTCACTTAGACACTGATTATTAATTTATCTCTGACTGTAAGTCAAATTACATGTTAGACTTCTGAGACTAGCGTTAATTAAAAGTGAGTCAGTCTAATAAATGACTGTAAGCGTGGGAGTTTGGCTAGTGTATTAGACCTCTGGAGACTTGGTGCTAATCTGAATGAGTAAATTAAATAGCTCTCTTGTTCCCTAAGTCTGGCTGATAAACCATTTACTTTGTGAGGAGGAGAGCAGGGATCAGAAGCTCTTCTCCCCATTAGTAAATGCTGATGAGTCAAATGGTGAAGAGAAAACAGAATGAATAACATACAAAATGGATAAATTTTTCCCCAAATAACTGAATTCTGCAAGTGGTTGTATCTTGGAATAAACCAAATACGAGGCTCATACAAAAATCTAGTACTGAAGGTATGACAGAAGAACATATTGAGGGTGTATCCAAGGTAGTGTGTTCCTTGGCTTACCTTACAGTGCTTGGCTTGCTTGTGAGGACATCGGGAACTTCATACCTGGGCTTCAGGGGTGTTTCTTCATTGATTTTAAGCCTGAAAATATTTCCCTCTATACCATAAACTTCAGCTAGGAGAGGAACCTGGGGACACACATGTAAGATTAGCTTCAACAGATTACTCAGGTCAGTTCTACAAATTACAATAATTAGAAAACTATGTTTAAATTATTATAGGCCAAGCAAATTGGAGAACAATGGCAATCATGAAGAAAAAAACTCCCCGATCTATGTATGTACTTGCTTGGCTCTACCTGTAGGAGAAACAAACACCTTCTATGTGTTCTGTGGTAAGGCAAACATCTCACTGTCCAGACCAGACTGGTAAGAGTGAAAGGAGTTTCTCTTAATAATTACAGTGGATGACAGGCATAAACTGAAGCTGCTCTTGGAAAGTTGGGACATATGGCCCAATGTATGTATGACAGACTACAGATATCTTAAGAGTTTGATGTTAAAATAAGGGTAACTGGATTCCAGCTGAATGAAACATGAAGAGTAACAAGCCAGCAAACAGAAAAGAACAGAGTAAAATGGTGGTCATTGGAGTTCTCCAGTGTAGGTGAATGAGGCTCCCTGCCCTAAAATCAAGGCACTTCATATACAACTGAGAATAAGTCTGGGGAATTTTCTCAAGAGGCTAGAGAATCTAGATAAAATTCTGCCTATAATGAAAGATGAAAGCAACATAGAATTACAAAGATAACATATAATTTGAAAAATAAAACACAAAACAACAACAAACTCTGAGGGTAAAAAAATGGCTGGATTTAGGTTTCAAAATCAGGCATCAAGATCAGAAAAATATTTAAGACAGTGGTTTTCAACTGATATGCCCTGCTGCACAGTATACTGCAAATTATTACGTGTGATGCCAAATTCTGGTTACAACTGGGTCGGTGTGTTACTACAACGTCTGTTAAATGAGAGGCTAAGCTGGGTAGGCTGTGTGATATAATACAGAACAGGTCTGATGTGGTGCAAGTAAGATACAGGAAGCAGGGAGAATATCAAAGCAGCACCAAAAAAACCAAACCAAACTAAACCAAACAACGATGTTACTAGAACATTGCTTCTTCAGAATACAAGCAAGTAGTCAGGGCACTTAAACAGTGACGGGTAAATAGTGGTAAATAGCTGCTTTTATAGACATTCTTAAATCAGGGTTATGATGTAGTAGTGATCATACAGTAATTATTTTTCTCCAGCTTGAGATATAATTGACACATTGTGTAAGTTTAAGTTGTACAACTCGTTGATTTGACACATACCTTGCAAAATGATCACCACCATAGTGTTAGCTAACATCTGAATCAGGTCAATAATTACCATTTCCTCTTTGTGGTGAAAACACTTAAGATCTATTCTTTTAGCAACTTTCAAGTATATAATAGAGTATTATTATCTACAATCACTATGCTATACGTTAGCTCTCCAGAAGTTATTCATCTTATAGTTGGAAGTTTGTACTCTTTGGCCAACGCCTCCCCGTTTCCCCCACTCCTAATCATACTGTAATTACTACTTATACACTTAATGTTCTTTGGTATACTTGAAATACTTCCAAGTGTGCTATCAGAATTCTAAGGTTTGAAAATGTGTCCAAATATAAAGCTGAAATCTTGTTAGATTATGTATTCTCACCCAAGTTGGACATATATTTCCACTGCTCTCTCAAATCTAATTCAACTAACATTTATTTGGCATTTAATATTGTGATGTGCTGATGGCTATGAACAAGAGGGCTAATCTCTTAGGGAGAGTGCAATTTAGAGATGATACACATATGTGGTTAACTGTAAAGCATTTTATAAGTGCTGAGACAGGACAAGGACAGTGCTGTGGGAGAACAAGGAAGGGGAATGTTGATGACTATAAGGAGAGGGGTTCTGGGGCCTCTTTCTGGAGAAGAATGGACTTGCGCATGGCCCTCGGGGATTAGTAGGACTCTGGGTAAGCAAAAATGGCCAAGAACTTCCTAAGCAGAGGGCACATATGTTGTCTGCCTATTTATGACTAACAAATTGCATCTAGTTTATGCACTCAGAGATCCTCCCATTAAGCCAAAGATGGGTTATTCTGTTCTGTTCTTGAGGCTGCAGCCTAGGAAAGAATCCTAATTATATGAGAGAAGGCAGCAATAACCTTGCTTTTCCCATAGTGACCTTATGCACCCAAACATACAAAGAGTCAAAACCTCATTTTGTTTTCATTTTAACTTAATTAAGCAAGCCATTTTTCTAATAGACAACCCTTTTCAAAATCAATATCCACATTCATTCTCATCTCTTATTATTATCAACACAGCTTCATATTCTAAGCACATAATTTCCTTAGACCTTAGAATACACTTGTTCCTATGATCTGGCCCATGCTGTTTTTATTGGCTTAAAATTTTTTTAAATAGCAGTGGACTCTCAGAAGTCCAGCAGGTAAAGCCACTTGGGTTGAAGGCAGCAGGAAGTGGCTTAGAGCCTCTACCTTTGAGCCCTCTCCCCTCCCTGTATTCAGCCCTGAAACACCTCCACGGAAACCTCCAGGCTCTGTGGATGACAGTTTATAAACCACTTCCCTGGGTTTCTTAACTGCTGATTATTGCCAAACTCTTCCACCAAAACCTTGCTCTGTCAGAAAGTCTGGATATGAACGTTATAGTCTTCCATCTAAAACATTAAGAATTTCTAGCTATTTCTGTTCTCCAGGGAACTGTTTGGACATTTATCTTAAAATAATATACAAATAAGTTATTGAATCTCTCCCTAACAGTGATGAGTAAAAATGACAATGAAAAATACATTAAGTTATAGAAGTTAGATTGCCTAAACTAAGAATTATTTAGTGTTAGTAACTTAGATATAGCAGGTACATCCAAATTACAGCAAGATGGATTTTAAGTAAAATAAGTGAATAAACATATTAATTATACATTTTAAATAAGGTGAAACAGCATAGGTTTTGATCCCCTAGAAAAATTTAAGATGTGTAAATGTCCTCCTTAAAAGATTTAAGATGAAATAAATTTTCAGAGAAAGGAATACATTTTGGAGGTTCCTTTTAATACAAGCCTCTAGTTGGCTTTTCATTCAGAGGCTAACCTCTCATAGTCTGGGAGAATATAAATTCCCTTTTCCTATCTTATTTCTCCCATACTCAATAAAAATAAAACCTGGTAGTTTGCCATCCATAAGTCTAGTATTTTTTGGTCACAAGGGCAAAAATATCAGACAGCTTATAAAAATCATGCCTTGTCTGTATATTCAAGCAGTGGATTGATCACAATTATGTTAAAACAAAACTTTTTTTCATTTCAGTCAGTACTAATAGAGAAGAGATTGTAACTGAGTTAACAGAACAGACCTAGAACACATATTTAAATGGTGGTGGGTATTAAGAAGGGAAATTATGATTCCACCAACTTCTCCTTGATAGGTAGATTTTGCTTTTCCTCTGGCACCAGGTCTCTCTACTCTAAGGAACAGTAACCTTTTAGGTTAACTAAAAGGCCTAAAAGGGTGAGCAACAACCTCTCCTGGCTATTGGTCAAGACCTCCCGGGATTCAGAGAATGGTCTAAGAGTTCATTAAATTTTGTAGGGCACTAATTGCCCCTTCCATAGTTGCAGCCAGCTGGTTTATTGCAAGCACTGATTCTCTCCGGCTAATGTTGGCAAGTTCACGCTGGGCATTAGCCTGTTCCCCGAGGACAATTAACCAGTCCAGGTGTGCTTCCGATTGTTTGGCCAGTTCCCAACTTAGCTGCCTGTTCCTGGCCATTTCTGCAGAAACAGTCCTGCCTTACAAGTGGTAGTCATTCCTCATCTGCTGAGGAGGTGGCTGGTTGGGCAAAGTCCCATGCTCATGAGGCTTAGATGAAAAGGCACTTCATGGAGGTGCTCAGAGATATCCTTGCATCCTTAGAGAAGTTGCTAGAAGTGTTGTATCTGGTGAAAACTTGAAAACAGGCTGTAAACATTTTGCCAAATGGTCATCCATGTCATGAAAAAGCATAAAAATTAGCAATATGAAGTAGGTCAAAAACATAGGTCTGTTCCAAATAGCCTTGTTAGCAGTGCTTTTTAGCAACACTCAGAAGACAGCATAAATTTCCCTGCTGTGATGTCACAAGACTAGATCTTCTCTGTTTCTCATTCCAGGTCAAATTTTCACTGAAGGTAAAAAACTGGTAATAGTAGGGAAAAAAAAAGAATTCTAAAAAAGCAGTCAACCCTTTACTGGTAACTCCTTTAAGATTTTTTTCTGAAAGCTTATTTATCAAATATCTACCTGATTATTTTGTCATCAGAAATAGGACCCTATGTGAGAAAACTTATGCATTTAAACCTGAAACCAGCTTTTCTTCAAAGCCTCCATGTCCTGATCTGGCGACAACACACAGGACAACACTTTAGTTTGTTTTGTTACATTACTGTGTCTCAGGAATCATGTGTGCTATGGACTGAATTGTGTTGTTCTCCCCCCTCACCCTTGTCTAACCCTCCAAGTCATGTGTTTAAGCCCTAACTCTCAATGTGATGGCATCTGGAGATGGGGCCTTTACAGGAGGTGACAGGCTTTGATGAGGTCATAAGGGTGGAGTCATGATGGAATTACTGCCTTTACAGGAAGAGACCAGAGAGTTAGCTCTCTCTTCACCACATGAATATACAGCTGACCCTTGTACAACAAGGATTTGAACTGCATAGGTTCACTTACATGTAGTTTTTTCTATAAATACATACATACATCTAATAAATACCTACTACAGTACCCCATGACCCTTGCTTGGTTAAATCTGTGGATGCAGAACCATATCAATGAGGCTGACTGTGAAGTTATACTTGGATTTTTGACTGTGTGGGGTGTCAGCACCCCAACCCCTGCATTGTTCAAGGGTCAACTGTACAGTAAGGAGGTGGCAGTCTACAAGCCAGGAAGTGACACCTAGATCCTGGACTTGCCAGATTCTAGAACCGTGAAAAAGAAATGTCTGTTAAGACACCCAGCCTGTGGTATTTTGCTATGGCAGTGTGAGCTAAGACAATGCTGAATGAAGCTGGGTTCTATTTCCTGGTTGCTTAGTAAGGGGCAGGTTGGGGGAAGGGAACTGGGAAAAAAGACTTCAAAAATTAACCACAGACCTTGACAAAAAAAAGTTACTGCTTTAAGAGTTTTACTGGTGTAGGGCAGGTAGGCACTGACAGTGCTGGGTTCGTCAGAATCTGCCTCATCAGTGAAATCTGAGAACAGCAGCTGTGAGCTGAACATGATCCTCCTAGACTCTGGGCTGTCTCTCTTAACCTGAAATAAAAAGCTATCATTCTGAATAAGTGGATGTATGCAGCTTTTTAAAACTCTCCAGACCATCCATACTATATCCTACTGTGAAATCTCCCATTAAACAGCCATTGCAGCCCTGCAACAACCTCTACTGGAGGCTCCTTGACTATTCAGTGAGGAGGACACAAGGTTCAGACAACTTTAGAAAGTACTGTCTGGATCTCTGTTGTCCCTATCAAACTGACAGAAGGTAGGAAACCTTAAGTCCTTATTAGTTATCCCATCTCCAAGTGACAAAGAGGATACTAGTGAAGTTCAGCTCGTAATTTTAAGGTGATCTCCCAAAACATATACATGTGTATGCATCTGCCTGAGATCAGAGCATGCAGATTTCCTGTGCAGCCCTGTTATTTCCAATACCTGAACATGGAGTCTGTTCCAGGGGGTCTTCAAAGTTCTCAGTCTTGGGAGCTTTGTTGCTGATGTCTTGGATAACTGGCACTTGCTTGCTGGGCTCCTCAGCTCCCTTCTGAGCCACATGCTGTCTTGTGCTGAGCTCCCAGGGGTCCTCCTGGACTGTGGCTTCTCTTCCTTTGAGAGCATCCAGATCTGATGGGCTCTGGCTCTGATACTTGAACTGAACAGCATTGTTGCTCCCATTTTCAGGATCCAAATAGAGGTGTGTATAGAGAAAATTACCTACAGTCCTGTAAAAGACCATGTGAACAGATCCACTACTAACTTCACTGGTATGGAGCTGCATTGAGAATTTGCATTTTGGCCCACACTGGTATTCAGAGTGCTTTAGTCTCATTTTCTCCGCCTCAGCACATATCCACGACAATGGACTGTTCAGGTGCTCAATATACTGAGCCTCCCCAAGGATGGAAGGGGATTCTTGCCCTGAACATGGGACAGCTACAACTCTCTGGGGTTAGACACATCAGAGACAAGAAGGAAAATGGGCAAATGACAAGAAAAATGAGAAAAGAAGAGACCTGAATGCTGGTATTAGGCCAACTGACTCCTGGAAGGTCTCTGGTGGACTCTGCATTTCCTGGAGCCAAATGCTTCTGCTGACCCCGAATACAGGGGTTTGGCTGTGTATACGGCTATTAGACCTCATGCAGATGGCAGGCGCTCTCGGGGAAGGAAATGAGTTTTCCCATGAACAGCTATCAAACATGGCTACAAAGCGATGTTTAGTTTGGGAGACTTGGATCAGCAGTTGAGGAACTATGACTTCGGGGGTACCAAGCTGTGAACTCAAAGGCCTCAAAGATGCCAAACAAGAGGGAAAATTCCTCCAGAAAAAAATGGGTAGTATAAAAAGCTAAGCATCCCAGCTGTGTAGTTAAGAGAAGTGAACTAAATGTGCTGCTACCACAACTACATCCTTAAGTAACCAGAAGTTGGGAACAGGGGATGGGGATAGAGAACACAGAACTGGTGATATGATTTTGGCTCCTATTTTGAATTCAGGCAAGAAAGCTATGTTAGAGGATTCCACATCTCAAGAAATGACTAAAATCTCTCAAACTTCATATGGAAGGCAGCCTTCCTTGCTGTACAATTGCTCCTCCAGCCTAGGAATAAAACTGGGACTCTCCACTAAGTTAAAGGCCTTACTTATCAGTGTTACAGAGAACCCCTTGATGTTGTGAGATTCCTCAGGGTAGCACTATGCGGCAAGCGCAGTGGCAGTCACAGGGAGACCTCTCACAACTCTGCAGTGACAGTGGGCATGTCTTCTCAGTCTGCTTCCCAGAACTGAGACTTATCCGTGAGTTGGTGGAGTTACTAAGCTGTTATGGGACCTACACTGCATATCTTTAATGATGTCTTTCAGTTACATGAATTACCAATTAAACCAGAATAGTCTGGGAGGACTTAGAAGCTTAGGATGCCTTTTGAAGATGGGGGAGGATGTGAGTGAAGGTCAGACTGGAAGCATTAGCTACTTGTGCATAACCACACTTCCCAGCCCAGTCCACAGCACATTCTCTGACTGGCCCATCTGTACAGCCCATCTGAAGTAGTGTGAGAACTTGACAGATGAGAAAAAGTCCTTAGAATATACTGCTCTTACCCTTTCAGTATATAATAGCTATGGTGATCCGTCAATGAAGCAGCCCAGGAGATGGAACATTTGTGACCTCAGTTTTCCAACTGCACAGTCCACTGTTCCTCTTGCCCACTCACATTCTGAGGTTTGGACATTGACTGAATCTGTGTCCTGCTCAGGCTGCATGCTCAACTGTATGTTGTGTAATAGTGATAGAAAGAGTGTGGGTGCTTGAAAAAGTCTACAGACGCAGGTGAAAATTCTGGATACTAGCTGTAACTAGTAAAAATTCTGGTTACTAGCTGTGACTTTGAGCAAGTGACTTTTTAGATTTCAATATTTCCTTATCTGAAAATTGGGGATAATGTAATGTACTTCTTAGCTGTATTCTGAAGATTAACTAAAAGGAAACAACATTTGTAAAACATCTAGGAAAGTAACTGATACACAGGCAATCTATATGTTGATATTCATATTACTTTTAAAGTAGTATTAGTATAGATATAAAAAAAAGACATTACTTCTCTCACAAAGTTTACTTTTGAAGCATTCATAGTTTAATTAGCCTTGTGGAAACTGACTTCATTCAACCCCAGTAAATATAGAAACAAATAGTTCTCTGTAGAAAATACTTTTATCTCACCTTAGCTACTTCGTTGATAATTTGAAACCTGGTGCTGTCTTTGCCTGTTGTGACTGAATCTAGTAATGCCTGATAGGCAGCCTTCTCGGTGAGCCGCTGTTTCTGACGCCTACAGATATGGAGTACAGAGATGTCTGAGAATCATTTGTCACTGTCAGCATCCAAATGACTATATTACCACGTAGAAGTCATTAAAAATCACTTCGATAATAAGTGAATTGGGCACAGACAGTATTAGTACTCTAATAAAGCACAAATGGGAATATGTTAGAGAGCTAATAAAATACTACTACTACTAATAAAATTGTTCAACATAACACTGTTCCAGGATGGTATTTTGTTCCCTTTATTGAGAAGGTGGGGCAGTTTTCATAACATACATTTATTAACTTGATGATTTCCTTTCTCTTTCTATGAATGTACACTTCAATAGAAACTCAATAAATTTTAGTGGAAATCCAATATAATCCAGTGGTTTGACAAGGTGACCAGGAGTTCACTACAGAATTCCCACTAAGGTACCTGTTCACAATTAAAATGATATGATTTTCTTCCTCTAGAGTAGTGTGAATAAATTAGAAAGTTGTAATGATACAATTTTTGGTGATTTCGGTTTCAGGATCACATAAAGGTAGACACTAAAAAAAAAAGATTTTACAAAAATATTTTGAGGCTCTGGGGAAACAGGCAATCATATAGTGGTGATCACAGTACAAAACAGTACAATCTCTGTGGAGGGATATCTGGTAATAGTTGAAATTACAAACACATTTACTCTTTGACCTAGTAATCCCCCTCCTGGAAATTCATCCTATAAATATATCTGCATGTGTAGGAAATGATATATGGTATAGATTTTCACTGTGGCAGTAACATTATAGCAAAAGACTGAAAACAACCCAAGGGTTTAGCAATAGGACAGAAACTGAACAAATTATAATACAATTTACCCAATGGAATACTATACAGCTATGAAAGAGGACAATCTCTATACACACATGCAGAGCTCTTCAAAATAAATTATGAAGCAGGAAAAAAAGAAGTATACAACAGTGTATATAGAAAACTACCTAGTGTGAGAATGGCAGTGACATAAGAATATATACATTTACAAGGGGGGAGGATATAGCTCGGTGGTAGAGTGCATGCCTAGCATGCATGAGGTCCTGGGTTCAATCCCCAGTACCTCTATTAAGAAAATAAAATAAAATAAGTAAATAAATAAACCTAATTACCCACCAAATGCAAAAAATTAAAAGAATATATATATTCACAAAAAGAAATACTGGAAGGATAAGTAAGAAATTAATAAATCTGGTTACTGACAGGGACAAGATGTGGCATGGAGTAGAAGGGGACAGGAATGAGAGTAACACTTTTCAGTGTGTATCTTTTTATATTATTTGATTCTTGAACCATGTAAAAGTATTATCTATTCAAAGATTCAAAATTTTCACATCAGTTTAAAAACACTTTGACTTTTAAAATGAAATACCTGTTTATTAAATCAGTAATATTAATTATAATATACACTTATATATAGTTAACTATAATTAAATATATTAATAATAGAATAATACAGTCATAAGTTAAAGTACTAAAAGTGAATGTCTCCTGTGTGATAAATTCCTTAATCACTCAGTTTCCTAATTGACTGTTTCTTTAGAAAGCCTATGAGTTCTCATAAATTTAATTAAACATCAATTTTGAAATATTTTCAGAAATGTTTCACATAGGTCATACATTTCCTCTCCTTACCTGTAGAAAGCAATCTTGCTGCAGTCTTTGAAAATGGTTTTATCCACAGCTTCATCTTCAACACTAAATAAAAACACATTTTAAGAAACTTATTTTTACATAGGGTTTGTGAATACAATTTTTGTACCTTCTTTCTAACTGTAGTATAAATATGGGAAGTAAACTACCATAATGCAAAACTGTGTCATGGCCATAACATAACATGATTATGTGTGTGCTGCGGAAAAACATGCTTCTCTAAACCACTCAAGGTAAACAACAAAATGTGAAGTTCTGGGACTATTCTGAAAGCTATGGAAAAAGAGCATTGTCACTCATGAGGAAGGGTTCTTTTAAAATAATGACTGAAGGCTATGATGACAACAATACAATCTGAAGGAGCAAAACCAAAAAACCCCAAAGCAAACAAACAAGAACAACCTACCCACCTATTTATTCAACAAAATACTTTCAGAATATTCTTATTGAGTGCTGGGCTCTGAGGAAGATATAAAGGATTGTGTCCAAGCTTTCTTTGAGAGCCTAACCAACATCACAAATCTACCTGACATATGCTATAATGATGTATGTGCAAGGTGCTTGAAAAAGAGTAGAAACAAATAGATGGAGAAGGAAAATCTTTTGCTTTTTAAGAAGATGCTGACAATCTAGGGGCCAATGTTTTTTAAAATGGAGTTTCAGAAAAGCTGTTTCTGGAATATAACATGAATAAGATGTATGTATATTGCTACTTGAGTATATGTATTTAATATATGCTGATGAAAACAATTGCAAACTATAAGGGAAAAAACTGACTTTCAAGCAGAGTCATGGTGAATACATCATGTCAGCATGTCCATGATTATGTTGGATGCTATGATTGAACACTAATTTCAAACTATTATGAAAACAAGCCTAGACAAGTATACTCGGCCATACTAAAATATCATTTTCATGGAAGTAATCAAATCCTTCATTGACTCAGTCTTTGTTACTGTTTCTTTTAATCAAGTGTGCAAAGATTAGAGAAATTTGCAGTCTCTAGTTTTGAAGAATGAGCTCTGGAAAGACATAGGAAGAGGTGTATATAGCTGAACTTGGAAAGCAACATGCTTGAAATTCATGTGTTAAGAGTTCTGACCACAATTCTACCAGTTTTGTTAATGATCCTGAAAGTATTTTATGAGGGACTAGCTATTAATATCAACTAATTTCCTGGGAGAATTGAAAAAAAAAAAACGATAAAGATTAAGTGCACAAATATCAAACATGCAAATAAGTGCAATCAAACAATCAATAAAAACCGCAAGACCAGAATGCTGTTTTCAGGTACTATCCTCTGCCTCCGTGGGCCCTGCAGTCAGTCCCTGCAGGACCACTGGGCCTTTACCTGATTTCCTCTTTCCCAGCTGCTTCCATCGCTTCCCAGTCACTTCACAGGCTCTTAGACCAAGGTCCCGTCTTTTTAAAACGCCAGTTGTCACTCTTTCTAAATTTCTACCAGCACTTCACCACCGTCAAGTTTCTGGGACTTCCAGGTCCTTAAGGAATGACAAATGGACACTTGCTCCTGGTACTTCCAGACCAAACTATCGTTTCTACAGGGATTTATTTGGCAAATTTTTCCTGGTTATGAGTGGCTGATGAGGAACGGCTTTCATTAGGAACCGAAAAGGCTTTTGCCTCGGAGGGGGCGTGTACTCAAAGAGCCCTAGAGGATGGAACTCAAGAACGTGAGAACCAGGAATTACCCAGACAACCTGCCTGATTGGGACGAAGCTTCTGCAGATCTACCTGAGTGATGGTCACGCCACAGATATTGAAAACTGACCCACTCTCTCCCGGTTTTTAGTTTTGAGTAAGAAGTGCCGGCCAGGTTGTTGCTAGGTTGATGTTCTCTAGTCAAACTCTACATCTATGCTCTTCAGGGTTAGAAGGGGCTTTTAAAAGTGGTTATCACACCTTCCAGTTTATTATTATTACTATTACGCCATCCAGTTTAGGAATCGTTTATACTCCACCACTGCCAAATTCCAGTCTTTGTTTAAATACCTTCGGAAACCGAGACACACTACTGGACATTAAATAGGCAGCCAGACTTACGGCTTTCCCAGACTTCCGGCCCCGGCGTCTGACTTTGACTCGGGTCAAAAAGGATGAGGTACTGGGACGAATGGGTGGAGGAGAGAGCCAAAAGGTTCTTGCCTGGTCCCTAAACCCTTTATGGGCTAGGAGAAAAGAGAAGAGTCGACAGAATCGGAGATGGCCTTAGGCGACAATCCTAAAGCTCCAAGGTGACTAGGTTACCACAAGACGACGCCTGCGCAGTAGGTCTACAGCCTCACACCACGCCGTGACAACTGCCTGAGGGAGGGGCCGCGGATTTGTAAAACAAACAAACCCCAGAGGTTTCGAGGACCCGGATGATCCCGCCCCCAGCGCGGAGCCGGAAGAGGGCGGGACGAACCGGAAGAAGGTGAAATGCTTTGGGTAGGCACTCCAAGGCTGTGAAGATGGCGGCAGCTGCGTGGCTTCAGGTGCTGCCTGTCATTCTTATTCTTCTGGGGGCTCAGAGGTCCCGACTGTCGCTTTTCAGTGTAGGACCGGCACCCGTCGCTGCTGCCGACCGATCCAAGTGGCACATTCCGATAACGTCGGTGAGTGTTCACTTCACAAGCAACTGAGCTCGGAGGAGCGAGGGGTGGGGCTACGGCGGCCCAAGGGGTTCATGAATATTCCGCAAAAATCCGCTTCCTAAGGGGTGGGATTGTCGGGATCATGCGTGTACTAGAGAACAGGGACTCACCTCCCTGGAGCGGAAAGCCGTGCACTTCTGTGGGTGGATTAGCAGGAATGTCAGGGTCATCTCAGGACCGGAGAGTGGTGGTGGAGCGATTTCTTATCAGGAAAGTCAGAGAACTTTCTTTGCCTGACTAGAGACGTATAAACTTGATGTATGAGTGGAGAGTGGTTTCTCTTTCAGCTGAAGTTCCACAAAATCTTGTGACTTCGGGTTAGAATGAGAGGGATATGTAAATAGGCTTCTTTCTTTCTTTCTATGCACTTCTTTGTTACTGGGTAATTCTACGTACGAAGTGTGAGGTCGTTTGAACTTTGAAATGGTTATTATAAGCTTTGCCATGTGATTAGGAAGCCTAGGTATTTAAAACTGATTTCTGACATGAGAATGGCTAAAACGGAAGAAACAGTATTCTAAAATTTGTTAGGGTAAGATGAGTCTTTTGGACAATTAACTAGATAAGTTGGCCCTTTCTGCCCTTTACCACCCTTTTAAAAGCTCAGTTGAGTAAGAGCCATAGTCTTGTGAGCTGACAAAATCAAATGCTGGCAGGAAATGCCCAAAAGCTTAAGTCTTATTAAAACTACAGTGGCCTTTTTGTTTTGTTCTGCTCTCCTCACTGGTTGTCATGTCATGAGCTTTTATGTGCAAGCATTATAGCTTTTGTTCATTTGGTGAAGATCTTCAGGTTTTCAATTTTAGGTATTTATTTGTTACTTGTGAAATAGTTAAATCTGGCCATCTGCTCATAGAATAGTTTTATTTGAAGAAAGGATTGGTTATTCTGGATGGTGATTAGTGAGTAAAGGAAATGAGCTGATTAAGGAGTACCTTCCATGAAGATTTAAGTTAGGTTAGGATTTCTAGCAGCCTTCCTTCTAGAGTCCTTGCTTGGTGGCCTGTAGGGGGAAAATCATGTCTCTGCACCAAGCCTCAAAATCCTGCAGTTTGGATTATGGTTGAATTTTACTAAAAGGAAGGATATTGATGCCGTGTGTGTGTGTGTGTGTGTGGACTTGAACATTTTATAGATAAAGATTTTTATACCAGTTGTATTCAGCCTTGGGAATTAAAGTGATCTGGTGCTAATTATCTTTCTCTTCTTTATCTTTGCAGGGGAAAAATTATTTTGGTTTTGGGAAGATTCTCTTCAAAAATACCACTATCTTCCTGAAATGTGAGTTTTTGCACTTCATGAAGCTTTTATTCGTGTTTTTGAGTGATCTTTAAACTTTTAAGTTACCTGGTTTCTACCTCTGATGATTTACTCTCAACGTAAGTTCTGAAATTTAATAGTCCAGCACTATCTAGGTATAAACATATGTAGTATATCTAAGGTCCTGTCATTGCATAATCTTCAGAATTCTTACTTGTGTGAACTTTATTTTCTAGTTTTTCAATATACATTTAACATAGATTATGTTGGTTGATTGCCTGCATGGTGTTTTAATCTTTTCTGAGTCATGGAGATACCGATTTTGCTTTTGTGTGCTTGTTAGATGTTTACTGGACACATGACTAGGTTTGTCAGGCCATTGGCTTTGTGCAAATATGTTCAGTAAAGCTTTTGTTTGCAGAAGGAGTATTTTACCACTTGGGTCTTTGGAAGAGGAAACTCAAAGATAATTACCAGGAAATAGGGATTATGTAGAACAAAACCAGTCTGTCCAGTGGGAAAACCACTGTATCTAAATCCAAAATACCCCATTGTATATTAAAGAAAAGCTTCCTTTTATTTCTAAAACTGGCTTTATTTTAAAGAATGATCATGGGCAACTCCATTTCAAGATCAAGGATTAAAAATCCAGATCATTCATGTGTGCGCCTATGCATATTTCTATGAAAGTGCTGAGTTATAAGTCATAGTTGGATGATTGTATTCTTTTAATCATTTAGTAAGTAAAAGCTGCTATGTGCCAAGCACTATTTTAGACAGAAAGAAAGTGATAGAAAAGTGTTAGAAAAGACCCTCTTACTGAGCTTACAATCTAGTGGGACAGAGGGGGCAAGGAGAATTTCTATGAAGAATATACTGTGTCCGTGAAAGTAGGATCTGATTAATGATTGAAGTTTGATTTAAATCAGAGCTACTCTGACACACTGGTCTTTCTTGTGAAGTTGGCTTACTAGATAAGAATAACTTTTAGGGAGAGCAATATTTTGTCTTTTGGAATTACCTGACGGCTTGTATACCAGTCTGTCCTTTTATTATGTATAGTTTCTTCTCACCGGTATTTTGTTCTGCTGGTTTTTCTAATGGTTTTTGGCCAGGCTGCTTATTTTGAAGTATCTACATTTCATTTCATTTTGGGGGATTTGCAGCTTCTTAAAATCTGTATTGTCTTACACTTTGTTACTTCTGTGTTTTCTCATACTTACCTTGTCTATGATTTTATGTTTTTGTGGGTATGGTATACTATAGATTTCTGTGAACTTGGCAGGACCTTTTTCATTGTCTCTTAAAGCCATTCATTTAAAGTTATATGTCTTTTAACATAAGTAGTATTTTTTGCAGACACATTTCCCTACAAATCTCCTGTTTAGGGGTTTCTTACTTTTATTTAATTAATCCCTTCTCTGTATGGTCCTTCTGAGCAGTTTACAACAAGATTGCAGAAGCCTCTTGATCATTTCCATGAATTTTGTGCAACTCATCAGATTTTTGTGTATTTTAATTGAGCCATATAAAGTGTGTCACTTAAAAATTAGGTTGAGAAAACAACTTAAAGAAAAGGGAAAGGTTATAATTTTAGATGTTCTTCTTTCAAGAACCAAAAGTGAGTTCCTAGATGCAGTCATGTTTATCTTTGTCACATTCGCGCGAAGTAGGAGCTAATATATTTTCCCTCCTCAGCTGGGATCAAAGATAAGAGGGAGTACTGATTTCCCCCAGGTGAGACGACTAATCAGATCAGTCATTTATTCAGATTTACACTCTCAAGTCTTCAGGCTACTGCTTTGGTCCACTAGAATATCATGTTCCAAATTATGTTTAATGAGTTATTTGAAGCTTCTATGATTTCATGAGGTTTCTTGAGACCTCTCTTAAGGTGGATTTTGAAAAGAATCTAATGCTCTTTTATCTTTGCTTTTACTGTTCCTACCCTCCCCAGCCAGGTTTACTTTTTGTTAATAGTTCTTTTCTGTCCAGTTTTGATATTTTTCAAGGGTTAAGCCATGAATTTTTCCCTCAGTGAAACTATTTTGAATATTGTCTTGTTGACATCCGCAATGTTGTCATTCCTTGACTCTTCAACTAGAATCTTTTTTAAGACTTTTCTTAAGAGTCTTCAGTTACTTCTTCCCTTCTGTCCCCTCTTTTGCCTAACAAAGTAGTGCCTATAGTTTTGTGTACTTAAGTGCTCTGCTCAACAAATATTTAAATGGTAATACAAGACCAGTTTTAACTCAGGACTGCTTTATCACTTCTGGGTTCTTCCGAGAAGAGAACCAGAAATGGAGATTTTAAGGCATAAAAATAGATACACAGTTTCAAAGGTTGAAAACAGCTTAACTGGTATGTCTATAAGCAACAATTCTAGTTTTAAGTGAAGAATATCCAGTTCTTTTTACCTTTATTACTTCATTACCTTCTGTTTGGAGAAGGGATAGTCTTTGAAGTATCTTAATTTAGCAAGAAATAAGTGGGATGTGGGGGTAACAGTTTAAGAAAAAATGCTTTGTTTGAGAAATGTCTTTTATTCACAAAACTTTCTTCTTTTATAGTTGATGGAGAACCTTGTGATGTATCTTTGAATATAACCTGGTATCTGAAAAGTGCTAACTGTTACAATGAAATATACAACTTCAAGGTACGAAACATAAAAAGTACAGACTTCTCTTGGCGTTTAGAGATCATCAGGTCCCCACCTGATAGAGGAAGGAGTGTCACAGAGCTGTGGAGAAGAGCTGAAACTAGAATCATGCTTCCCAATTTGCAGACGTACTTGTACTATCAACTCTCAAACTTTTCGGTCTCAGAACTATATTACGTTCTTAAAAGTTCTTGCAGAACCCAAAAAGCCTTTATTCATATGGGTTACTATATTAGAAATTAAAACAAAAATACACAAATATGTATTAATTTATTTTAAAATAGCAATGGTAAACTCATTGCATGTTAATATAAAAAGCATATTTTTAAATAACAATGTATCTTTTTCAAAAAAACAGGAAGAATGGTGTTTTGTATTTTTGCAAATCTATTTGATGCCTGGTGTAATAGAAGATAGCTGAATTCTTGGACCTCCTTCACTCATTCTATTGTGATATGTTATTTTGGTTGAAGTATATGCACAAAATGTGGCCTCACACAAATACATAGTTGTAAAAGGGAATGACATTTTAATAGTGTTTCCAGATAGTCCTAGATACTGTTATTGATTCTATACCCAGACATAAGAAGTGGAGTTTTTAAAGGTTAGTTGTAGCGTGGAATCTGAAACTGTATCAGTGAACTTTTTTGTGCTCTGTTACTTTAAAATAAATGGGTGTGTCTTGTACTTTGAATGGTCTTTACCCATGTCTGATTTTACATCACCTTTCATTGGTCATTCAGAAAATATTGGTTGACTGAATTATGTAAAACTTACAGATATTAATTCATTTTACAATTAACTCAAAATTACATTTGCTAATATCACCTTTCATTCATATCTGAAACTCCTGAAGTATTGGAAGCTGTTAACCTCATGGTGAGGAACATGCAAGTTTTCCAAAATGCCAGTTTTTGCTTGAAAGCTCAAATTTTATCATTGACAATGAATATTATCAGTTGTCTTCCTTGAAATGACAGCCTCCCTTTGGCCATTTTCAAAGCAATACCTCCCAGATAACCAAGTCTGAATAACTATGTTGGTTATTCTTTCAAGTAAATGAAAAAGTAGATAGTTAAGCTTATAAGTTCCAACAGTTGTAAAGTGCTTTATCTTAAGACAGTTGTTTATAGTATTTTGCATACTTTTTATTTTGTCTGATAGATATTTTAAAAGGCATTCAAAGGTCTAGATTTAATGACTAACAACTTTTACTGCTATATCAAGGACATTCTTATGTAAAAGTGGCTTTTTTTTTCTCGGCTGCAAATTTGTGAAGAGTACAATGACTACTAATAGAGCTGGGGGCCACTGATAAGGGGCAGCAATTCAGTGCATCATTACTTTTGCACTATCAGTACAAAGGAAATAACAGGTGATGATGAAGATAAAAATAGTTTTGACCTTTTAGACCTCATGAAAGCATCCCATGGGCCACACTTTTGGAATTGCCATGGTACACTGTACTTGTGCAGTGAAGATATGGCTCCTAGATGGAGTTTTAGGCCTTTTCCATTCTGTTTTCATCCCCCATTTGCATCTTTTCTATCTTTTCTTTCTTTCTTTCTTTCTTTCTTTCTTTCTTTCTTTCTTTCTTTCTTTCCTTCCTTCCTTCCTTCCTTCCTTCTTTCTTTCTTTCTTTCTTTCTTTCTTTCTTTCTTTCTTTCTTTCTTTCTTTCTTTCTTTCTTTTTCTTTAACATTTCCTCTATTATTCTGGAAGTTTCTTTTAAAAAATAATAGGGCTAGTCTTTAAAAAATGTCCACCATCCAGTTGGTTTTCTAAACTTTAAGCATTTGAAATTTCTGCCCAGTTTTAGGGTTTTACATTATCTTTTCTGCAGTATTGGTGATTGTGTTTTACCTTTGTTATACAACTTTGGGAAGATTGATGGGGAGGACTAAAAGAACTGAAGAATTTAGAGAGAATTGAGAGTATCTCCAGAATATGATTTGGAATATCTTGATTGTTTTTTCCTAATTGACCACTAATTGATTTTACAGTTAAAAATGTAAACACGTTTGAAACTTGTGGTAAATTGGTCAAGAGCTAACAGATTCAGTCTTTATAGGTAGTAGAAGTTAAGAATTAAAAATTATTCTGAATTGCCATGGGACAGAATTATGGAAATGATGAGATAGTTGGAGATGTGAAATTGGAACTTAGGAAAAAGGTGAGATTAGGGATGTTGGTATGGGAGAAAAATCATAGAACTGTTGGGTGAAGCCATGGAAATAATGAGTTTTTTGAGAGTATCAGTAGTAGGCTGTGAATGGCTGCAGTAGTTTTGTGCTGTAGCTTATGAGCACAAGTATTTTTTGTTGTTGTTGGCTTTGTTAATTTAGTCAAGTAACTCTTGTAAATATGTTTTCTTATAACAAAACCCTCTGACTTCTGGTGGTTTCCCAGTCTTTCTAGAACTTTTAGAGAAACTACCCTTTGTGAGTCATAGATCAGAATTCTGTACTTTAAAGTCTAATACTGTTAGATTCTTGGATGCTATTATGTAGAGTCTTTATATGATGATATTAATTTTTGAAATAGCAAATCCAAAACTATATTTGTACTGTAGGCAATACATTATCTTTTAAATATCTTGCTTTTAAAAATAAGTTAAATACTTTGTATTTTCTCTGTTTTTCCAGACAGAAGAAGTGGAGACATACTTGGAAAATCTTAAGGAAAAAAAAGACGTGTCTGGGAAGTATCAAACATCATCAAAATTATTCCAGAACTGCAGTGAACTCTTTAAAACACAGGTAATGAATGTTGATAGTTGTTGGAGGGAAATAGAAGAAGTGAAAACTGTGATGTCTGTATTTTTGGTGACATCCATTTTCCATTCTTCAGTTCTTTCTTCTGACAGAAATAAGTTAGAAGCATGTTCTCATAGGTCCGTAATTGGCCACTTAAATATTCATCTCATCAAAGAAAAGATGTGCTTTCCTTTGTATGTAAACAACAAGCCCCCAATTTTTCTTATTATAGTAAAATGTACATAACAAAATAGACCATTTTAACCATTTTTAAATGCGCCATTTAGTGACACTAAGTACTTGCACATTGTTGTGCAACTATTACCACTAGCCGTCTCTGGAACGTTTTCATCATCTGCAGCTGGTACTTCATAACCATTAGATAATAACAACACCCACCCCTACCCCCACTTCCCTGGTAACAGCTATTCTACTTTGTCTCCATGAATTTGACTGTTCTACATATCTCAAAGAAGTAAAACCATACAATATTTTTTTGGCTTCTTTAACTTACTTTAGTAAAATGTTTTCAATTTTCATCCATATAGTATGTATCAGAATTTTGTTCCTTTTTAAGGTTGAATAATATTCCGTTGTACGTATATACCACTTCTTTTTTATCCATTCATCCATTGATGGACTTTAGAAACCCCCAATTTTTAATTCTCTTGTTATCTCATCTCATTGATAGGTCCCCAGAAAAATCAGCACTTTCAGATTTTACTACTATAGACCTGAAATCAAAGGGTTGAATTATACTCCTTTTTTTGAATAGAGGGGAAGAGGTGAATAATATTGTGTAGTTTAATGCTTACATGTATGTAATCTTATAAATGGGATTTATATTATAAAATCCTTTCCTTAGAAGTAGGATCTGACCCCAGTTTTTTGATAGAAAAATTATTTATTTTATAGGTGTTGAAAATAGTTATTTTAACCATGGCCTTTGCTTTGTCCTTATTGCATTTAAATACTGCTTCAGAATATTTAGCAACTTGCCTTGAAGAGGCAAGGAGTTCTTGGAAAGCTCAGTTGTCTGTCTAGTTACTGGAAGTAAAGTTTATTGGTAAGAAGGCTTTAATAATTAGGAATTGATAAGCAAGTGAAGTAATTGATAATTGAACTGTAAGGGTTGAGTTCTTGTCATAGCATAGATTTTATGGACTTGGAAGAAAAAAAAATAGCTTTAAAATAGTGGAAGAATGGTAGAAAAAGAAAGCTCAGCACAACACAATGTTAAGTAGGGGATTTTCTGTTGGTTTTCCAAATTTATCCCCCAGGCCAGAAGGATTGGCTAATCTTTCTTGGATTTGACTGTGGAAAGTTATCTGTTGTATACTATTGCCCAAGGTTCACTACTTTTAGATCTGCTATAATCTTTCCAGGGTTTTGGCATAAATCCCTATTCATCAGGTTTCCTCTCCTCTCTAATGTAATAGAGTTGAAATACATGCCCTAATTACTCAGACTGGATAATGACTCATCTGCTGATAACAGGTAAGAAGGGTAATTAGTGTAGATTTTTTACTGGCATGGAGTATGTTGTGGAAGGAGCAGTGGACCCCAGAATTAGGAATCTGAGGATTGTTTCTGCATCTAAAGCTTTAGAGCTTTGAGTCACATTTCCCCCATCTGTAGAAGGAGAGGGAACTATAAGATCCCTATCCTAAGTGTATGTCTTCTAGCTAAGGTTTTATCATTCTTAAAATGTCTATAATCTTAGAGAAAAATTGAGTGGCCAGTTTGGTTTGGTAATAGTTTTTAGTTCCCAGCAGGGTTTTATTCACTTATTTGTGGTTAATTAGAAGTATTTCATCTGTTACTATGTTTACTATTATAATATGTTTTGCTTTAACTGTGTCTGTGGATTTTGAGCTACGCTTTTCTTTTACTATTGTTTATATTTAATTTTTTTGTGTAGGTATATTTTTATTGAAGTATAGTCAGTTTACAGTGTGTACGTTTCTGGTGTACAGCATAATGCTTCAGTCATACATATATTTAATTTTAGTTTTATATTTGTTTCATAGAGCTTTTCCAGAGATTTTGTGCATCGATTGCCTCTTTTAGGAGAGAAACAGGAGGTAACTGTTTTTCTTGTCATTTATTTCTGAGAGTAAATAGAAATTCTGAATTAATATTCTTTTTTTGTTTGTTTGAAGGCTAAGGAGAATGGAACAAATCTTACCTTTACTGGAGACAAAACTGTAAGTGTGGTAAGGAATTTAGGGCATTGAACACATTTCAGTTTTGCTACGTTTGTGTATTTTGAATTCTTATGCTGACATATAAAAACAAACTTAAGAATGGAAGCTATACATCAAAATGTTAATAATGGTTATCTCTGGATGATATTATAAGTGATTTTTATTTTCTGTATTTCCCATGTTTGTTACAATCAGTTATTGTTTTGTAATTATCACCCTATAAATATTGTAAATAGGAAGAAACTTTTAAGAAAGAACCTTAAACTCCATCAAAAATTATCTTGCGATTGAATACAGTTGGAAGCGTTTGGAATATTGAAATAAGATTGAAGACTATAAATATGCCTAAAGTTTTCATAGTTTACTTTTCTAAATCATAGTAACTCCTAAAAGCTTTGCCAATAAAAATACAGAAGTAAGACAATTATCAGTTTTGGATCATGCTTTTTACAAAACTGGCTAAAGTTTTAAATTTTATAGCAACTTTATTAAGACATACATATCTCAAAATTTACCCTTTTAAAACATACAATTAAGAACTTTTTAGTATTCACAAGTGTGACGATCCATTACTGCCTAATGCCAGAACCTCATCACCCCAGAAAGTAACCACACAGTCATTAGCAGTCACTCCCCATTCCAGTCTTTCCCCAGCTCTAGGCAGCTACTGTTCTTTCTGTCTATAGATTTGCCTGTTCTGTTCATTTCATATAAATGGAGTCATACAATTTGTGGTCTGTGTCTGACTTCTTTCACAATTTAAAACTGTCTTAACTTCTACTTCCTTCTTATACAGAGCCTTAAGATTAGTCAGAAGTGAGTGATTAGGGCCTACTCAGGTCTCTCTTGGGCATGTGTGCACAGACCCGCACGTATGTGCACAGCCCTACATGTGCTTACGGTCTTCTAGACTTCCAGGAATGTTTTGGAGTTTTTCAAGACCCCTATGGACATCTCATTTCCAATTTTCCTTTTAAGTTTTTAGTCAGCCTCTTGATATCCTCACCTGGTAATGTCACCTCAGGCAGCTGTGATCTTTTTCAGTTGCTGCTGAGTGTTTTTGACAGTGCCCTGAGAACAGAGTCTTTCCCACTGAATGAGCACTGAGTCAGGTCATATAAAAGATAATCCCTGAGATTGGAGCTTTTCAGTACCTAGCAAACCACTCTAATGAATGGGCATTAGGGGACCTCCAAACTTGTTCTGTTTTCCAGCAGCTGCCAAACACTGTTTTTTCACAATCGTTATAGTTTTGAGAACTTTGATTTCAAGGAGCTTAGGAAAGGGTCATGGGGTTAGGGTGGGCAAAAACACTACAAGCTTGCTTTTCTTACTGAGATTCAGGTGTTTTTCTTGAGGAAACACTTCTGGGATGGATTGCAAATCTGTAGTTAATTTCCAGAGTTCCAAAAAAGTTGATTTTGATAGTTTTTGCCTATATTCTTGTTGCTTTTATGGGTGAGTGTATTTTCAGAGGTCCTTAGTCTGCCATTCCGGAAGTGTCCCCACTCTCCCTGTCCTGATTATAGTTGTACAGAATTTTAACCTAAAAATAGGTTAGTATGGCAGGCTTCATTTTTTTTTTTCTCCAAAAACAACGTCCATTAGGTTTTTTCCTATTCACTGGCAAATATTTAGAAAATATACATAAATGAAAAGAAGAAAATAATTATCTGTAATACTACTACACACTGATAGACTATAAACTATCTTCTAGTCTTTTGTCTATGTGCATACTTATGTTTAATTTATTTAAAAATGAGAATCTTACTGCAGCTTTTTAAATTTTACCAAATACAACATGGACATCTTTCCAGTTCAGTGAATATTGTATGGCATCATTATTTCGCATAGAATTTTATTGTATGAATACATTGCAATTTGTTAACGAATTCTTTGTTCTTGGACATTTATCTTTTCATTATCTTGCAGTTGTAAACAGTACTGCAGTGAATATCTTGTAGATACATTTGTTTTAGATTTTTTTTTCCTGGTGTCAAAGGAATTCTGTGTTGGTGAACATTTTGCTTTTATAACTTAAAAATCTTTTGTAATTTTATTTTTTAGCACTTGGGTGTGCTAATATTCAGTGGTCTTCTGCATGGCATACTTTTAAGTTCTACTCAAGGCTTGAGCCCTATTCCCAGTAAAAATCTGCTGAAAAGATGACCCTGTTGAATATCACCAATAATATTTAGAAATATTTAGTCAATTTATAGTCAAAAGAAGTCAAAGAATTATCTGTCCTTTGATCATTCTTCCTGAAATTGAATCTAAGAGGATACTTTATAATCCTGTTTAAAGGATACCAATAAGTTCAGTACTTCTACCCCCTTTTCTTAAAACTCTGATAAAACGTGTTTTTTAGAGGGAAGGGTCTCTTCCTGTCCCTTCCCCTAAGAAAAGATTTAATATTTTGATTGAGTTTTCTGGTTTGATTTAAGCAGTAATGTGATATATTTACCATTTTTTTTTTAATTAATAGGTTTTATTTTTTGAAGTGGTTTTAGGTTTACGACAAAATTGAGCAGAAAGCTCAGAGAAGTCCCATATACCACCCCCAACACATGCATACTCACACTTCCCCACCATTAACATCCTACACCCGTGTAGTACATTTGTTAGAATTGGTAAGCCAGCATTGCCACATCATTGTCAACCAAAGCCTATAGTTTACTTCAGGGTTAGTTCTTTGTATTATTCATTCTTTGCATTTTAACAAATGTATAATGAGAGATATATACCATTATAATATAATACAGTTTAACAAATGTATAATGAGAGATATATACCATTATAATATAATACAGTTTAACAAATGTATAATGAGAGATATATACCATTATAATATAATACAGAACAGTTTCATTGCCTTAAAAAATTCCCTATGCCTCACTTATTCATCCCTCCTTATCCCCAAGCCCCTGGCAATCATTGATTTTTTTTTTTTTTTTTTACTATCTCCATAGTTTTGCATTTTCCAGAATGTCATATAGTTGGAGTCATATAGAGTCTTTTCAGATTGGTGTCTTTCACTTAGTAATATGCATTTAAGGTTTCTCCATGCCTTCTTGTGGCTTAATAACTCATTTCTTTTTAGTACTGAATAATACTTCATTGTCTGAATGTACCACAGTTTATCCATTCACTTATTAAAAGACCTATTGAAAGAGCTCATAATAGTATCAGGTAGGATTGATGTGAGGATTAAAGAATGTAATCAATATTACATGTTTAAGCAGAGTGCCTGGCCTATAAATGTTATTTTTACAAGGTCAGAATATCTATATTCCAGAGTTAAGTGTAAATTTTGTCAAATCTTGGAATATGACAATCAGTCCCTTTGAGATTTGTAAGAGGTAATTTTAGGATATGTCAAATTAATAGTAGAGAAACTTATTACACCAAAGTTTTATTGGTTAATGAACAGTTAAGTTCAGGAAAAGTTCAGTTAATTATAGATAAGTAGGACATGATATATCTATAACTTTGAAGCTGTAAAGTTTTCTCACAAACCATTCCTGAATTTTGTCAGAGACTGTCAGGCAGAAATAAATCAATGTATGTTTCAACATGACATTTCTGTTCTTAAGTTACTAAGATAGTCTAGTAAATGTATAGCTGAAGAATCACTTAATCTGCTTTGTTTGACACTTCTAATTTGTATCATGGAATATAATTTTTGAACTCTTGTTTAGACTTTTCTTGGATTGTAGGGTAATTTTAACATTTGAGAAAAGCTGTGGCTCCATAGGAAAATACATAAATGTGCAAAATCTGTTTTTCAATCATTATTATTGAGGGGGTTTCATAAATCAATGAAACTTACCCAGAGGTCTCAGGATAAAAGTTCCTTTTAAGACAGAAAGTAATAAATTGCAAGTCTAAGTAGAAGTACCTCCTTTCAGACATGAGGAAGGAGCAGCCAGTTATTTTCTATGTTCATCTTTTTTGTGTTTCTGTTTTAGTCTTGCTTTTGTGAAGGTCCATAGTCCATCTAGCATGTAAGACAACAAATCCTTTCATGGCTCTTTGCTAGTGCTGTGCTGGCCTTGGAATAGGTAAACAGTTCTAAATATGGAGGATGTTAACTCTTACTTCCTTGACCTGGGGAAACAGTGACTCTTGCTTTCCATATAGATTAACCAAGATTAAATTTTTTGTATAAATGTGAGACCTTATTAGCAGAAATTGTGGTGATCTTGGGAAGAACATCGAACACAGGGAATTAGATTCAGCAGTTGGTGTTTATAATTCTTTGATGTCATCATGGGCAGTTTTTTCAAGTATTTTAAGTTAAATCTCTTTAGTTTGGGATATCTGTGTAAAATATAATCTAGCATCCTAGCATGGCTTAAAGAGATTCAATTTAGTGATTTAAGTTGAGGTTTTCCTTGTTAAAGTTAAACGTGATTTTTGTGTATAACAAGATACAAGATGTCCTGCCTTTCAGTAATTTATAATCTAGCCTACTTTATTGTATGCACTGCAAGCCTATTTTCTTGTGCCTACTGTTTTAAGGAGTAAAAGTGAAAGACTCAACCATGTTTCTGGGTACATTCTGGAACAAAGTTTTTGTTTTGTTTTGTTTTGTTGTTTTTTTGTCAGTGGAGGTACTGGGGATTGAACCCAGGACCTCGTGCATGTCAGTGGAGGTACTGGGGATTGAACCCAGGACCTTGTGCATGCTAAGTATGCACTCTACCATTGAGCTGTACCCCATCCCCTGGAAAACAATTTTCATACTGTATCATTAACCTGTGTTCTTAATTCTTAAGACTGGAAGATTTGATGTTTTCTTTCCTCTCTAGGTAATGCATGATCCATTGAAAACTTGGCAAGATGCACCATACATTTTTATTGTACATGTTGGCATTTCCTTCTCCAAGGAATTATCAAAAGAAAATCCATCACTTAATCTTTTTACCAGTAAGTACATTTCATTTTTTATCATTTGTATTACTGTTATCTAGTAGTGTTGCAAGGTGGGTTGTGTAAAATTGCTTTAAAGGAGGGAATAATTAAGAATGTTGTGAAGTAGAGAAATTGAGGGAGAGAAATTAACATTTTTCTGCATCCAGTATGTACGGGATACAGTCTTGGGCACTTCACATATGCTTTCTTATTATGTATTATAGCTACTAGATTTCATTTTTCTTCATTTGATCCTCCTGCTTTTACAATTTTTGATTAGTATTGTGTTCTCAGTATGCTGAACTAGACTTGTTAAAACTTGATTACCAAGTCAAAACTTGGAAATTTTTAAATTAATTGACTTGGATAATTTTTTTAATGTCTCGGTTTTTCTTGTGTTATCTTTTCCACTATTGCTGCCCAGTTCAGAGAGTCATCACGTCTTATTTGGATTTTTACAGTAATTTACTAATTGGTTTTATTTTCTGTAGTTTCTTTTTTTGTTGTTCCTTCTCCTTTGTGGTTTTCTCCCCTCCCCTGCTTTCTCAGGTAGAATATCGAATAGAAACAATGATGGTAGCCATCCTTATCTTGCTTCTGACTTTATTGGCAGTATTGGCACATTACACCATTAAGTATGATGTTTACTGTAGAGTTTACAAAATATTCTTTATTTGGTTCAGGATATTTCTTTCTATTCTTAGTTTACTAAGAATATTTTCCTCTTTTTTTTAATATTAAGAATAATACCTAGTTTTATAGAATGCTTTGATTGTATTGATTAAATTGATCATATAGATTTCCTCATTTAACTTGTTAATGTGATGCATTATATTTAACTGGTTTTCTACACCCATTCTTGAACTTCCAAGATCCCACTTTTGGCCTTGATACACACATAGCTGGATTCTGTTTTTCAGAATTTTGTTTAGAGTTTTTTGTCTGTGTTCAAAGTAAACTTGGCCTATAATTTTCATTTCTCACACATCTCCTATTGGTTTTGGCATCCAGGTTATGCTAGTGTTATACAATGAGTTGGAGAATGTCCCCTGTTTTCATATTCTGTTGAACAGTTTTTGTAAGGATAAGATTATCCATTCTTTGAATGTTTGCTAGAACTCAATTATGATAGTGTTTTGGCCTGATGTTCTTTTTTTCCTAACTGCAAAGATCTTAAACAACTGATTCATTTTCTTTAGTATTTTATTTTTAGTTTTTCTGTTTTTCCTTGAATCGGTTTTTTTGTTTTTTTTTTTTTGCCCCCTGAGAAATTGTCTATTTCATTTAAGATTTCAGATTTATTGGCATAAAATTAGTAATGATATTTCTTTATAGAAAGATCTCTTTTCATTCTTACTATTGCTTTTGTGCCTTCTCTTTTTTACTTTTTAAATCTATCTATAATTCTGTTTTTACTATATTTTTATCCCAATGAACAAGTTTTGGTTTTGTTAATTTTCCTATTTCATTAATTTCTACTTTTGTCTTTATTATTTCTTTCATTTGACTTTTTTTTTCTTTTTTTGGCTTTTAAATTTTTTTTTTTTTCAGAGGAGGGAGGTAGTTAGGTTTATTTATTTTTTAACAGTGGTACTGGGGATTGAATCCAGGACTTCATGCATGCTAAGCACATGCTCTACCTCTGAGCTGTATCCTCCCCCTTAAACTTTTGTTTTTTATAGATTCCTGTATTGAATGTTTAATTTCCAATCCAGAGATGGGTCTCACACTTCGTAGTAATAAGGGATATATCAGATCTAGGCAAACCAGATCTGACAGTTTCTGGACCCAAGATATACGTATATCTAAGCCATGGCTTCCTAAAGAGTAATAGTTTCAAGGAACAGTTGCCAACTTTTACTTTGAACCTCCTTTCTTTGAAAAGGATGGAGGAGAAGTTCTTTTTCACTCCACTTCAGCCTCTTCATGCATCAAATCTGACCCTGGTTCCCCTTTATCTTAGAATCCTACAGTTCAGTGATCCCACAGGAGCTGCACATCCAACTCCTATAGCCTGCTCTGGGGCCCAGAGTCCAGCGTGACTGTGGGTTCAGCCTCATGCACTGTTCTGAGTTGTTGTTCAGTTTTGATATGTGGATATATTTATCTTGTTTCTGAGTTTATGTCCTTTTTGTTTCCTCTCTTGTTTTTGTTTTGTTTTATCCATCTGTTTGGAGCTAAGATGACACTTCCAAGCATGGACTTAACTACACCACATGAAAGCCCTAGAATTCTCTCTCAAACAGTTTTTATCATCTTTCTTCCCTTCATTAAAATCTTTGCTGTCTCCTTGTTGCCTATAAAATGTCTACATTCTGCAGCAAGGCTTATAAAACTCTACAAATTATCCCAGTTTACCTTTTGCTGCCGTATGTCAAAATGCTACTGTATGGTACTGTGTGCAGTCTCAAGCTTCATGTTCTTTACCTGTATCATACATTTTCACTCTTGTCTTTGTTCTTGTAATATCCTTCACTGGAATGGTTTTTTACTTCATGAAAAATACACACTGATTCTTCTGGGTCTGACTCAGGGAGACAGTTCTCTGTGTTGCTTTCCACCTCTCTCTCCCCTGTAGATGGTAGTCCACTAGATGTCAGAATACATCTTATTCTTGTTTCCAACTCCTGTATTTTCCATAGTGTGTGTCACATGGTAAGTGCTCAGAAAATGTATGTTATATTCTAGCATAAAGCAAGAATTAGCCAACTTTTTCTTAAAGGACCAGATAGTAAATGTTCTCTCTACTACAGCTACCCAGTTCTGCCATTATGGTATAAATGTAGCCATAGATAATATGTAAGTGAGTGGATGTGGCTGTTTTCTAGTAAAACTTTATTTACAAGAAGCGGATGGCCAGAAGAATGTGCTGTATTTTGCTGACCCCTGCCATAGAGTAAACAAAGAATATGGGAAATACTAATGATTTTATTTGCCCTTTGTTAAATTAAGAAGATATAGATTACTAATCAGTTCAGTTATGAAATTTTTGTGACTGCTATTATGGGATGTTCCTTTTCTTCATATAAGTATTGGACCCAATTTACTTTTAATAATGGTGTATCCTTTTTGCCTGATAAAATTTAGTAGGAAATTTTTGTTGAATATGCTTGTCTCTGGAGATAGATATCACTTCTCAGATAAATCCATTTATTTATTCACTGTACCTAAAATTTATCCAAGTAGTTTTATCAATTACAATTTTAAAATAGCTAGAGGTTTGCTTCTGTAGGACAGATCTGTCTTTCAGGTTCTTATTAGTTTCATTTGTTCTTCTTCATTATACACTTTGTTATTATTAAGCATCTTCTGAAAATGATACGTTAATGTAGAAAAGTCACATAAAATTGAAGTAAGTAAAAAAGAAATAAAACAATAGGAAAATATAGGTAAGGAGAGAGAAAAGACAAAGAGGGCATAGAATTCGGGAATGAAGTCCTATGCTTTTCAAAACATGTTAGTGATGTGTTGTAAGAAAAAGTAAACATGAAGAATGTTTGAAATTTAGAGGAGATGGAGAACAGTTCTAGTTGGGCAGCTCACCAGGCTTTGTAGGGAAAATGCATTCACCTTAGTCTTTAAAGGACATGAGTATGGGAACAAAGGGCTTTTCCACCTGAGATACTGACTGGAGCAGAGGCATATGGAGGCCTGTGTGGGACACAGCATGAACTATGAGAACATTCATAAATTTCAGAGTGCTTTACAAATGTAATATTCACCAAGATTGAGATGATTAAAGTAAATTACCCAATGGAATCTTCAGTAATATCATCAAACAGATATCAAACAATGTTTTTGTTTGATTTTTGCATCCTTTACATTAATTCTGAGGACTGTGTTTTGGCAGTGACTGTTGAAGTGAAAGGTCCCTATGAATACCTGACACTTGAGGAATATCCATTGATGATTGTAAGTGAACTTATATTCTTTAACCTCAGCATTAAATGAATTTAGCTTGAAAGACTGTTCATGTTTTGTAGCAATATTCTTTTCCAAAGACTTGTTCCTGAGCAGTGCAGAAAATACTGCTTGTAGTTCTGTACTTACTTCTTACTAGAATGATCTTGGGAGTGTCATTGAACCCCTCTGTGCCTCATTTACTCATTTGTAAAGTGAAGAAGTCAATGACTTGTGGAATTTTAGAGTTGGAAAATACCTCAAAGATTGTTTTACCTCTCACATCCTCTCTAGCATCCAAAGTGAGGTACTTCTTACAACCCTCTAGTTTCTGATCCCTCTTAGTGTAACTAAATGATGACGCTTCCTCCTTTTCAGTCTGTGTCTATGTCTGAGAATATCCTTAATCTATTTTCAGATTTCTTTGTGATTTTTTTTCTTTTTTGTTGTACTTTTCTGGTTTTCCCTCTCTTTCGTTTCATTGCCTTCTGATATATCCTAACCCTGCCATGCCTTTTTTCCTCCACAATGTCGTCTTTATTTATATAATTTTAGACTGTGAGCTGAAAAGCTCTTTCAATACGGAAGAGCAGTCTCTCTTGATGACATGTCCTTAGGTAGTCTCCCTCTGCCCAAGAGGAGACAATTTTTTCACATTAGTATTGAACTCCAAAGAAATAAAATTATTTTTATTTTATTTTATTTTTTAATTATTTTTTAAATAGAAAGTATAATAATAGTTAGTTGAGGCTTTATATTGATTCTAATTTAGCTCTTGGCCCTAATCCTTCTTCTTCTCTTTTACCCACTTGGATGACAGTTTTTCATGGTGATGTGTATTGTGTATGTCCTGTTTGGTGTTCTGTGGCTTGCATGGTCTGCTTGCTACTGGAGAGATCTCCTGAGAATTCAGTTTTGGATTGGTGCTGTCATCTTCCTGGGAATGCTTGAGAAAGCTGTCTTCTATGCAGAATTTCAGAATATCCGATACAAAGGAGAATCTGGTATGTAACCAAAAAAATGAGTGATTGGCAGTTAAGACCTATGACCTAAGGTTAGCAGTCATTAAATAGGTGTAATTTTTCAGTTACTTAATTATTAGCATAGCTTAAGCAGAATCACTATGATTGTGACTTTGTTTTTAATCTCAACTTGTGGGTTCAGTGATTTAAGAGTAATTTTACTGTAATATACTCACAAAAGTTACAGTAGTTGTGACCATTTGGGGAAGATTATTACTATCATTGACTGTTGGTTGCCATTGATTTTTGAGTTACTGTTATTACATGCATCTAAGAAAGAAAGTAAATATTGCCAATTTAATTGTAAGATGCCACTGATTATAAGATACACCTTGATTTTAAAGATGGGGTGGCAGGATTTGTATCTATTTGGTAAACAGTAATACCAAGAAAATAGAGTATGTATGGTTTAGTAAGGTGAACAAGCAGTGATAGAAATTGTTTTGTACTGAAGTTTTTTGTGATAGATTGAGTTCTTTCTCATCAGGCCATTTGATTATCAATAATTACTGTTGCAAGGTATACTAATTAGATCTTTTCCTGGTCTTTGAAATAGCTTGAATATGAGTTGAAAATCATGTTTGTTCTTTTCTATGTATAGCTCTATTTCATGGTTTTTAAAAATTCAAAGAATATTCTTTATATACTATAAACTGTTTGAGAAGGGTGAGGTATTCTGCTGAGGTTTTAGTGAAATGGAAAGTGGAGAGGGAAAGTAAATTCAGCACACCCGGATTGCTGTCCACATGAGTAAGATCATAAATGGTATCAGCTTATACTTATAAATATTGCAGAAGAGAGATTCTTTTTAAGTAGGACTAACACCATTGCTTACTCTGAATAATGTTAGAAATCTACATTCTGGTTTTAGAATCACACCTTTTCCCAAACCTAGATTATATACTACACTCATTTTTCCTTCTTTCTCACAGTCCAAGGGGCCCTGATCCTTGCAGAGCTTCTTTCGGCAGTTAAACGCTCACTGGCTCGAACCCTGGTCATCATAGTCAGTCTGGGATATGGCATAGTCAAGTAAGTATTAACTTCCTATATGGAAAAGCAAATTAAAGTGCTGATTAAATTGTAACTATATCACAGATTTGCTGTGTAGTTCTGAAAGAGTTGATATAAGAAATAGTTCTGAAATAAGAAAAGGTAGATTTGTAGACTTGTAAAAGTTGAAAAAATGTTAGTGTTAATGTCATTTCACTGCTTAGAATTCAGGGAGCATCTGCAGGAAAACCTGCAGTGTAGTTAGTGAATGACATTGAAACACAAGATTTCTAGAGTAAACTTATAGTGACTTTACTCTTTTAAAATGTTCTTGCACATCAGGTTTTTTACGGGAAGCGCATTCTCGCTGTAAGTCTGAAAATAATTTTTTTATTCAAAATATTAAATCAGGTGCCTTCTATGTATCAGGCATTATTCTGGGCTCTGGGGATATAGCAAGAAAACAAAAGACGTGGAGTTTACATTTGTGGAGGGGGTGGTGCACAAACAAAAATAAGTGAGTGAAATATCTAACATATCAGTGATAAGTGCTGTGGAGCAGATAAAGCAGAAAAGGTATATAGAGTTCTAGGCAAGGGGAGGAGCTTGCAATTGTTAATAGGTTGGTCAAGAAAGGCTTCATTTAGTGAAGCAAAGATATCACTTGGTGAAGGAACTACACCCAGGGGAATGTACACCCAGGGGAAGCGATGCTAGATGTGGTCAAAGTCTCTTTATTTTAAAGGTAGAGCCAGGGGAATTTGCTGATAGATAAATGTGTGATGTGAAAGAGAAAAGGAATCAAGGGTGATGCCAACTATTTTGATCGAAGCAAGTGGAAGGATGGAATTGACATTTACTGAATTAATATCTTAGGTGGAATAATTTTGGAGTGGGGACAAGAGTTCAATTAGATATCCAAATGAGGGAAGTAAGAGGGAGAGAGATTGGGCAGAGATATAATTATAAGGATGTAGATATTATTTACAAGCCATGAGACTGGATGTAATCATCAAGGAATTGACTATATATATATATATATCAAAGGACTGAGCCCTTGAACTATTATGTAGAAGTCAGTGAGATGAAGTAGAATTAGGGCAGAGGAAATTAAGTGACCAGTAAAGTGGGAGGCAAAGCTAAAGACTGTTTCAAGAAGGGAGTGATTAATTGTGTCAGGTAAGAAGATTGATAAGTGACCACTGGATTTAACTACATGGAGGATATTAGTGACCTTAACATGAATGATTTTGGTAAAGGGGTAGGACAAAAAGCTTGATAAGAGTGTTTAAGAGAGCATAGGGGTTTACCAATGAAGACATACAAATGGCCAATAGGCACATGAAAAAATGCTCAATATTGCTAATTATGCAAATCAGAACTACAGTGACGTATCAGAAGGGCCATCATTAAAAAGTCCACAAATAATAACTACTGGGGAGGATGTGGAGAGAAGGGAACCCTTATACGCTGTTGGTGGGAATGTAGTTTGGTGCACCCGATATGAAAAACAGTATGGAGATTCCTCAAAAAACTGAAAATAGACTTACTGTATGATCCAGCAGTCTTACTTGTGGGCATGTATCTGGAGGAAGCTCTAATTTGAAAAGATAACCCCAATTTGAAAAGATTAACCCCAATGTTCAGAGCAGTACTATTTACAGTAGCCAAGATATGGAAACAACCTAAATGTCCATTGACAGGTGACTGGATAAAGAAATTTTGGTGCGTGCATACACACACACAGGAATACTATGCAGCCATAAAAAAGAATAAAATGCCATTTGTAGCAACATGAATGGACCTGGAGATTGTCATACTAAGAGAAGTAAGCCAGAAAGAGAAAGAAAAATACCATGTGAAATCACTTATATGTGGAATCTAAAAAATCACGCAAATGAACTTATTTACAAAACAGAAGCAGACTCAGAGACATAGAAAACAAATTTATGGTTACCAGTGGGGAAGGGGTGGGAAGGAATAAATTGAGAGTTTGAGATTTGCGGATACTACTATATATAAAACAGATAAACAGTAAATTTCTACTGGATAGCCCAGGGAACTATATTCAATATCTTATAGTAACCTATAATGAAAAAAATACGAAAAGGAATATATGTATGTACATGTATGACCGAAACATTATGCTGTACACCAGAAATTGGCACAATGCTGTAAACTGGCTATACTTCAGTTAAAAAAGAGAATGAGGGGAGAGAAACTGGGGTTAGTCCAGTATAGACAGTTATTTCAAGGAGTTTTACTTTAAGTGGAATTAAAGAAATGGGAGATTGGAATTTTTTAAATTTATTCACTCATTTCAGGGAGTTTTGCTGTAAATGGGATTAGGGGAATGGAGATTTTCACTTTTAAAATTTATCTATTCATTTGACATATTTGCCTCCTGTATGCCAAGACCAACTGTGGGTTTCTAAGATACACCAGTGGGGATATAAGTTCCTGCCCGTTTGCAGTTTTTCTAGTATATAACAAAATACAAGAACAAATACTGCTAAGACTTAGATAGATGCGATTTAAGGCAGTGCATCTCACACTATAATGTACTAATGAATCACCTGGGGATCTTGTTAAAATGTAGATTCTGATTCAGTAGTATTTTGAATATCAAGGATCTAAAATTTTTCCCCCTTAAAACTGAAGCTACTCAGACTTCATATTTTGGATTTTGAGCTTGATAACATACTATTTATCTAATTTGTTTCAATAAGATTTTGATGATATTAAGGAATTACTAGTTTTTAGATTTGATAATGATATTGTGTTTTTCAAAGTCCGTATCTGTTTAAAAAAATACAGAAATACATACAAATAAAAGGTAAGATGTCGCAGATTTGCTTCAGGATAATATGGGAGGACGGAAGGTGGATGAGGTGTGCATGGGGCAAGATTCATGGCTGTTGGGACTGGATGATGGTTTATAAAGGGTTCATTATACTATTGAATATGTTTCAAAATTCTCTATAATGAAAAGTTTTTTAAAAAATACAGTAACCAGGGAATAGATCTAAAGTTGTAGTATTCACTGTCTTGATTTAAGGCCGTACGTTTGTTTGAGTTTTTTTCTCTCAAGTGAATCAAGTATGTCTGGCTTATCTCTGTTAAGTTGTTGGCCTGTATTAATCAGCAGGAGTTTCTGTTACTTAGCTTGTCTTGGGATTTGTCGCATTTGTACTTAAATATCTCTTTGCTTCCTCTTTAGGCCTCGCCTTGGAGTCACTCTTCACAAGGTTGTAGTAGCAGGAGCCCTTTATCTTTTGTTCTCTGGCATGGAAGGGGTCCTCAGAGTTACTGGGGTCAGTACTGCTTAATCTGAGTTTTTGTGGTTACTTGGGACGTGTTGTTTTGTCTTGAGAAGGTGAAATGAAAATGTCTGTGAACCTCTTTACTATTCCTCTAAGTCACTTTGGGCTCTGGTTTTCAAAATGTATATATAATTTATTTTTTATTTTTAATCTTACTGTTAGAGATTTATAAATTTAACGTGTGATGGGGAATGAATGCTTTCCCACCTGTCCCCAAATTACTACTTATTTACTAGTTCCTCCTCCAGCAGTGGCCTCCATTCTTGTTTAAGTGACAAATATTGTAATCATGCACTTGCTAGTTGGTCAAATTTTTGTTTTAAAGTGACAGTTCTCTTTGCTTAACCAGGACTTGAATTTCAAAGCCTCTTTTAAGATGCAACTAATTACCTTTCATATAATTCTTGAGAATTACATAATTATGCCTTTTGCCAGAGAAGGAAACCAAAGCACGAGATAGAATGATAAAGAAATTTATGTTATAGCTGGATTAATGTGAAGAATTGGGTCTCCCTAGGTCATTCCAGTTACTTTCTTATTTATTTAAAAATTACTCCCTGTAGTAACTTGTTAGATTCAAGGTGGTAAATGCTATAAATGTGACTTTTCTCTCAAACTGGGCTCAGTAAGTTTTGCAACAAATTGTCCCTTAAATGAAACACTTTGTAGATGCAGATTTGGTTTTCAAACCACACTGTCCTCTGTATGTAATTTCTTCAGCCTTTTAGCAACTTTAACCATCTGTCAATTTCATTTTCTTTCTTCTGCTGCTGTAGTATTTTTCTTATCCCTTGGCTTTGATAGTAAACCTGGCCCTCTCAGCAATTGATGCCTGTATTATTTTATGGATATCCTTTCAGTAATGCCCTGGTGATTGGGTAATTAGAGTTATAAAAATAGCGTCTTAAACGCATAGTTTTGGGGACAGATACTTGCCTTACATCTTATTTTGAGGTGAGCTCTTTTTTGTAAAACTGCATTGTATTACAGTTCTAGAAATCAATAATTCTAAAACTGTTAAGAATTCTAGAATATCAATATTAATAGTATATTAATGGTGCAGTAGTTTTAAATGTGAGAAGGGTCTTTTTAGACATATAGCCAAAATCAAAATGGTGGGGACTGATTGGATGGAATGGGCGCTTGTACTATTTTTGGTGTGGTTGCTTCTTAACATGGATCTTAGCCAGAAATTCTGGTGGTTGTCTCTTATTAGTTAGCAGCATGTTTCATTGTATTGAGATTGTAATCAACAATTTGTGTGAAATGCTTACAGCTGTATTCTACGGGATGGTTTGTCGAAAGGGAAGAATGATGTAGGTACCAAATTTTATTCCTTTTTGTTTTCTTTCAGTTCAAATGTAAAACCATTCCGGATGATTATATATGAATGCAGAATCATGTGCTGGTTTCTTCTCTGTGCCTCTCTAGACATCTCTGTTTTTTTCATCACCTCTTTTTCTTTGTCTGCAGGCCCAGACTGATCTTGCTTCCTTGGCCTTTATCCCCTTGGCTTTCCTAGACACTGCCCTGTGCTGGTGGATATCCTTCTCATTGGCTTGTTTAATGGTGGTCCATTTTCTCCCTTTGGAGATGGGTTTCCATTGATCTTTCTGCAAAGGTTGTTTTTTTTTTTGTTTTGTTTTTTGTTTTTTTTAACATTAACCAGTTTTGTTAATTACTTCTTAGTCTGGGATTAGAGTATTTTCAGTCTTAACAATCTGAGCCCTCAGGTAAGCAGTTTTTTAATTTTCGATTTTTAACATTGCATCAGAAATTGGTGACTGTTGTCTGAGCACACGATAAAAGCTTCTGGCTTTTCTATTTTTTTAATGAACATTTCACTTTGATTTTGGACTTATCTGTGGAACCCTCTTAGTGTTAGAATCTGGCTGCTCTGCTCCCCGTTTCTTTTGGCCTCTAGGAATTATTAGATGCTTTAAAAATTATGAAAAGATTTTGATTCTTAAAATGTGGGTTCAGGAACTACATAAAGTTGTTTAACTATCTTAAAATTCTATGTAGGTTTAGTAAATTTAAACTTTTTACAGGATGTTTTGTACTCTTGTTCAAAAGCAGACTTAGGATTATCTGAAGGCTTCCACTCTTTGAAATAAATATTGATTTCTTTACAGGCAAAGTCAACTGGCACATAACAGACACATTTCTATTTGAGTAATCTTTTTCTCCCACTTCTTAAAATTAAATATTGTTTATTAGTGATTTAGCCTGTTGCACGAAAGAGTCAAGTTTTTGGACTTTTATCTTTTGGGTTTTTTTTTTTAAAAAATTGTTTTGGTTTTTGTGTATTTGGTCTTGTGTGCAGTTGTGCAACATTATTGTCTTGATAAACTGTGATGGTTATAGAAAACTGAATGTAAACAAAATTGTAATTTTGTGAATTTGAGTAGATTGTCATATTTCAAAAATCCTTGAAAGTGAAGTGTCCTCAGTCCAAATGGCCAAGCTTTTCTGGATCAGTATCTCTCAAATGTGCTTTGTGAATCTCTAATGTATCGGGAAGAGTGAAGAGAGGGAGGTGGGTCTGGACCATACAATACGAGAATCCATTGAATAGGTAGCAGCTATTTCTCTGGCAAAGCACAGAGCAAGCTCCAGCTCACTTAGTTTCATATCTGCTTATTTTGAAAGTTGGACATGAGAGCAGGTGTCCGCTTTAGTAGTCATCAGTTCCCCTCCTGTCTAAGATGGCAACTTCTGTTTGGGAATAATGTTCTGAAAATGGAGAGTCATTGTTTTTAGAGCCTAACTATCTGTAATTATCCTTTTAATTCAGGATTGATCAGGCAGGCAGCTGATGGCAGTTTTCCTAATATGGCACAAAGGTTCTGAGTGTAGAACTCTGGAAGATTGTAGCCATGAGTGTATTTATGACCCTAGACTGAATTAGCTGGGACCATGAGAACAGAGCCACCTACCTTAAAGGAGGAGAGACGATAATGCTAACTCTTGTTCCCTTGCCTGTTACTCATTTTCATTTCATTGACTTCCATTTTCTTTTTCTTACTCATCTTTGTTTCTCTTGAATGTGTCTTCTTGTCTTTATTTCAATTTCTCTTTAATATTTTTCTCTTTTCTTTTTTCTTCTTATTTTTTCATTCTCATTTTATCCTGGTTCTGTCTTCTCTTCAGAGTGTCATTGAAAATGAAGACTCATTAATCATGTGAGGCTTGGGGTGTTTGTGAGACAGAGAATAAGAGAGCTCTAAGGCCTCTGGGATCCATAGCTTTATCATTATGACCTGAGATCTTCAGAGAAATTTGAGGTTTAATTTACTAGCATATTGTTTTTTCTGAATGTTGATTTCCTTGACCTGCAAACACATATTTATTAGCCTGACTCAAACAATGAAGCTATTAAAACTTCGGAGAAACATTGTAAAACTCTCTTTGTACCGACATTTCACCAACACGCTTATCTTGGCAGTTGCAGGTAAGTTGGGGACTTTTTTTCCTGATGTTTAAAAGTGATCCTTTTAGGCAAAGATTCTTAACCTGAGAGGTCATAGTGAGCTGTCTAAAATTACGTAAAAAAGTTTTGTACTTTTTGTCGTTCTCCAAGAGGTCTGTGGTTCAGAAAAGATTGAGAACCACTAATAGTATAATAGCTCAAAATTAGTTGCACATAATTTCAACTCATAGTATATCCCCATCCTGTCTCCATCCTTTTTCTTGAGAAAGGTTAGTTTGAGTCTCATAGAGCATACAGATTCCTTTTAGAAGACATTAATACTTGCTTATTTGATTTTATTAAATAGCTATAGAATTTTAGATTAGGGTACATTTGCATTATATTCCTTTTATGTATGTCACTGTGTCTGTAAAATACAGACCATAGCCAAAGTGGGCTTATTTGCCTGCTTTTTGGCCCTTGTACCAGGATTAGTGAGATCTGGGCAGTGATTGGAACAGTTTTATTTGTCTTGTAGTCATTTTATCAACCTTTTTTTTTCCCACCTGACCAGCTAAAGAAAAATTAGCACTGCTATAGTAAGGATAAAGGAAGGGGGAAAATTATGTTATTGATAATAGAAAAAGCTGTATTTCCAATACTTTTTTTTTCCAATTCCGAGGGTTACTGAAATAGATAGTAAACAAAACTATTCTTTAAGTACAGAATGGTTGAAAAGAGTATATATTGTGGGCCTTGGGTAGAGTAGTTAAGTAAATTTGTATTGAATGAATTTGTTAAAATAACAGATAGAAAGTGATTGTGATGTATAGGGGTTAAGGACGTGTGGATTCCACTTAACCAGAAGTGGAGAATGTAATTGGGGGTGTAAACCAATATTCACACTGACCAGGTTCTTCATTTCCTCTTAGCATCTATTGTGTTTATCATCTGGACAACCATGAAGTTCAGGATAGTGACTTGTCAGTCGGTGAGTTATAAACACATGCATTTTGAACAATACACTGTTTTGTACAGACAGTGATGTTGATAACAGTGGTTTAAGGTCTGCACCTTATAAAAAGTTAAGAGTTAGGTCTCCACTCTGAAGATTAGAATTCACTTCTTCTCTTAAGTATTCTATACTACTGTAGTGCTTGGTATGAGCTTTGTTTTATTTTGTTTAGGAGAGAGGAAGTCTGACTATATATACCAGTAGTTGGAGAGAATTTTATAAGTGATAACCACAGTCTGTCATAACCCAATCTGCCTTAACTAAAAATTCTCGAACAAGAAATCCATAATCCTAAGCATTAAATATGTGTGAATAATGCTAATCTAAGTAGAAGCCATGTCCTCAAGATCTGAGCACAAAGACTGGCCAGTAGCATTTCTTTAGAGGCAATTAAAGCTCTATTTTGGTAAAGCTAAATAAATGAAAATTAGAAAAAAATAACAACCTAATGTTACTTTCTCTTACCTTGTAAAAAATCCCTTCCGTAAAGACTCTCAAAGCCATAATGAAGCACTGACAAGTGCTTTATTCGGTTAGTGCCTTTTCTTTAACAACAGTAAACACTACAAGGGGAAAAATTAAGTTTATTCACTTTGGATCCCCAACACTTGACACAGTGCTTGTGACCACATAACAGGCCCTTAAGTTGAATGAATAAATAATGATTCTTATTCTATGCCAAGAGCTTTGTGAACACAGGGATAATGTATGTAAATGTACTTTTTCCCCTTTTGGTAGGATTGGCGGGAGCTGTGGGTGGATGATGCCATCTGGCGGTTGCTGTTCTCCATGATCCTCTTTGTCATCATGGTTCTCTGGCGACCATCTGCAAATAACCAGAGGTTCCTGGATACTTCTTGTCTGCGCTGCTAACCATTGGATGGCCATGTCATCAGTTTGGGGTGGTTCAGTGGGTGACAGTGTCAGGGCTGTATCATATAATGGAAGTAATTCTCATTGGGTCTATTATTATAGACCCAACGCAATCAGGAGAACTGGGTTTATGTCTCAGCTCTCCTATTAATGCATTGTGCTTTTTGGCATGCTGCTTCTTTTCACCTCTCTGGGCCTTAGTTCCCTCTTCATATAATGAAGGGGAATTGATACCTATTGATAATGAGGTCCCTTTTGGTTCTAACATCTTCTGTTAATATAAGTATTTGTATGGGTAACCTGCACCTCAGTGTTCATAGCTGCACTATTTACAATAGCCAAGACATGGAAACAACCTAAATGTCCATTGACAGATGACTGGATAAAGACATGGTATATTTATACAGTGGGATATTACTTAGCCATTAAAAATAGAATAATGCCATTTGCAGCAACGTGGATGGCCCTGGAGAATGTCATTCTAAGTGATAAGCCAGAAAGAGAAAGAAAAATACCATATGATATCACTCGTATGTGGAACCTAAAAAAAAAAGACAAATTAGCTTAGTTATAAAACAGAAACAGACTCACAGACAGAAAACAAACTTGTGGTTACTAGGGGAGGTGGGTGGGAAGGGATAAATTGGAAGTTTGAGATTTGCAGATGCTGACTGGTACATATAAGATAGATAAACAGGTTTATACTGTATAGTACAGGAAACTATATTCAATATCTTGTAGTAGCTTATGGTAAAAAAGAATATGAAAACGAATATATGTATATTCATATATGACTGAAGCATTGTGCTGTACACCAGAAATTGACACATCGTAAACTGACTATCCTTCAATTAAAAAAAAAAGTATTTGTATGGGTAAATAAAGGAGGTAGATAGATTGTGACTGTTAATGAGTCTCACCTATCTAGTGTCCAGAATGAAAGAACAGTTTCTACAGTGGATAGCTCAGCTTTGTAATAACAGAGAGAATAAAATGAAAACTTAAGTGACTGACTTTGGAATAAAAATCTGTATGTGAATTTCTTCTGTCAGTTATTTAGGAATTGGCTATCTTTATTTTGTAATTAGCCATACCTTTGTTTCCCTTTTTTTCCCTCCTCTTGTGCATTTAGACAGTTAAGAACTTATATTATGCAACCACACCCCCAAAGAAGGAAAAGAATGAGATGGTATAACTAAGGGTCTGGTGACCCTCCTTTACATTGATCTGTTGATCATCTACTGTCTTGCAGCTTATATCTATACATAAAATTTTCCCCTTTAGTCATTCAAAAAATTTTTGCTTTACCTCTCCTCTTCCTCTCTGTTTTCTTCTAAAACATTGTGTCCCCTCCCTGTAACTCTAGTGTTAACAGCCTGATGTAATGTATCCTTCCACATTTTATTCCTTGTTCAAATATAGAATCTTCTTTACTCCCTGAACAGTGCATTGTGGAAATGCCTTCCAAGATAGCTGGTAAACTCTCCTATTTTCATGTCAGGCATTATATTACATGGTATAGATGTAGTATAGTTAATTAACCTGTTTTCTTATTGTGCACATTTGAACTATTTCCAGTTTGGGTGTTTCAGGGTCCCCAAGACCACCCGTATGTTTAAAAGGACTCATGGGACTCAGCATATAGTTGTACTTAGAGCTAAGGTTTATTATAGCAAAATGGTGAGATCAGCAAGGAAAAAAGACATAGGTAGAGTCTGGAAAAATCCTATATTCTTTCCCTCTGCTAAGGAAGTACAAGTATATTCCTTTTTCACAGCAACAAAAAATGCAGTAACAGTGATCCTGCCCAGGAAATCCCTTTAGAGACTCAGCTCTGAGGTTATTATGAGCGGGATGGTCACATAAGCACCTTCTACCTAATATGTTCCAAAATTCCAAATTTCCAGAAGGAAAGCAAATTTTATTATAGAGTACATTGTACAGACAGTCTAGGCACAGTGATCCACCCTTAATCAGCTAGGGCACAGGTCGAGTGCCAAGTTCCCAGACATCAGCTATGGGGCATCCTTGTAAGTAGGCCCTTCTAAAGGCCTGCTATGTCAGCTCTTACACACAGGGACGTTAAAAATAGGAATAAGCTACAAGAATGTAGAAGTATCTTTGTACATGTTACTGAATCAAACTTGGGTCCACTGGCCCCCACAGTAAGGCCAATCTACTGACATTGAGTTGTGGTGAAGGAAAGTGCAGTGTTTATTGCAGGGTGCCAAGCAAGGAGTCTAGGCGGCAAATGCTTAAAAGATCCAAACTCCCCGGTAGCATTCAGAGAAAGGTTTTTAAAGACGTGGCAGGGGGTGAAGGCAAAGATTTTTATTCACCAAACTGATTTTATGAATGACTATAATTGGAATTTCAATAATTAGTCCTATAAAATCCAGATAGTGGAGTTCTTGTTTGTTTGTTGTTTTAGTTTTCTCATTTTTTTCTTTCTGTTCTACCTTTGTTCTGCCAGGTTTGCCTTTTCACCCTTGTCTGAGGAAGAGGAGGAGGATGAACAAAAGGAGCCTATGCTGAAAGAAAGTTTTGGTAATGATAAAATTCACCTTTTATTTGTGCTTTAAATATTCTTTGCTAATTTTTAGAAATAGAGTATAAGAAGCATAATATTTTGAGTTTCAAAACAAGAGACTTTGACTTACTCTTTTATTTATTATTTTACAACATGTTCTTAAATTTGGTATGTAGTAAAGTTAGAGGGAAGTGAAACCATGGTAAGTTCAGTAAATAGTGGCACATTAATGCAGTTTACTTGCTAGAGGTGAGCTGAAAACTTGACTTTGCGCTTTCCAACATTAAGTGTAAAGATGAAGAAACTTCTTTTCTGAGTATAATATATTGTCAATAAGCTTAAAATAAAGCTTTGAATCCATTTTTGCTATCATTGCTGGTCTGTTGACATAATTAACCATTCTTTTTTTTTTTTTTTCTTTCACAGAAGGAATGAAAATGAGAAGTACCAAACAAGAACCAAATGGAAATAGTAAAGTAAGCAAAGCAGTAAGTGTGACTTCTTTCTTCTTTGCCCAGTCCCCTAGCCCTTGGTGGAGCTCAGCAGTTATATATAGGCCTTAATGATTTTTTTTTTTTTTGCCTATGCTATAATTAGACTTGCTTTATAAATCTTTTAATACCTATTACATGACATTTTTAAAAACAGAGACAGCAAGGGATTCTGTTCAGGACCTAGTAATCTTTAACTGAAAGGTTTGGTACTATGTCCAGAGAAGTTCCAGAACAGTCTGATGGTTCTGTTTAATGGTTTTCATCAATGAAGTCATAGCCCCAATAATAATAAACTAGGATGGTGTTTTTTGTAGTGAAGATCAAGATTTTTTCAGTGGGCTCTTTTATTTTTTTTTACAGAACTGTGCATTCATTCTACATTTAAATGAGCTTTAGAATTTATCTCAGTTTAAGGAGGAAGGCTTTCATGAGGCAAAAACTCTAGGTATTAGACTTTTGAGAAGAAAGCGTTTTAAGGATGTGCTTTTTTTATATTTCAGTTGTATAGCTTTTTAAATTAAATTATTTGACTTTTCTGTTAGCAGTTCCATTACAAGAATATACTACTTCAGAGTGACAAAGAATTAAATTGAGACCTCTTTAGATCCTTACTGGAGATGTATTTTTTTGGTGCATTTCAGTAACAACGGGTATTTGTATGTTCTCAGCAGGAAGATGATTTAAAGTGGGTAGAAGAAAATGTTCCTTCTTCTGTAACAGATGTGTAAGTTTTTGAATCATTACCACCAGAATTCTTTTTCAAAGTTAGTGTTACTTTTATTATTTTAAATGAATGAGCTGAAGAGCATACAAATGAGAATGCTTATAGTCAACTTTGGAAGTAAAAGAATATTAAAAACATTTTTTAAATGTTAAAAATTAATTAAAGACTAGGAATGATATACAAACAAAAATAATCAGGATTATTCATTCAGATGACATTTCTGCTCTTTCTAAAAATCAATGAGATAATCCTTTTGGAATTTTCGAGTTTCTTTCCATGCCTATAATTTTAATTCAACATTGGTTCTGTTAAAGCCTATACAATTCTAGTAACTCTGATTCTTGTTTTTTGTATTTGCTTTTTCTTTTCTTGAAATGTCATTAATGGGATGCAAATCTTAGATAATTACAAAAACTTTAAATTGTAGTCATTATTCCACCGTCTTTATGAACCATTTATGGCTTTATTTTACATTGTTCAGTTTGTTTTTCTCTCTGCAGAGCACTTCCAGCCCTTCTGGATTCAGATGAGGTTAGTAATCAAATCATGTGCATATAAACAGTGGGTCTGGTGGCCTGATAGGGAGTCTTAAGTCTTCTGTTCAAGATTTTATTTATTTGACTCAGTAATGGCCTAATGACCTCTAGGCTGTGTAGTTGACAAAGGATGAGAATAGAAATACTAATATTAGTACAGAAATATTCAGGAATGTTTTCTTTCTGTACACGTCCCCCTTTTATTTTTTACAAAGTATGCTCAGACTTCAGAATGTCTTTGTTTAAATTGGGTAACAAATCCCGTACTTTCCCACTGTTTAGCTCCTTTGTCTTTAAGAAATTCAAATTTAATCTTTATCTAGTCTAGGCACAAATGATAAAGTTACTTAAGTTACCTACTATGCAGTGTCACTGTTTTCTTCAGATAATAAGGATAATTAAAGCCTCTAATGTTTATGTTGATTTTTAGTCTTTTAATAAATGGCTCCATACACTTTACCTAGAAGGTTTCACGTGAGGTCTTATGTAAGAATTGGCAGTCGTGTTCATGGAAGCTAGTTCTAGACATGTTCTGAATATTTAGATTATTCTTGAGTCTCAGTTTCAGAAAGACTTTTAAAAGCCTCTGCCCAGGTGTGACTTGTTGGATTGACTGCTAAAAAGTGGTTTGTTCACTTCCCACGGGCCTGCTGTGTGATGCAGCACAGTGTCAGATTCCTTAGCTGTTCGATGCATTGAAATAACTTAGAACTCTACCATTCAGACAAGCCTGTTTATGTAAACTTTGCTTTTTTTGGTGTATTGCACTGTTCCTAGATCTTTCTCTTAGGGGCCACCTTCTGCTAATAGTCTGCCTTCAGGGCTACCCAGTTGGCTCCAGCTCTCCAGACACACTATTTCAATCAGAGGGGGGCTGAGTATGTAAAACCCAGGTGTGCCATTCATGGAAATACAGGTTTATTGTAGTACTTTTTGTAGCATTGATTTCATCTGTTCATATCTTCCTGGGTGAAAAAAATCATTCAGAAACTGAAAAAGAACTTAAGTGAAACAGAAGAGGGACAAGTTAAATAAAAGACTAGGAATCCAAACAGCATCAGACTCTTCAGCAGTGATGTTGGAAACTAGATGATAACAGAACAAGGTCTTTGAATTCTGAGGAAAATTATATTCAAACTAGAATTCTCTACTTGTCAATATAAGGATAAAAGAAAGATGTTTTCGGTCATGCAGTAAATAAAATAATTGACATCCTATGTGTGGTTTCTCAGGAAAGTAGTAGAAAATGTTATTCATAGAATGAGGAAACTAAAAAGAGGAAGACTTGGGATCCTGGAAATAAAGGATCCAACACACAGAGGCAAGGATAAATTCCCAGGATGGTGATGTGAAAAATTCCCGGAGTGACAGCTGGACATTAGGTTTGGAGAGCAACCAGTCCAGAATGGAGCAGGAAGACAGCTTCAGGAGGGGTGATTCTAAAGAAAAAAAGTGAAAAGGGTAGATTATCTGATATAACTGATCATATTGAAAAGGGATCTGTCAGAGTCTGGGATAAATTTGTGATAGGTACTTAGCAAATGAAGGAAAGGAGAAATGAAAACTAAATTTGAGGTAAAAAAAAAATTAAGGAAATTCAACAGTATTACATTAAGTTTCTTAATTGAAATGGCATACATAAATACTATTCTATAATCAAAAATGTTATTTTTACATGATTTTTTTAAAGTTATGGTGAAAAACATAAAATCTACCATTATAACCATTCTCAAGTACAAAGTGTTAATTTATATGCACATTGTTAAGCAACAGATCTGTAGAACTTTTTTATCAAATGTAATTTTAATCAGTATGTGATATTTCATTATAAAGATAGACTATACTTTGTTTATACAATCCTGTATTCTTGAGCACTTAGTTCTTTCTAGTATTATGTTATAATTCTGAGTGTTGCAGTAGATAGAGATGGCTAAATTTTTTCCTGCATCTTTGACTATTTCTTCAAGGTAAATTTCTGAATCAGAGGAGGTACACGTTTTTATTAAAGCTTAATTGACTCTAAAACATACAGTTCCTTTTGATTTGTGATTTGATGTCTAGAAGCCTTGAGATTTTGGTTAAGTAAATCTTGGGTGGGGCCTGGACATTTGTATGTTTCAGAATCTTCATAGATGGTTAGGAACCATTGCTCTAAATAGTCAATGAACATAAGCAAGTACTTACAGAAAATGTGTGTGTGATCATCTTTGTAAAAGATATTTGGAATATAAACCATTTAAAATTAATACACTTAAAATAAATTTTTCCCCCTAGGAACGAATGATCACGCACTTCGAAAGGTCCAAAATGGAGTAAAGAATGGGAAGATTTGCAATTGAAGATGGCTAGTATCTGGGAAGAGATCAGCTTCTGTGTCAGTCTTTACACTGCTCCTTGGAATTAAAGGAGGCAATGACATCCTGATCTGTTCCTTGAGCTTTGTGCATTGGAGCTGGCTAGAGGTGTTGAAACAAGGAGAACATTCTGTTGAAAACAAGTTCATAGGATGAGAAAAATCTACAAGTTTTTAATTTGCAGCATTGATGCCCCTTTCCCTCCCACACTCTGACATGGATGTTTATGCAACTATGTGTGTTGTTCCTGAACCTTCTAGAATGTTTAGATTGTTTAATCTGTCAAACTAAAACGTCTAACATCTTCTAAAGAACTGTGACGTCAACGCCGTAATAATATCCAGGAGCAACTGCCTGTAACTTTATTTGGGGAGTTACATAGGTGATGGGGGAAGTTATTATCTTCGCATTTCCTGGGAAGTGAAGATTAAATCTTGCAGAGGTAGTCTTGAGAAAAGAGTCCTGAGTTAAGGAGCCATAGTTTTATCAATGATTAAAAGAACAACAACAAAAAAAAGAGAAAGAGACTGTTACAGTGTGATTCAGATTATTTGAAAAAGCAAAATCAAGTGCAATTTTGTTTACAAATGGTGTATATTAAAGATTTTTCTATTTCAGATGTACTTTAGAGAAAAATATTAGCTTGACTCTTTTGACATCTGCTATTGTGACACATCCCATTGCTGGCAATGTGGTGCACACTCCAAAACTTTTAACTACTGTTTTGTAAGCCTCCAAGGGCAGCATTGCGGATTCCGAAGCAATGCTTTGTTTGCCTTCATGCCTTTCACTGGGTGTTGCACTAGATGCATAGAGGCACTCCATCTTAAGTGCATGTGAGTGAGCACCCTGCTAAAGGGATTTAATGCTTCAGAAGCAGGAGCTAATACAAAGGAAACAGGTCCTTCTGGTTTAAACGTTTTTTTCTGCATGAAATAGTGTGGAGGCCCTGGACTGCTGCTCATTTTTAGAATCGACTGTTATTATATCTGGTGATGGCTTAGAGATTGTTTATAAGAAACATCACAAGGTGATGGGATTCATTTGAAGCACTATTTGTTTGAATGGCTTTGTCCAATTTTGCCTCCCCACGATTTTTGTTCTACATAGAAAGTTCATGCCACTTTTTAATATTAAAAAAATTTTAACAAAATTAATACATTTTTCTCATTTTTCCCCCAGACTTCCTATAAAGACCCTTTCTACCACTCTCCTGTGAAATTCTCTTTCCATGGTTTTTTATTCTGTTGTCTTATTTTCTGTTGAGACCAGTGATCACATGACCACGATCTTCATTCACTAATGCATACTATAGTAAAGTATTAACATTTATGTAACATTTCTCTATAGCTGTTTGCTATGGCAATTTAAAAAAAAAATCACCTAAGCAGGATCTCTAAGGAACAATATGAAAAACTGACTGTATTCTCAGGTTAACCCGTTAGCAAAAGGCTGGTGTTACCGTCGTGTGCTTCTGTTCTTCCCACTGAAACTTAACAAGTGAATAATAGTCATAATGCAGCAGGATAGTTGGTCAATTATTTTGGGGGGCAGGTTAGATGTTGACTTGAGACTAGGGGAAAAAACCTATTGTGTTAATAAGCAGGTGTGTATTGTACAAATTCTGCGTCCTGGGACCTGATAATTCTGCCTTGCCTTATGGCTTCTTATGTTACTGTGATTGGATATAGTGTATCATTTCTTAGAATAGGTTCAGAAGGAATTTATAGTATCACATTGACCTGTTACCTTAGAGTTTACATTATTTTGGTCTTGGTCCTTGGGTCTGGAACTATCAGGTATTAGGCCTTCTTCTAGCATAGCAGCTGTTAAAAGAATTTTCTTTTTTTTTTAAATGGAGGTACTGGAGATTGAACTCAGGACCTTATGCATGCTAACATGCACTCTACCACTGAGCTATATCCCTCCCCCTGTTAATTCTAAATTTTCAATAAGGTGTTAAGTTTCTGTGGTGAAAATCAGCCACAACACAAGATTTGTTTAGCAATTTTTGTGTTTCTTCCTACTTGAAAATATTTCATTTGATTATCAGAAACAGTGTTTGGTAAAGATGGGACACTATTCCCAATTTACAGATGAAAAAACTGATACTGTGTGAAAATAAAGTGACCAGGGCCAGGGTTTTGTTTTGTGTTTTTTTTTTGTTTGTTTTTTGTTTTTACCTCATATCATAGACTCAACTCCTTTTTTCTTCTACATTTTGCATTAAGCCTAAATGTGCAACTTTATGACATACCTGCTGTTTTCTTGGGGTAAACTGCCAGATACAGATCTTTTTTTTTTTTTATTTTCCTGTTTTCAAAAAATTGAAGTATAGTCAGTTTACAATGTGTCCGTTTCTCATGTACAGCATGTTTCAGTCATACATATTACATACATATATCCCCTTTTCTTATTTTTTCACTATAGGTTACTACAAGGTACTGAATATAGTTCACAGTGAAACTTTAGGTTTTGGTGGGTGGGGTTAATTGGGTTTATTTATTCGTTGGGTGAGGTGCTGGGGATTGAACCCAGGACTTCATACGTGCTAGCCATGCACTCTACCACTGAGCTATACCCTTCCTCCACCCTAAGATCATTGGTTCTCAAACTTTGAAATTCATGGACTCACCTTGGGGACTTACTAAAACAGAGTGCTGGACCGCCCCCCCCCCCCCCCACACACACAGTTTCTGAGTCAGCAGGGCTGGAATGAGGCCTAAGTGCATTTCGAAGGAGTTCCCAGGTGATGCTGATGGTGCTGTTCTAGAGACCACACTTTGAGAATCACTGTCCTAAAATAACTTTTATAAGGGTAAGAAACTTGAACTAGTTGGGCTTATAATGGTAATACTAAAACTACCTTTTATTGAGAGCTTAGAGTGTGTCAGGCATTGCTAAGTGCTCACAACCCTAAGTAGGTTAAAAAATGATAGATCATTTTGCAGTTAAGGAAACTTAAAATTTCTAGAGATTAAATTTCTTGAACATTACAGCTAATTGGCTAATTTCCTAAATGGCAGATCTCCATCCCAGGTCTAACGCCAAAGCCTGAATTCTTCTCTATGCTACGCTGCCTAAGACGGTTGTAAGATTAAAATCCTTTTTCCGCCAGTGGCTACTCGGATTTAACGATGGAGAAGCGTACAGGATGAGCTGGGGATACAGGCACCAAGAAGCTCCTGGAGTGTGCACTAGAAGCTGGGGCGGAAGGGGCGGGGCTTCGGCTGCGGAAGGGGCGGGCTTGGATCTGCAGGAAGTCCCGTGTTGATGATGGCTCTATTGCCGAAGGGCCTGTAGCAGGGGGTCCGGGCTCTTTCTTTGGCTTGATTGCTGCCCAGCACCCGACCCAGCAGTCCCGGTGAGATTGCGGCGGCCACTCCGCTCGCCGCCATGCACGACGCCTTCGAGCCGGTGCCAATCCTAGAAAAGCTGCCTCTGCAGATCGACTGTCTGGCCGCCTGGGGTGAGGCGAGGGGCCGAGAGGCCAGGCTGGGTCAGCGCGGGAGCGGCTGGGACCTTTCAGGAGGCTAGGGAAGTGGACGGGCGTCTGGCTGTCTGGAGTCTGGTGGGACAAGGGGACTGAGATGAGGAAGGGCAGAACATTGTTGACAGTGAGGGTGGTGGGGATGTTTGGGCGATCCCCGGGGACCCAGGCATTTTAGGGACGTACACCTGCCCGGAGTTGGAGGTGGAGCTTTCCTTATTAATTGTGCTCAGCTTTGGCTCATTTCAATCTCAAAGCAGTCTTTAGTTTGAGGGGATAAAGCAGTGCGAAGTTCTCAGCCTTCCAGAGGCTTGCACTTGTCCAGGCCATTGTGTTGTTTTCCAGGTGAAAGACAACACTGTTTTGTTTTTTTGTTTTTTGGCGTTTTTATTGTTGTTGTTTTGCAGAGAACAAGTTAACACCTATGTCTTTTCTCCCTTAGTGTCTACTCATCGCTTTCTTCTCATTACTGTAGCTAACTTGTTACTCTCCACTCTTAATCTAGCCAAGTGTTTGATTGCCTTATAGTCAAAGTGCACAAGTTACTGGACTCTTGTAGGTAGAAGAGCATCATTCCAGTCTGTCATGAAACCTAACCCATAAAAACTTGCAGGATCCTCTTGGGATTGGCCAGTGCAGAAAGCAGGGTCAGGCATCTCTTCTGTGCCTAAAATACAAATGGTTTCTGGAATAAACCTTGACTCCTAACTATGAACATTATGCTTCTTTCTATGAATGTTTGTGTCTGATTACCAAAGACCAAACAGAAGTAATTTTTAGTCTTTCCTGTTAATGTCCAGATCCTAGAAATCAAAGACCATAAAAATGTGGCTCAGAACCTTTAATCAGATCTTATACTGAGCTAGGTACACATGATGGGCCTGGTGGAATCTTGGTGGTAACCAGCATCTTATTCATCATCTGTGGACAGTGCCACCCAGTCAGAGTTCATCACATCCTCTTCCATAAGGTGCTTTCACTTCAAATCTTGTTAATGTGGGCCTCTCCTCTTTTAGCAGCTCTGGGCCTCTATAAAGTCACACCTCCACAGAAGGCTGTCCTAGTCCTTTGGGTTAAGGAGAGATTCCTGCTTCCTCTGATATCTCAAAAATACCTCCATTTTCTGTCATTAAATGCTGTCAGTGAAAATTAAAAATAAATAGAGGAGAAAAAAAAGAAATTGATAAAAATGGAAGACCTGATACTCAGCACAAAGCTTATTCCCCTGTTTCTTCATCAGGTATGTATTAAGTGCCTGCATGGACTAGTCTCTCCTAAAGACAGGAATATAAGGATGAATAACAAACAGTGCCTTTGCTCCTAGGATACAGTGGCAGACAAAGAAATATGAACAGATTATAACACAAGATTAGTGATACTAGAGACAGGCTTCCTGATATGGGAACGTGGAGAAGGGCTATTCCACTCAGCCTAGAACATATGCTTCTGAAAAGGATGGATGCAGCTGCTTACCACACTTTACTTAGCTTGTCAGGATCCTTGACTTTGATACCCTCTGGGACTAGTAGTACATGTCTCAGTCTGTCTCACCAACTCCACTTTATCACAGTAGAGATACCCTGTACCTGTGCTTTCCAGGAGCACAGTTTTGAAATGGTAGGTAGTTTTCAGCCTGCATGATCTCGAGCCAAACAGGAGAAATGCCCATTGCCTCCTAGGATGCTGTGACTGGTATGAGCTACAAGAGGCCATTTACCATCTCCTGTCTCAAAACTGCTTCATTTTCAGACTTTAGCAGCAATAAATATTGCTATTTCTAGTTGTTATCCCTTCTGTCTCCACCGTGACTTTAGGTGGAAAGTTCATCCAGGAACTTCCAGGATTCTGGAGGGCCAAATAATATTTGAGCTGGAAGATGTCATAGAACCACCATAACCCATCTCCTGGAAAATGGAAATGAGGAAGTTATTGATGATAATGGTGGTGATGATGATTTCTCCCTACACTCCAGAGTTGTAGAATCCAGCTGCCTCTTTAGCATCCTCACCTGGATATCTGGTAGCGTGGCCAAAACAGTTCTTGATTTCACAACATGCCTGTCCCGCTATATCCTACATCCAGCAAATGGCATTTCTGCTTACCCATCTGACTAAGGCCAACGGCCTTGGAATTATTCTAGACTTCTCTTATACAGCCACAGCCAATCCATCAGCAAATGTTGTCTGCTCCACCTCCCAAAAAAATCTGCAGCCCAGTCTCTTCTCTCCATCTCCACTATCACTACTGTTGACACACAGTTCTCTCACATCTGAATTACTGTAGTAGTCTTCTGACTGATGTCCCTGGGTTTGCCATTGTGCCATTTGCAGTATTTTATCCATACAGAGGTTGAGCGATCCTTTGAAAATGACCAGGTCACATCCCTCCTCTGCTCAAATTCCCCCAGTAGCTTCACATCACAACTATAAGTTCCAAAGTCCTTACCACGATTTGCGGCACCTGTCATGATCAAGCCTCTGGTTACTTTGCTGACTTTATCTCCTATGCTCTTACCCTATGCTCCTTTCTGGTACTAGTCACATGGTCTTCCTTGTTCCGTGAACACATAAAGCACGTAACTACCTCAGGGCCTTTGCACTTCCTGTTTCTTCTGCCTGGTACTCTCTCATCCTCTATATTACATGGCTCATTTCTCATTTCATTCAGGTCTCCGCTGAGATGTCACATAAATCAGCAAGACCTCTAACTATTCTACATGAAGGAAAATGCCACATCCACCAATGTGCTACTCTTTTACTCAGCCTTATCTTCTTAGCACGGATTGCCACCTAATGCTGTTTTGTATGTTATTATTGTCTCTCATTCTGTATTAGAATATAAATTCCTTCAGAGCAGTAACTGTTTTGTACATTGCTTTATTTGCAGTACCTAGAACAGTTCCTGACTCATAATGGATACTTATTAAATATTTGTTTAATTAATAGTAATAGTAATGGCTTCCATTATAGAGTACTAATTTGTATTAAGCATTTATGAAATAATAACTCCATTATGCAAAGGAAGAATCTGAAAATTTAAGTAGTTTTTCAGAGGTCACATGTCCAGTAAATCATGTCTGATTCTAGAGCCTGGTTCTCAAACTTTAATGTATATTCAGAGGCTATAAAAAAATGAATGGATGTGTGTGTATATGTGTGTATACACAATGATTTTTACTTATATTTCCCAAGGAAATGATGGAAAACTAAATTAAAATGATTAATACGGTTATCTGTAGGAGAAGGAAGAGAACAGGGTGGAGTGGACAAGGATGGAAGCTAGACTTCTCATTGTTTTAGCTTTGGTACTCTGAATGTCTCATGTAATTAAAAAAATTAAATTTAAAAATGCAGATTTCAGGGCACCACTGCAGAATCATTGCATCAGAGTCTCTGGGAGCAGGGCTCAGGAATGAGCACTTTTAATAAATCCCAGTGATTCTGATGCAGCTAATCAGGGGCTAATGCTTTGAGAAACAATGTTCTTTGGCCTGGGGCCCAAAGAAGGGAAATGACCACTACCGTGTTTGCCTGTGGACTCTGCCATGTTCAGCGGTGGTTGTTTATCACATGCGTTTGGACTGGGTTGCACTGTTGGATGGAGCTTCATTAGGGTAATTGTGGGCAAGAGGGTTCCACCTAACTTCCCAGGAGGAATCAAGTCCAACCTTGTGTCTCAGGATTCGGCCATCAGGAATTTTCTAGGGCTGACCCTCTTTTGTTTTTGTGTATGTTGCCCGTTTGTGTAGTGCATTCCACTTTCTGATGTGCAGTGTTGAGTCTCAAAAGGGACTGTCTACCCCGTGCTGGGCCAGCTCTGCAGGTTTCTCATTTTCTGTGTTTTGCATGTGTTATAACATGTCCCAGAACGTGCATGGACCAGCGTGGGTCAGGGCCTCTGGCCACCTGCCCCCTAGCTGACTTCTGTAATCAAAGTTCTGTGCCATTATTACATCTGGATGCTGCACTGTTTTTCCTTACGAGTTTGAGGATTATATATGAGTATGTGTGTGGTGCTTTTACTAGTTAAAAAAAAGTTGTTGCAATACTCTGCATATTTGATAAATGAATTTTCCTCAGCTTCTCCAAATGGATGCTTGAGAACGGTCAAATTTCAGTTAAAAAAATTTTTTTTCAATTTTAGTGAATTAGTAGGGAAGGGCATAGTTCAGTGGTAGAGTGTACACTTAGCATGCACAAGGTCCTGGGTTCAATCCCCAGTATCTCCACTAAAAGATAAATAAACCCAATTACCACCCCCCCCAAAAAAAGGGAAAAAAAAGAATATTAAAAATTTTTTTCAGTGAATTTATCTGATTCCATTTTATGACCAATAGAGTAGCTATTTGATAAGAAACGTCTATTGGCAAATAAACATTTCAATAAAAATGAAAAGTAGACTCTTGAAAGTCATGCTGAGGAGTTGGACTTCGTATTGGGGTAGTGCAGCTTCATGAGGACTTTTTAAGCCCCAGTGTGATGGCATCGGAGAGATGCTCTCAGGTAACCGATAGCAAACATGGAAGGACACACAGAGTGAGTGAGACCAGCCATGTCCATCGCAGGGGTCCCTGAAGAGACTCTCCGGGAGAGGGCTGTTGTCAGGTACCTTGCAGAGATAAAATTGATGGGCCTTGCAGACCTGGTTGGGAGATGAGGCTGTTAAAAGGGGTAAAGAAAAACAGGAACTGGCAAGGGATTGTATGTCAGGGTGAAGAGGAAGGATGGGGAAGATGGTCAACATTATGTTGGTCTTTTGGTTATAGATTTTTATGTATGTTATGAATGAATTAAAAATTTTTTCCCACTTCATTTTATATATATCTGAAATATCAATGAGTGTCCTGAAATCAACTTTAATTTTATCAGTTGCTCGATACAGTGGTATCTATAAGTAAAGTTCTAAACATAGTATCTTTTGCAAAGCAAGCATGATGCACTGTATTTTTTTCCCCGTGTTTTGCTCCAGTTTAAGTCTCCAGCCTTCCTTTAGAGCTAGTATTATTTCTGATTTCCATTTATGTTATTGAGAGCACACAGTGTCATACTTTTTGTGTCCTACCTTTACTTTAAAACACAAAAGGAGACAGAGTCACTCTCTTTTTAAAACACAAAAGGAAGATTAAGGGCATCAACCTGAAGAAATGTTCCTGGTGTGGCTCCTGACCTGTTCTTAGAAACATAACCATTGCCTTTCAGACAGCCTCTGGCCAACACCCATTCTTTTGAGATGGAATGTGTTAGTAAGTGCATCATAGCTTGTGGTTAAGGGTCAGACAGATTGGGATTGGAATCCTACTCTGCTCTACATATCTTACTACCTACATGACTCTGGACAAGTTAACTTAATCCTCTGGGCCTCAACTTCCTCATCTATAAAATGGGTATTTAAGAAAAGGCCATACTTAAAAGGATAGTTGTGAGGATTTGTGAAATAACATAAGTGCTTAGCATTTCCTTAAACACAGTGTATGCTCAATAAAGTTTGTCTATTTATATCATTAGCCAATATTTTATTTTAGAAAGGATCAAGAGTTTAGGAAGGGAATGAGTGACGTTTATGTTACAATATCAAAAAGCTGAGGAAGTGTCTGTACATGCTTAACTTCCCTGAATGATTTAATGTAAGTCTGTCAGGGTAGTTATGTAAGTCCTTTCAGAACCTTTTTACTTTTAGCCTAGACCAATGTCTTCCAAAATGCTCTCTAAACGAACAGCATTAGCATCACCTGGGAACTTGTTAGAAATTCAGGTTCCCAGGCCCATTTCCAGACCTACTGAATCAGAAACTGAGAGCCAGGCCTAGCAATCTTTTAACGAACCCTCAAATAATTCTAATAGACACCAAAGTTTAAGAACCACCATCCTAAACTATCTCTCTCTTTTTTTTTTAATAAGAGCTTTATTGAGATGTAATTCATATACCATAGAATTCACCTATTTTAAACTGTACAATTCAGTGGTTTTTAGAACAGTCACAGAATTGTGCAAGTATTGCCACAGTCAATTTTATAATATTCTCATCACCCTAAATAGAAATCCTGTTTCTTTTCCCCCAAGCCCTCCAGCCCAGGGCAACCACTGATCTTTCTGTCTATAGATTTGCCCATTCTGGACATTAATAGAATAGAATCATGCCATTTGTAACCTTTTTTGTCTGGCTTCTTTCATTTAGCATAATATTGTCAGTTCCATCCCTAGCGTAGCATATATCAGCCCTTCATTCCTTTTAATGGCTGTCTAATACTGCATTGTATGGATGTGCCACATTTTGTGTATCCATTCATCAGTTGATGGATATTTAGGTTGTATCCACGTTTGACTATGGTGAATAATACTGCTGTGAACATTTACGTACAAGTTTCTGTGTGGATGTAGGTTTTCCTTTCTATCATGCCAATATCCATGGGTGGTATTACTAAGTGATACAATGTTGGTTTAATCTCTTGAGGAACTATTAGACTATTTTTCAGAATGCTGCACCATTTTATATTCCTGCCAACAATGTACGAGGGTTCCAGTTTCTTCGTATCTTTGTCAACACTTATTAATCTGTTAGATCATCTTTTGAGATCGTGAATTCTGTAAGCTTAATGTGCTGAGACGCTTCTTGTTTTTCCTAAAGTAACATCGTTAAAGCTTCAAAGGCTTTAACTGTTATTTCTGACATTATATCCCTAGTTTCATGTTTATACTGTCCATTTTATGATTTTATAAACTTCCCTCACATTTTTGATCAGTTAAATTTTGAAACAAGGAAGCCAGGGACATTTTCCATTCTCTAATATGTCTCTCCTCCTAGTTCAATAAATGTTTTTTCCATTGGTTGATTCTCAAACATTGCTTGAATATAAACATTCCTTAGTTTTGCAAAACACCTTGGCTATCAAAAGCAACTCATTTTCTTAACCCTTTGATTTCTGATTATAAGCCCGAGCTAAAGAAATAGGGTCTCACTAAAGCTGATTGACCTTTTCTTTTCCAGAGGAATGGCTGCTTGTTGGAACAAAACAAGGACATCTTCTTCTTTATAGGATTAGAAAGGATGTTGGTAAGTGGCAACTTTCCAGAACCCAGTAAGAAGTGGCTTACTGTTCATATAAAAAAAACTTTTGCTAGTCTGGTATACAACTGTTCAACCAGTGATTCCTAGACCATTAAAGGAGTGATTGGGATTGGTGGTAGTGCAGTGGGAAAGTGGGGAGAAACTTGTGAGCATCTCCAGGGTTTTTTTGGTTGTTTGTTCGCTTGTTTGTTTGTTTTCTAGACTATAATTCCTCATCCCCCTCTGGGAGGTGGAGCTGGGTGTTTTTCCCTTCTTACTTCTTGGAGACTCATGCCAGAGATAATAAATATTCCTGATGGGAATAAAATTCTCATATAAATGGTGTGGTAGTAGGAAAAGAAATTAGGAGCCATTGATTGTAAAGATCTTGTTAACCTCTAACCTCTAATGGGTAGACTAGGACAGAGAGGACTGGGTTTGAGTCAGGCTTTACTTCTCTTTGGCCATGTGACTGTGACTAGGTCCTTTCCAGTGTCAGTTTCCTTTCTATAAAGTGTCTTACAAAATTGTTTGGTGTCAGATGCAAGGACTTTGAAAACTAGAGCTTTAAGCAAATGTTACTTTGTCAGTAAAAATGTAGAATGATAGCTAAAAGTATTTGAAGTTTGTTCTGTTAGAATATTCTCTAGTGGGGAAAAAAGTCCCTCACTCCCTCTTCCTGATTTTATTTCTGTGCTCTCCTTACGGAAAATTAATGTGTTTGGGTATTATATCCTGGAGCTACATAACTATAGAAATGGGCTGTTAATGCCAGAGTAGGTTCAACCATCTGAAATTGTCATTATTTGGCTATATGAGAAAAAACAAAATGTATGGCTTTCAGCAGTAAATAGCTAATCGGTAACTTCCCATAGTAAATGGTACTGACAAAGCCTGCTCTTTGGAACTGGTAGTAAGGGTAACATATTGGGGGAGAAGAGCAGCTCACTGGTGTAAGGGAGGAAGAAAATTCTTTTTTACTCTACCCATTTTAGGTTGATTGAATGGGGACCTGTACATCACAGAAGCAACAAAACAAAGGAAAAGGACTTTGAGTTTCTAGGATGGCAAATTACAGGAAGGCAAATGTACTGGGGAACTAATTGTAGATAAGTTTGTTATGTAGATTCCTTTGGTGCTGATAAAGGTCTCTAAATTGATTCAGTGTTGTCCTTGGTAGAGAGGGGAGGGGAGGTACCTTTATAAATTTATGTCTTGCTCTTAGGCAGATGGGGGAGAGGAGAGAACTTTTCTTAGATTTCCTTCTTCTCAGTTACCTTCAGTTTAAAATGATCCTTAGGCCAGAGTAGCACGTCTGGGGGGCCATATTCTGCTACCCTTCACTGGTGCACTAGGGAAGGAGGAAGGTCAGGTTTTATGGTGAGAAACCAGAAGATGAAAGCAGGGTTTATTTCATTTTTAAGGTTTTCAACTTTCCTTTAACTCAGAAGTCAGCCAACTTGTTCCAAAAGAAGGACCAAATGTTACCCAAAAACTGGCTTCGCTTCTTGGAGGGTGTTGAGCCAAAAGATACAACCAAGGCAAAGAGTGGGAGAAGGAAGGATTTATTACCTGTGGCAAGTGAGGAGAACACTGGGGATCTTTCTCAAAACAGTTCTCCCTGAACAGCAAAATTGGGGAGATTTTAAGCTAGACTCCCCATGCATATTCATGAAGGGGCTTAAGCAGTCACAGAGTCCAAGCTTTAGGTGACTGAAGTCACGAGGGTCAGAAAAGGTCAACATCATCATCCCTTAGGTTCCAGTTGATCTGATCTGGTGGTTGAGGGGGTTTTTAATTATGCACAATTAAAAAAAAATTTTTTAAAGCGAGGCTAATCTCTACCGTTGAAATGGAACTGGGAGTATTGACACCTAATTTGTTATCTTTGCTTTGTTTCTTCTCTTGCCTGATAACAGGTTTGTTCTTTTGTTCCCTGAAGATCGTTATTACTGAGACCTATTCAAGGACGAGCATTTGTGGCCAGGCTTAGACCACAAAATGGCTTACACTCAAAGTGGTTTCTTTTGTGCCAAGAAAGCCATGCCTGATTCTTTCTCCAGGGACCCCCTACCTTATCGCTTACACACATAGTAAATATTTTAGGCTTTGCAGGTCATAAAATCTCTGTCATGACTATTCTACTCTGCAAATAGCAAAAAAGCAACCATAGACAATATGTAAATAAATGGATGTGGCTGTGTTCCAATAAAGCTTTATTTACAAAAACATGTGGAAGGCTGAATTTGACCAACAGGTGATACTTTGCTAGCCATTGCTTTAAATTTTTAGTTCTCAGAGCCAAAATATTTGTATTCTGTGACATCAACCCAGTCTGTAATTTAAAAATTAAGCCTTCCTTGGATTTTATTCAGCATTCCATAACTGTTTTAACTGTCTGCTGTGGGCTCAGATGATGTGTAAGACAGGGAGATAAGAGAGCCTAATATTCTTATCCCAATAATCGATTCTTTGTGACATCAAATGCTAACTACTGTAATAAAGTAACTTGTTTAGCATACCAATTCTGTAGGCTTCAGTCTACTCGTATCTTAGAGAAGTGTTAGATTACTTCTCATCTGAGGTCTTGACAACTTTATGTTTACTTCAGCAATGCCCTACCCTAGATCAGTAGTTCTCAAAGTATGATCTTGTGAATGAAAATGTCACCTGCTGTATCAGTAAACAGCCACTGCAATACCCTGACCATGCACCTGAGGGGATTCAGGATGGAGAAAAACAGGACACTGGCCTTAGATAAGGTATTTATCAAAGGAATGATTTCAATCAGCCCAGACTCTTACATCTTCCCATACATAGAAAATCGCTAAATTCATTAACTTGGGGTGTCTGTTTTTCTTAAATAGCAGTAATCTTTTGTAGTTCCACTACCTGTTTTTTTGTTTGTTTGAACTCCTATATACCCTGGCTCCTCCTTTACCTCTTAGCAGTCCTTTAGAGCTGTCTGAGAGGCTGCCTCCCAGGAGCAAGTCCTCAGCAAGTCCTCAGAATACGACATAATTCTCGACTTTTAGGCTGTGCTTTTTTTTTTTCAGTCGACAGTTTCGAGATCCCAGGAAGTCCCCAAGATCTTTCAGAGGATCCACAATGTCAAAACAAAGTTCACAGTAACACTAAATCATTATTGCTTTTTCACTGACATGTAAAATAAAGTAGCTAAAACTATTGTCGCTTAGCACAAGTTCAAGACAGTGGTCAGCAAACTTACTGGCTCCACACTGTACTAGCAGTCTATTTTTGCCCAGTGTGTACTCACAGTGCTTTTGTTTTTTAAAGCCAGTTTCACTTAAGAATGTTCTTTGTGAGGCAGTAAAAAGTATTAATTTTATTATATCTAGACCTTTGAAAACACCTCTTTTAAATAGTCTCTGTGATACAATGGCAGTACACAAACCACTTCTGCCGTGTGCAGGATTCGAAGCATAGTGGCTATGTCTCCGAGAAGTACTCCTGTGATTGAGTTATGAGCTGAACTGACCACTTATTTCATGGAGCATCATTTTTGCTGGTTTTCAGACCATTTGGCTGTTCCGTAGATGTCTTCTTAAAAATGAACAAAGAGAGCCTGTTGCTTCGAAGAAAACAACTGGCAGTATTTGTTACTAACGATAAAGGCACAGCTTTGAAGGGAAAATTAGAATTGTGGAAAAATTGCATCCACTCCCAGGAGCTTGACAGCTTCTCAGTACTTAATGATTTTTCTCATGAGATTGGGGTGATAATGAGAATGATTTTTTTTTTTTGAGTCCTATAACAAAATGTGTCAGCATTTGGAAAATCTGCATAACTATATGAACCAGTATTTTCCAATGCATGAAGTTTCTAAATCAAGCATGAATGAGAGATCCATTCAAAGTGTAAAGTAGACCAATGGACTTTAATTTAACAGAGAAGTTCATTAATATGTTTCAGATTCCAGATTGCAAGAAACTCCATTTGTCAGGTTTTGGTATAGCATCAAAGAAGATCCACAATTATATGAAAAAGCTATTAAACTCTTCCTCCCTTTTCCAGCTGAATGTCTGTGTGAGGACAGATTTTTGTCATATGCTTCAACCAAACAACCTGTCAAAACAGATTAAATGCAGAAGCAGATGTGAGGTTCAGCTGTCTTCTATTAAGCCAGGCATTAGCGATTTACAAAAATATAAAACAGTACTTTTTTTTAATTTGGGAAGATAGTTATTATTCATAAAAATATGTATGCTAACATGGAATGAGCTAATTACTATTAGGTTTAAATCAGTTAATTCATGTTTTTAAAATTCCTCAGTTTTAATTTCTAAAATGGTAAACATTGGTAGCTATAATCCATGTAAAAGTATTGGTCCTCAGAAATTTTTAAGGTTATGAAGGGGTCCTGAGACCGAAAAGTATAAGAATCTCTACCCTAGATAATTCTGCTTACAAAGAGAATTGTGGAGAAATGCGTTTAGCATGCACGAGGTCCTGGGTTCAATCCCCTGTACCTCCGTTAAAAAAGAAATAAACCTAATTACTCACCCCTCCCCCAGCAAAAAAGCAACAAAAACAAAAAGAGAATTGTTAGAGGTAATAAAGTCCTTTTCAAATACAGAACTCTTTATCAAGTAGTAATGACTAATTTTTTTTTTCTGGTGAGATATAATGGTATAATACAGGGCAGGTTTCTAAATCTCTCACTGCTTCAGGGTCCTGTCTTCATCGCATCTGAGTGACAAGGGGAGGAAGTAAAAGCAGCTTCGGTGGCATGGGCCCTTGTGGCTGCCGCAAAGGATCTCCAGCATCATACCTGGGGCAGGGAGGGGCACCACTAGCTGTGGGCAACATCCCACGGTCAGCGGTGTGAGCAGTGTCTCCCTGAGCTGGGAGGCAGGTAGCAGGGTGTGGGCTCAGCACACAGGCTTGACGGAGTTGGCCTCTGGGCTCTCTCACTGGCTGCTTGACCCGTCAGGTCTGTCAGCTATGAAAGTGGAACAATAATACCTACTTCTTGGGGTGGTTGTGAGGTTGCAGAAGATATATATAACAGAACCTGGCACTTAGTTATTGCTCAGTTAATGATGCTGTTATTACTATGATAATTATTTTCTTTGACTCTTTGGTGACTTTTGATGCTAAATATTTTTGTCCAGCAAGACTGGCTTCACCTGTTTTTATGGTCTATAACTTTCTTCCCCTTCTTTGTAACAGTGTCAGCAGATGTAGCATCACCTGAGAGTGGCAGTAAGTGTAGCTGCATTAAATTGCTTTAGCTCTGGCGATGGTGTTGAGTGTTTGCCCTGTCCTGTGATGCAGGACATAGGGTAGCTGCTGGGATTTAGTCAGTCTGTCTAGATCTAAGGATGCTTTCGGCTGGGTTTCATTGCTTGGGGGTCCTATATTTGACTGTTACTTTTTACACTCTTCTTCTGTGAATACCCTGCCAAGGTACTATTCGGTAGGATAAAGTCCTCACCAGTACCTTGCAGCTTCGGTAAACTTCTGTGGTGTGGTCCTTTATGCTAATGCCGAGTGAAGGTGCATGAAACCCTCTGTTCTAAAGTTGGAGTTGAAAGCAACTTACTGTACTCAGTAAAGACAGCTGGGTACTTTAGATTTCCAGCTTATAACCTTTTAGGAATTCTTTAGATTCATGTAGGAGAGCCAGATGGAGCAGCTTTTTTTTGTTGTAGTTATTTTTTTATAAATTCCTGTGTTTGGAAATGTGACTGCTTGTTTCTTTCCCATAGGTTGCAACAGGTTTGAAGTGACACTAGAGAAATCCAATAAGAACTTCTCCAAAAAGATTCAGCAGGTAGGCAGTGATGGTGGCCTCTACAAGAATATTTGACTTTTATGAGACCCCTGTCAAAGCCAATAACTTTGGTAACGTTACTTATTTATCTTTGACTCCTCTGCTCTCTGCCTCCCATTTATTCAGGGATCTCTGTCCACCCATCACATACCTAAGATCCTCTTTCATGAGCACATAAATATAAGTCAGATCCCTGTCATTGACGTAGGCTTTTAGTCCCTTTTTAGTATTGTAGGTAAATGGATGTTGGCTAAATCTTGTCAGAAGTGTTTGAGTCTAATGATTTGCTATTTTCCAGATCCATGTGGTTTCCCAGTTTAAGATCCTGGTCAGCTTGTTAGGTAAGAAAAGAAGTTGCATTTGTATTTCATATGTCAAAAAGCAAAAGCTATGACCTGATTAACCCTTTCATGGTTAAGTTGATAGTTGTTACTTAACAATGTAACTGACAGATTCCAAACCAGGTACAGCAGGGTACACAGGTAATAAAGGCACCAGCATCCCCCATAAACTTGAGCTCTGTTTTCCAAGAAGTATCACCCCATTCATTCATTCATTCATTCAATAATTGAGCCAATATCTCTTGAGCTCTACTCTAGACACTGGGGATACCAAGTTGAATGAGACAAGGTTTCTGTCTTTGAAACTTAGGTTCTGATTGTGAAGACCAAAATGACAGAAAGTAATCGTGTTAGCAGTGTAATAAGTTACAATGGAAATTTATAAAAAATGTTGTGGGATCTTAGTAGTGGGAGGGACAACATTGTCTAGTGGATGTCTAGGATTTCAGAGGGAAGAGAGAGGTAGGCAGAGCATTGTAGGCAGCGGGACCAGCCTCAGCAAAGGCCCTGAGATCTGGCCAGACTTAGGATATGTGGGGGAGAGTGGCAAGAGCCGGTGAGAGACAGATCAGGGCCACACTATTTAGGACCTGTTTGTTTCAAAAGCCATCGTTTCATGGAAGGCAGCCAGTGAGGCCTTTTCCTGACAGGCAGAAGGACTAGAAACTTGCCTCATGCTCTGTGCTGTTCAGCCCAGGACCCAAATGGTAGAATCATTTTAAACTTAGTTTCTAGTCGACAGGAACATTTAAAGTAGCTAAGACTAGATAAGAGGCCCTCGTGAAATTATTGTGCTTGCTTTGCTAGAAAAGAAATCCTTGCTTTGGGTTTTTTACAAAATCCACAGGAAGTTTCCTTTCTCTTATTGGAGCCTCTTAATGTAAGTAGCTCTGAAAGGAATTTCTTGTAAAAATATTGCATCACAATCCAGACTTGGGAGAAAGACAGAGTGTAAGAGTGCTCTTTGGAAGTGAAAGAGCTCCTTTAGTTGAGCCAGCCCAAATTTAAAGGAACAAAATATCCAAGTTTCAAAGACTAAGTGACCTTAAGTGTCGTGTGCTGGTGATGGACCAGCATAAATCATTGTTAGTGAAGCTGAAGATCCATTTTCTTCTCCAGCCGACATTTGCCATTTGCTTCTTCTGGTTGTTACAGTTTTTTGTTTTGTTTTGTTTTGTTTTGTCTTAAAGGTAGCTGTACTAGAAAACTGTGATCATTTATAGTAGTGTTTTATCTCCTTCCAAACAGAAAATAATATTTATGTCCATGACCTGTTGACATTTCAACAAATCACTACGGTTTCTAAGGCAAAGGGAGCATCACTGTTCACATGTGACCTCCAGGTAAGTGTGGGCAAGGTGAAATCTGACTTTGTGCTTTGATCTACATCTTTCCTACCATTAGATGGGAAGGATAAGATTGATATCCAGACTCAGCAGAGACTCTGAAGAGAGTATTTGATTTTAGATTGTATTAGAGAAGTTTCCCCCTTAGTATATGACCTGAAGTTGAAGCACTTGCATTTTGTGTGTGTGTGCTAATTAGAGCACCGGACAGCCGTCTTTCAGGAGGCAGCTAACCAAAGATGGAAGCCCTTGCCGTGGACAAACCGTTAGTGGGAAATCGAGACTGTTAACAGTACCTGAACACAGCAATAGGACATTAAACTGACTCTTGTTCTAAACATGTCATTGTGGTCTTTGTCTTTAGGCAGTTTTCCTATTCAGAAAAGACATTTCTCCTGATTTTTGCCAATTCATCGTCCTTCAAGATCTACCCCACCCCTCTGCTCAGCTTTGATCCCTTTTTCATATTTGTGGTCTACATTGACGCTGCATCGGTTGGGCACTTTCTGTCCCCCCACTCCTTTAAAGCATTAAACGTGGGCTTGCTGTCACTGACACAGGCTGATCCCTGACCCTGCATGTATTGACAGCCATGAACAAGAAACATTTAAGAAAAAAGGGAGGAAGCCGTTATGTAGGTTCTCCTGTCTGAATTACGAATGTCCATGGGATTGCTGGGGCCGGGGCCTCTGACTGACGGCCCTTGGGAAGGAAGTGCTCCTCAGCCTCTTGTTTCTGAGTACATCTTAGAGAGTGGTGTACTTGGGCTCAGCTTGTCTGGCAGTGTGACTTTGTATTGGGGGGGGGTGTTCAGATCAGTGGCCATTTCAAGGTAGAACATCCTTAATTCACTTGTCACTCAGTTACGGCGTCACCATATGCACATCCTCATTCGCTCTGGGCGTCTCTTCCCAGCACACAGAGACTGGTGAGGAGGTGTTGCGGATGTGTGTTGCCGTGAAAAAGAAGCTGCAGCTCTATTTCTGGAAAGACAGGGAATTTCATGAATTGCAGGTAAAGTCCACGGTTACCTGGTCCATGGGTTGGGTGGGAGCTGCTGCTAAGTTGACCCATAGCTTGAAAGACTTCCTGTTCAGTTCTTGTGAAGCTCAGGACCCCAGTCTTGGAGTTCTCCCCAGATGAATGCTCTGCTTGAGTACCTGAGGGTTATCCATGCCCACCTGTCAAAGTGTCCGGGCCTGCAGAGGCAGGGGTGACAAATTCTACATCTATATAGGTTGATTTATATCAAAGAGGGTGAAAACCTTTTATGAATGCACCTTGTCCAGTTCACAGGTGACTTCTATTTTTATTATGGGTGGCTTCCTGGCCTTGTGCTAATAGGATTATATTCAGATGAGGGTGAGGGTGATTTTACAGAGTTGGGGTAGAATAACAGGAAGGTCTTTTTTTTTTGCCTTAACATCTTTCCAGCTGAACTCTTGTTCTCTTTCTTCAGGGGGACTTTAGTGTACCAGATGTACCCAAATCCATGGCATGGTGTGAAAACTCTATCTGTGTGGGTTTCAAGAGAGACTACTACCTAATAAGGGTAAAACTTATTATTTTGCAAATGTCATCTTGGGGAAGATGATTATGAATTTACCTGGGGAGATGATAATGTGCTTCTGAACTGCAGGTCAAGAGCATTATCATGGGCTGCTATCTTGAGTCTTAAGTGCTCAGGAATTATATACTAATCGTGATATTAAGTTAAGACTTTGAGTTTCCTGCCCCTCAAAATCTTAGTATATCATTATAAAAATTATTATTATTATTATTATTATTATTATTATTATTTTAATGGAGGTACTGGGGATTGAACCCAGGACCTTGTGCATGCAAATCATGTGCTCTACCATTGAGCTATGCCCACCCCCCTGTTTTTTTAATTTCAAAAGCCATCTATTTTATTATAGAAAATATAGATAAGGAAAATAAAAGAAGTACAAGTCATCCATAAACCCCCCCACTCAAGTTATCACTGTTAACTTTTTGCTGATGGACTTCTGCCCTGTTTACAAAAATATTATACTTTATAACTGGCTTTTTTTCTCCTAACCTAAGTGGGAAATATCCATGACATTGGGTTTTTTCCCTATAGTGTGTATACTGTATGTAGAAAAGGTTGGTATGCCATTCATTTTATCAAGTAGTATAAATTTCTTAGCTTCATACACCTTTCATGATCCCCAGACTTGGCAATTCTAGAAGTTTTTCTCCCCACCTCCCACCTCCCTGCTGTGTTACCTGTTTATTGTTTAACTAGTTAATATATTTGTTCTATAATTATATTCTTGGGATAGCCTAATTTGATCAGCATCTACATTGTGATTACAAAATTTCTCCTAACAAACTCAGTATTTCTTTATGCCAGACAAGGAATGTTACTGGCTTTTGTAGGTTTGGGGTTTTAATTTGATTTTTCAGACCATCTATGTTCATGCCTGTGGCTGGAGAATGCTGGGTGACTTACTTTGTGTCTTCCTGTAGGTGGATGGAAAGGGGTCCATCAAAGAGCTCTTTCCAACAGGAAAACAGCTGGAACCCTTGGTTGCCCCTCTGGCAGATGGAAAAGTAGCCGTGGGTCAGGATGATCTCACAGTGGTGCTCAATGAGGAGGGGGTCTGCACGCAGAAGTGTGCCCTGAACTGGACAGACATCCCGGTGGCCATGGGTGAGACCGCCATAGCTGCTGTTTCCCACTTTGGGTGGGGGTTGTGCACCCCCCGTGGCAGAACGGAACCCATTCTTAGCTTTTGCAGACTGCAGATACACTGTCATCCGCTCTGTTTCTTTTCTTGTAAATAGATGAGTGTTTGAGGGTCATTAAAAATGGGATATTCTGGTTTTTGTAGGAAGTTAGGTTTCGTCCCAGAGGGGAAGAAATATAAACAGAACTGTACATTTTAGGAAGTGATTGTCTACTGCTATTTTTACCTCTTAGTTCCTTTTCTTTTACCTCCTTTTAAATTGTTCTGTTGTGTCCTCTGCCAAACAGACTACATTTGGAAATTAGTGGAAATTCTTTGGTTGGTCCTCTAATACGTGTAACTCAGCATCAGAAGGTTTGTGATGTGGTGGTTGTCGCTGCTCTTGTTTTTGTAGCTTAGCAGCACAGACTGCATTCACGTGTCAGTCTCTGTCCTACTCGTTAGCTGTTTCTGCTCCTCCGCCTGCCACAGGCTCTCAGCTCTCTGCGATGGTATTGCCTGGGAGTGTGTGAGCACGCTCGCAGCAATTCATTTTCAATTGGAAGAGTGAGCATTTTCATAATAGTTACTGCTGTGGAGGGGGCTGCAGACATGCTGTCTTTAAGGGCCGTAGCTTGGGAGACGAGCATTACATCTTGGAAAAAGAGGTGAAACAAGGCACTGCTTAAGGTGTTAAATCAGAAGAGTTAAGATTTTCTAGTTTAGAAAGGGGAAGTACATTGTTCAATACATCAGTAAGAAGTTTCATTAAGATTGGACTAGATCAGGCAGGGAATTTAGGATCTGGCTTGAAGAAAAATTTCTTTCTTTCTAGGCAGAAAGAATAGTTGAACAGTGAGCAGAAATACGGAAGACGTGCTGATTGTGAGAGGGCAGGCATTCCAGAGACTGACCTGGCTGAAACAGGCGGTCTGGATAACAGAGGAATACGGGCAGGGTTGGTTGTTAGAGGCCCATGTGAAGGTCTGAGAGGCCAGCAGATCCTAAGTGGTAAAATTGATAAAAGCATCATATTCTAGGGTGATTATTCTGGTGGTGTTTAGAGATGAACAGACCAGAAGGAAGATAAATCAAAATGACCGTATTTTACACCACTCAAGATGATGTATATTAACAGGTTTGGGGAAGCTAAGAGCTTCACAAGAGGCTTTGTGATGTTCTAGGGACCCTTGTTTTCCCTTCGGAAGAGGAACCACGGCAGATGAGGTGAAGATGCGGGGCACTGGAATTAGCTTTCTGATTCCCCAGCGTAACAGTTCCTGTTTTAAAAGCTTTGCTAGTGCCCGGCACCTTTGGCCATGTTTCCCAAAAACATTTCTGTGCCTTAACATACTGAGGGAGAGGAAGTTCTTTCTGAGGCGGGTGGGAGAATCACCATCTGACAGGAAGAAGCGTAAACTTCTTAGGATGGGCCACCTTTTAACTTGGTTGATGTTTCTGCTCCCCTCGTCACTCCTTCAGCCAGGTGCCCATCATTTGCAAAGGACCCCTCATCACTGTGCCTTCGTCAGTGCTGTTGCCTTTTCCTTTCTTTGCCCAGCAGTGTCCTGCTTGAGTGACAAGGCCCCGTTCAGTGGCACTTCCTCTCTGAGGTCTCCTCTGACCTGCAGGCAGGATTAGTCACTTCCCCCTGGTGCTTCCACTGCCCTTTCAGGTTTCTCCGTCATGGCAGCTGCACTGTCCCACTGGCTGTGGTGCATTGTCAGTCCCCTCTCCTCGTGTAGGAGCTCCAGGAGCTCTGGGCTCCAGTCTTGGTCCACGTTGAGTAGTGCCTGAAACATCATAGCCTCCTAGTAAGTGCTTGCTGAGTAGTCAGTCGCGGTCACTGTCAGCCATTTATCGGCCACACTGCCAAGTTTGAAGACACAGAGACCCAGACCATCTCTGTTGTCAAAGAGCTGGGGAGACTGAACAAATGATAAGATGTGACCACCAAGAAGGGTTTCTATTCTAGATTACTTCTTTTATTAAGTGAGATCTTATGAAAATGGGCCAGATTAAAAAAGGACAGAGAAATTTTATGTATTTATACAAATTAACATGAAAGAAAATTGGAATAGCTTTTTAAAATGAGGCCAGCATAAAAAGAAAAGAATCCAATACGAAACAACATGCTGCTTAATTTTAATTTTTGGTAAAATGAAAAACACCACTATGATAACAATTAACAGCATTCAGATTGATGAAAGTATCTTTAGGTCTCGTTTCCTCATTTCTGAGTTCCCTTCTGGCTTTGAAATTTTATCAGATTATTCATTTAGAATATAAATATTGCAGATATAATATGGAAAACTTTATCAGAAAATAAGTAACAAGGAAAATAAATTTATAGCAAGTTAGCCACACTAAGAAACTATTCTTATGCATATATTCTTTGAGGTTAAATTTTTATATGGTAATTATGCCATCTAGTGGTTCATTTTTTACTAATTTTTTTTACCTTTTAAAAAATTTTATTTTTAGTTGTCATAAAAAAACACGTAACATAAAATCTGTCACCTTAACCATTTTTAAGTATATAGTTCAGTAGTGTTATGTATATTCACATTGTCGTGCAGCAGATTTCAGAACTTTTTAATTTTGCCAAACAAACTCTAACCTATTAAACAACAACCCATTTTCCCCTCCCCCTAGCCCTTGGCAGCCACCATTCTACTTTCTGTGTCTATGAATCTGACACTCTAGATACCACATATAAGTGGTAAAAAATGGCTACACTGAGAATGCCATCCAGCTGCCTTCTCTGTGAACTGTGGAGCATCAGGTGGAGCTTTGCATCTTTTCTCTGTGAAAATCTCAAGCAGAAACAGCCTTGGCCAGATGTGTGGATCTCTTTCTTTAGCATAAGTTTTGGGGAAAAAAGAAGTTGCCCTCCTCTTGCCTTCCTAAAGGAATGAAAGAAGTTACGTGACCTTGCTCTCCCACTGACGTGTTGTTAGGGGCAGCTGCAGCAGGCCTTTGGCCTGGCTCTGTGACTGATGAGAAAGAAGCCAGTGACGCTTTCACCCAGTTCTTGCAGGGAAACAGTAGGAGTGAGATCAGGTCCCTCTGAGCAAAGCTGGTTGCATCCTTTCTGTGCAAGAGATTTCTCTGAGCATCACTGAGACAAACATTTTTTTTCTTTGTATATCACAGTGTAGGATCCTGGCTTGGTATTTGACTAGTGGACTATTTGGAGATCCAAAATGCAGCTTAGAAATGAGAAGCTGAAACAGTCCATAAACCTAAAGCCTTAGACCAGAACCACAACTCAAGATGTTCTCTCTTGCACAGAGCACCAGCCTCCCTACATCATTGCAGTGTTGCCTCGATATGTGGAGATCCGAACATTTGAGCCAAGGCTCCTGGTCCAGAGCATTGAATTGCAAAGGCCTCGTTTCATTACCTCGGGAGGGTAAGGGATTGTTTTCTTTACTGTAGCTGCCATATTATTCCAAAACTCTAAAGTCATCTGTGTCATCATGAAGCCCGTCCTCTTTTGCTAATCCTCTTACTCCTGTCTCCAGATCAAACATTATCTATGTGGCCAGCAACCATTTTGTTTGGAGACTCATTCCAGTCCCCATGGCAACCCAAATCCAGCAGCTTCTCCAGGACAAGCAGTTTGAATTGGCTCTGCAGCTTGCAGTAAGTCTTGTGTTTGAGATCCGGGAGTAAATTTGCCTTCCTCATTATTCTCCAAAGCAGGTGATTTGGGTTTAAACATTCATATTTAGTTTCGACTGGAGGAGTAAGCACAAAGCTGAAAGTCAGGGGGCTTGGATTCTGGATCTGACCCTGCCATAAAATATCTGTGTCACTCTTAAGTGATTTCCCTTTCTCAGTTTGCTTGTCTGTCAAATGTAGAATGAGTGCCAATTATAATAATAATATTTCATAGAATTAATAGGACAATAAAATAATTGAATAGATATAGTATGACCTGGAAAAATGAAAGACAATACAGACATTAAAATGACAATCATAAATGTCAAGATTACAGTTTGGTTGAATGCACCAACTTAAGGGCTTTCCAAAATCCCTTTCCCCAGTAGGCTCCTGTGCTTGGAAAAGCAGGCCTTTTTTAGGTATTCTGAACCCACCTTAAGCCCTGCTGCAGTCAGCAGGGCTGCTCTCTTACGACTGTCACTCTCCTTGAACATTTGCATGGGGTGTTACTCACAGCAAAGTAGTGACCGTGCTCTTTTTCAGTGATGCTCCCATTGCCAACACACTTCTTGGAGATTGACTTTTGAGTCCTGTCTTGGTCTTCTAAACATCCCCCGTGGTGATTACTGTCACCTGTAAAGGGTGGATTTGATTTTACGAAACAAGTCATTCCGAGCCTCACTTAGTCATTAAACCAGACACTGCCAATTTGGTAAAAGAGATTTTTAAGAAGATAATAGTAGGAAAAGTTTTTAGAGTATCTTATAAATTATTTCTGAAAGAAAAACAGTGGTCACAAATTCTAGAATACAAATGTTTATAATCATATATGGTAGAAACTTCCAAAGAGCAACGTGTATTTTAGATGTTTAAGTTCTAGATTTGGAATAAAAATCCAGTCTTTATTTATTTATTTTTTTTTTAATTTTGAGGGGAGGGTAATTAGGCTTTTGTTATTTGTTTATTTTAATGGAGGTTCTTGGGATTGAAGCCAGGACCTCTTGCATGCTAAGTATGCACTCTATCACTGAGCTGTACCCTCTCCCCCCAAATCCAGTCTTAATGGTTAGACACATTTAATCTCCCATAAAGACTGTTTCTTTCTTGGGGCATTAAATTTCAGCATCTTACTTTTTCCCCCAACTCATCTGTTGCTCTAAATTATTTTATTTTCATTTTAAAAATAATGAATCCCCATGAACCCACCTCCTGCCCCCCAAAATAACTTATATAGCCTCCATGTTCCTCCCCATCGTATCCCTCTGCCTACCCTCCAGACACAGCCATTACCCTAACTGTTGTGTTTATCATGCCCTTCAAAAATTTTTGTTAAATCGTTTACATATATTTGTGTGCCTGAATATGTATGTAGTTTTTGAACTTTATAAAAAGAGTAGTATGTAGCACATAGCTTTTTTAGTATATTTTTTTCTTAACAGGAAGGTCTTGGGTCTTTTCAGGGATCCTCCTCCTGTAGGTTGTCTCTTTAATCGTCTGTAAGGAAGATGGAAGTGGGTTTCCATTTTCCCTTCTCTTTTCTGTGCTTGTACTCACCAGGTATTCTGCTCTGTGATGAAAGAAGCTTGCTTGATATCATCTTAGCTCTTCAGGGACCTATCTTTTATTTAAATAAATCAGAGAACATACATGAAACTTTCAGAGGGCAATTCCCTACTAAACTTTGGAATTGGGCTGGAAAAGACATCCTAAGTTTGGACCCTTTAAGTGTAAGTAAGAGCAGGAGCAGGAAATGGGGAGAGTTACAGAGCTCGAGGAAGTTAAAGAAGTGAAAACAAGTGTGGAGACAAGTATTTCCAGGACGCTTGGAGCCCATCTTGACTGGCATGGAGGGTGTGGCTTGAACGTCTGGGAATAACCCAGATCAGAAGGCCAGGCTCTGAGAGCCTGTAAAGCACCAAGCAAGAGAACTTAGCCCAGGTGCGACCATGTGCTGATGATGGTCCAGACTAGGGTGACAGCAATGGAAAAGGAAAAGAAAGGAAGGGAAAACACTGAGAGACATTTTGAAGGAAGAAATTAAATGTGGTAAAGATTGGCATAAAAAGATGTTAAGGGGGAAAAATAGTTAAAGGAAGAAACAGAGATAATAAGTAGCTGTATTAATTTGGCTTTTACCTTCAACAGGACCCTTCTCAACTGTGCCAGCTATGTGAAATGTCTTTCATTTCTTGAGCACACCGTGCTCTCTCGCTGCCATTTTAGGGCCTGGCGCATGTGCTGGCCTCTGGGCCCCTCCTGTCTGTCCCCTGCCGGGACAGGCTAACTCCAGCTCATCCTTTGTGTCTCAGTTTACATTCCTCCTGGAAGCCTTCCTGGACCCACTATTCAGACTAGACTGAATACCCCCACCATGTACTTCTGTCACCACTCACCCTGTTCTGTGTGATTTTTTTGTTTTTAAACTAAACTCTAGACTTGATTCGGATTTCGCCAGTTTTCCCATTAATGTGCATTTTTCTGTTTCAAGTTCAAATCCAGAAATCACATTGTATTTAGCTGTCACAAATCCTTAATCTGTGTCTATGACAATGTCTTAATCTTAACTTGTTTTTCATGACCTTGACAGTTTTCAGGAGTGTTGGTCAGGTATTTTGTAGAAAGCTTGTTGTATTTTAATTGTTACTTATCAGTCCTATGATTAGAATGTAAGGGTAGTCTGTGAGGGCAGATGCCATGTGACCGCTTTGCACACTTTGGTACATGCATGTCCTCGGATATTATCTAAATCCTAATATATACTGAATAAATATTTATTGAGTGAGTGAGCTTCTACCTGTTTTGCTCTCTTATTAGGAAATGAAAGATGATTCTGACAGTGAAAAGCAGCAACAGATACATCACATCAAGAACTTGTATGCCTTCAACCTCTTTTGCCAGAAGCGTTTTGATGAGTCCATGCAGGTCTTTGCTAAGCTTGGCACAGGTAACAAGTGTGTATGGTGTTGGGATAAGAAACTAAGTCAAGGGAAGGGAAACTGGAAAGGACAGGGAGAAATGATACCAGACTTCTGAGAACGGGGAATGTTTATACTCATCTAAATTGATCCTCACACCTAGCAGGATCCCGTGGGTGGCCATGTGGCTACAGAGTTACAGTCCTCGTCTTATCATTCTGGTTTCACCCGTGAATTCAGATTTCCTGTTTTCCAGGACGGTTTGCCCCTGTCATTAGAGGAAGGTGACAGAAAGGCATTCAAGTCAACACATGTACATTTGATCTAGTCATTATTGAATCCTTTTCTGGACAGAAGTCAGTGACCTGAGCTTAGTAGGATTCAACAGTAGGCCATTTTGAGTAGGGCAGTGCTGCAAAGCCTTTCCAAAAGTGTCCTAAAAACTCAGTGTCCTAAAAACTCTCTGGACATTAGAGCATTGTGGTGAGGAGCTGGTACTCGGAAGTCAGACTGCTTAACCTCAGGCAGAGTTACTGAACCTCTCTGTGCTTCAGTTCTCTCCTCTGCAAAACAGGGGGAATAATACTACTCATCTCATAGTGTTGCTGTGCAGTTTAAAGTGCTTAGAACAATGTGTGGTACTTAATGAATGCCAGGTGTTTGCTGGTATTATTAGTATTAAATTTTTCATTTGGGTATATTCCACTTTTACTTAATTTAGATCAGTCTATATATACTTGGTTTGACTCTTTCTTTTTTGTTTTGCCTTTTTCCCACCTTCCCTTGACATTGGCCAATCAAGATCTGTGGTAACTCCCTGTATCAGTTAAGGTTCTTTGTTGTGAGCAAGGGAGATCAATTCTGGGTAATTTAAGCAGTATCTGGTTAAATTAAGCATGGTTTATTTGAATATTAGGGGAATGGCAGGTGGAGGAACCTACAAAATTAATGGGGGACAGCATTTAATTAATGGGGATTAGCATTTCCCTGATGATGAGTGATGTTGAGTGTCTTTTCATGTGTTTGTTGGCCATCTGTATGTCTTCTTTGGAAAAATGTTTCTTCAGGTCCTGTGCCCATTTTTTAATTGGGTTCTTTGGGGGTTTTTTGATGTTGAGTTGCAAAAGTATGAAACTTAGAAGCCAATTACAGGAAGAGAACTAGAAAAAACACGAATACATGGAGACTAAGCAACATGGTACTAAACAACCAATGGGTCAATTAAGAAATCAAAGACAGAATTAAAATATCTTGCAGAAAAGCAAAAATGGAAACACAACTTTCTAAAATATAGGGGACACAACAAAAGCAGTTCTAAGAGGGAAGTTCATAGCAATGCAGACTTAACTCAGAAAATAAGAAAAATCTCAAATAAATCATCTAACTTTACATCTGAAAGAACCAGGAAAAGAAAACAAAGCCCAAAGTTACTAGAAGGAAGGAAGTAGTATAAACTAGAGCATAAATAAATGAAATAGTGGCCAAGGGCGGGGAGAACCAGAAAAGATCAACGGAAGTAAGAGCTGGTTCTTTGGAAGGATAAACAAAATTGATAAACTGTTTGCCAGACTCATCAAGATAAAAAGAGGAAGGGCCCAAATAAATAAAATCAGAAATGAAAGAGGCGAAGTTACAGCCAATACCACAGAAATACAATCAATCATGAGACTACTATGGACAATTATATACCAGTAAATTGGGAAACCCAGAAGAAATGAATAAATTCCTAGAAACATACAATTGTCTAAGACTGAATAAGGAAGAAATATAAAATCTGAACAGACTGATTACTAGTAATGAAATTGAATCAGTAATCCAAAAACGCCAGGTCAGAAAAGATGCTAGATATAATTTCAAACTTGAATTTGTTTTGTGGCCTAGCATGCAATCTGCCCTGAAGGATGTTACTTATACATTTGAAAAGAATGTCTCTTCTGCAGATTTTGGATGGAATATTCTTTATATCAAGTGCATTTGGGCTAATGTCTTATTTAAGGTCAATGTTTCCTTATTGATTCTGTCTGGATGATCTATCCACTGATGTCAATGGGATATTAAAGTCCCCTACTATTATTGTATTACTGTTAATTTCTTCCTTTATATCTGTTCATATTTGCTTTATATATTTAGGTGCTTCTATGTTGGGTACATAAATATTATTAATGTTATATTCTCTTCTTGGATTGACCCTTATTATCATGACCTCTTCTTTGTCTTTGTTATAGACTTTGTTTTAAAGTATACTTTGTCTGATTTAAGTATTGCTACTCCAGCTTTCTTTTTGTTTCCCTTTGCGTGGAATATCTTTTCCACCCTTTCACTTTTAGTCTCTGTGTGTCTTTAGATCTGAAGTGAGTCTCTTGTAGGTGGCGTATATATGGGTCTTGTTTTTTTTTTATTCACTCAACCACCCTGTGTCTTTTGATTGGAACATTTAGTCCATTTATATCTAAAGTGATTATTGATAGGTATGTACTTACTGCCATTTTGTAAATGATTTTCTGGTTGTTTTTGTAGTTCTTCTCTGTTTCTTCTTTTAGCTAAACCCTTCCCTTGTGGTTTATTTTCTTTAGTGTTATCTTTGGGTTCCTTTCTCTTTATTTTTTTGTGTATCTATTGTAGGTTTTTGGTTTGTGGTTACCATGAGGTTTATATATATCAGTCAATATATACAGCAATTTATTTTAAGCTGATACTCACTTTAAGTTCGAATGCATTCTAAAAGCAGTATTTTTAACCCCTCCCTGCAAATTTTGTTTTTGACGTTATAATATTACATCTTTTCACTTTGTGTATCAATTAACTACTTATTGTATTTGTAGTTGATTTTATGACTTTTGTCTTTTAACCTTCATACTAGCCTTTTAAGTAACTGATCCACTGCCTTTACTATGTATTTGCTTTTACTAGTGATATTTTTTTCCTTTCATATATGTTCTTATTTCTAACTGTGACCCTTACTTTTCCATTTATTGAAGATTCTGACATTTTTTGTAAGGTCCGCTTGGTAGTGATAAATTCTTAGTTTTTGCTTGTCTAGGAAATTCTTTATCTCTCCTCTAATTCTGAATGAGAACCTTGCTGGGTATTCTTGGTTGTAAGTTTTTTTAATTTCAGCACTTTAAATATATCATTCCACCCTTCTGGCCCAGAAAGTTTGTGCTGGAAAATCAACTGATAGCCTCATAGGGGTTCCGTTGTATGTGACCAGTTGTTATTCTCTTGCTGTCTTTAAAATTCTCTTTATTTTTAACTTTTGCCACTTTACTTATATGTCTTAGTGTGGATCTCTTTGAGCTAATATTGTTTCAAATTCTCTGTGCTTCCTGGACCTGGATATCTGTTTCCTTCCCCAGGTTAGGAAAGTTTTCAGCTATTATTTCTTCAAATAAGTTTTCTGCCCCTTCCTTCTCTTTCTGGGACCCCTATAATGTGAATGTTTGTATGCTTGATGTTCCAGAGGGTCCTTTAAACTGTCCTCATATTTTTTAGTTCTTTTTCCTTTTTGCCGTTCTGCCCGGGTGATTTTCACTGTTCTATCTTCCAGATCATTAATGTGTTCTTTTGTATCATGTAATCTGTTACTGATTCCCCCTGGTGTATTTTTCATTTCAGTCATTATATTCTTCAGCTCTGATGCTTGCTTTCTTATACTTTCTCTTTGTTAAAGTTCTCACTGTGTTCCTCCATTCTTCTCCTCAGTTCGTTGAGCATCATTATGGCTATTATTTTAAACTCTTTATCATGTAAATTGCTTATCTCCATTCCATCAAGGTTTTTTCCTAAGACTTTATCTTGTTTCTTTGTTTGGAACATATTCCTCTGTCTTCTCAGTTTTTGACTTTCTGTGTTTGTTTCCATAAATTAGACATAACAGTTACTTTTCTCGGTCTTGAAGGTATGGCTTTGTTTAGGAGCCACGTGCTGGATGGCTTTGTTAGGCTGGCTACCGCTGGAGTAGGCAGTGACTGGGGTTTTCACTGGGTGCATTGACCCTGCCCCGCTCCCCGTCTTTTGGATTGTTTTTGAGGATACACTCCTAGAAGTGAGATTAGTTGGTCCAAGTGCTTTTTTCCTTATTGAAGTAGCAGTATTTTTGCCTTAGCAATGTAAGAGTGATTTAGTTTCACAGTATTGCAAGTACTAGGTAGTGTCATATAAAAATAAGGTTTTAAGTAATTAAATGGATATAAAACTGTTACCTCTTTGACATTTCTAATGTATACTGCTTTGATTCTTAATGTAGCAGAACATTTTCCCACTTAATGTATATTCTTCTTTTGTCAGTTGTTCATGTCTTTTGCCCTTTAATCAAATGAAATCTTTTTTTTTTTTTTTTACCAATTTATGGGAATTTGTTTCTTGTTAATCGACCTGTTATCCTCTTGCCATATGTGCTGCAGGTATATTCCCCAGCCTGTTACATGATCTTTTTGTTTTACTAATATTCCTTTTTGACATTTTAAAAATATTGTATCTGTTGATCTTTTCAACTTCAATGTCTTACAAGTTTCCCCTTGGGAAATCTTTTTCTCCCCTACTTTTAGCAAGTTAGTGAATTTTCAATTCTAATTCTATGTATGTGTTGGAATATAGAGTCGTGCCACTTTTGTAATGTTTCAGCGAAATATACATATAAATATAAAAATAGCGCTCAAATTATATGTGTATAATTCATTGGGTTTTTATGAACCTGGAGTTATTCCTGTAAAAAAATCAGTCTGAAACTTATTTTGCTGTAGTACTAGTCTTGTTTCAGTTTATCCTTAAATTGCTGTGTTCCTTTCTGGGGAATCCATGCAGATCCTACCCATGTGATGGGCCTGTACCCTGACCTGCTGCCCACGGACTACAGGAAGCAGCTGCAGTATCCTAACCCGCTGCCTGTGCTCTCTGGGGCTGAACTGGAGAAGGCTCACTTGGCTCTGATTGACTACCTGACGCAGGTAGGTCTGATACAGAAGTGTGTGGAAGAGTTTCCCTGGGAGTTCCAGTACCTGCTTCTCTATAGTAGCGCATTGAGGGCAGTCTGTAATGCCACAGGTATTCCATAAATGAACACTATAGAAGTTGGAGGCAGGGGGCCTCATTTGTTTCTGCTTCATCTTTCTGCTTAACGATAGCACTAAATTCTTTTTTGCCAGATCCTGATACTAGGAAACACACTCAGTTCCTGGTAAATTCATACTAAGCTATTGGAGGAACTAAAAAGAAAAAAGTTTAGTTGATAGAAAAGAATAAGTTTTTTGAACCAAACTTTTTTGGAACATACATACTTAGGGGAGAAAATATCTACTCTATGCAGAAAACTTGGAAAACACAGAAAAGTATAAAGCAAAAGTAAAAATCACCTATAACTCTACCACCCAGAGAAAAGTAACTAACATTTTAGTGTCATTTTTCCAGACTTTTATATATAATTGTGAATAGTTTTTGTTTATTTATTAATTGGTTAATTATCACAAATGGATATCAAACTATATATTATTTTATAGTTTACTTTTAAAACATTTAACCATGTATTAGGAAAGTCCTTCCCTGTCATTAAATATCCTCTGTAACAGGTTTTTTTAGGGGGAGTATTTAGACTTAAATTGTTTCCAATTTACTGTTATGGGCTGATAAATGAAATTTTCGAGTCAGCACTAAAACTAATATCTCCATTGAAGCCTCTGAACCCTACATTTCTTTGCAGAAGGTTATTATTTATTTCCTGTGTACCTACTCAGAGTCAGAGAACTTACTATTTTTTCCCGTAAGTGGTCTGCAGATTGTTATAAGGGGTCCGCGGATTGGCATGAGAAGTATTGCCAGGAAAACTGTAAACCAGCTTCCCACAGCCTGCTCCCGGGCCAGTGAGTGTCTCGCAGGCCCAGTCAGGCATGTGTACCCTGGGCACTTCCTTGACATCAGGCTCCAGAGGTGCCCAGCTGTGGCTGGCAGCCTGCAGAGAGCACACAAACTTGCCTCTGTCTGTACACAGCACAGCCCATGTGCTGAGTGAAGAAGGTTTCCAGGGCAGAAAGTCTCCCAAGCGCGAGACATCGCAGAAGACCCTCTATTTGCAGTTATCTTAGCTTTAGGACTCTAAGCACACGTTCTTCCCTGGTCTCCTCTGACACTTGCAGTGTGTGAAGGTAACTGCCACTGGCATTGTGCCACAGAGATGGTAACACATGTGAAACCAGACACAAAATAGTACAGATTGGATGATTCCATTTACATGAAGTTCTAGGAGAGGTACATCCCTAGTGATAGAAATCAGATCAATGGCGGGGGAGTGGGTGAGATTCTTAGGAAAGTGCACAAGGGGACCCTCTGGGATAACAGAAATGTTCTGTTCCTTGATTGGAGGGGTGGTTACATGCATGTGTATATCTGTCAAAATGAATATACTTTTAAAGTGTACATTTTATTGCATGTAACTTATACCCCAATAAAGTTGGTTTAAAAAAAGAATAAAAGAACTTAGACTTTGGAATCAGGACTTAATTTGAAATCTGCCATTTGGCCACGTATGAGGTGTCTAGCATCTATGCCTTGGATTCTGCACATGTAAGATGGGGATAATAATAATTGCGTTTGTTTTAGGTTTAAAATAGGATAATATATAAAGTGCTTGGCATAGTGTCTGGTCTGTAGTAAATTCTCAATAAATAATTGTTATTGTGTCTGGCAGTTTGTCAGTCATCTACTTTGATCCTTGATAAAAATTGAATGCTAATGTGAGATCAGGGTAGCTAGGTGAGCTGATTTGGAGGTATTTGGAATTGCCTGGTAGCTCAGGTGATAAAGGAAGATTTAGTCCTGGCCTTGACCCTACATTTTTGGCCTTTGCAGAAACGAAGCCAACTGGTAAAGAAGCTGAATGACTCCGATCACCAGTCCAGCACCTCCCCACTCATGGAAGGCACTCCTACCATCAAATCCAAGAAGAAGCTGCTACAGATCATTGACACCACCCTGCTCAAGTGTTACCTCCATGTGAGTTCTCCACACACTCGGGTACCCACGGTCCCCCAGCCCCCTGAAACTGGGAAGGTACCACGCTGGGGTCTGTGATGGTAGGAGTGAAGTCTTTGATGACGGAAACCACCTCCTCTTGACCTGACATCTGTGAGCTTCTTGGAATTGAGGGGCTAAGGCAAGATACTGACACAGGATCTTACAGTGGGCTGGTCTTCTCTGTTAGGATCGGGGTTAGTGCTACAAGGTGAACAGGACAGTATTTCCTCAAAGAAAATGTTCACTTCCTCTGCCCTCCCCTCAAAAAAACCCTTAAAACATGTTGTGTGAAAGAGCATAAACTGTGCTGGGAAAGGGTGGGGCCCCCCAGGAAGCAGGTCCTGCTGAAGTCCTGCCTTCTCTGCAGACGAACGTGGCCCTGGTGGCCCCCTTGCTGCGCCTGGAGAACAATCACTGCCACATCGAAGAGAGTGAACATGTGCTGAAGAAGGCTCACAAGTACAGTGAACTGATAATCCTGTACGAGAAGAAGGGGCTCCACGAGAAAGGTGAGGGGGTATCTTTGATCGGAAGGGTCTCTTGTATGTTGACAAGGGAAGCCTACTGAGGTGCGATGACTCTGCCATGGAGATGCGCCTTCTGGAAGGGGCTCATGATCTTGTTTGGGGGCTCCGTGGCCAGCTCTGCAGGTGCTGGTGGACCAGTCCAAGAAAGCAAACTCCCCTCTGAAAGGCCACGAGAGGACGGTGCAGTACCTGCAGCATCTGGGTAAGTCCGGCTTGTGGAGAGGGGCGGGGAAGGGATTGTGTTCAGGTGGGCCTGATCTCTCTCCTCTTCTGATTCTGGCTGGTCAGTCCCTTCCCTACCTTTGTTTACCCAACATGGTGCCTCCAGCTGGGGTGAAAGTCCCCCAGTGGTGGAACCGTGACAGCACCGTGGAGTGTAGCCAGCGTGGTCGGCCCAAGCAGCCCTGAGCAACTGGTACTCCAACAGAGCTGTCTTCACTGGAAGATAAATCCTGGGGCAGCCTGGGCACCTGCCCTCCCAGTCCTGTGGGCAGGGTGGGTGGGCTTCATCTGCTGACAAGTCTTATTTTTCCCTCTAGGCACAGAAAACCTGCATTTGATTTTTTCCTACTCGGTGTGGGTGCTGAGAGACTTCCCAGAGGATGGCCTGAAGGTAGGTCACGGGAGTCCCTTGGATTTATCTGGCCCACGTTTGGTCCTGATTCTACATAGGACAGTGGTGAATGGAGGGGTAGAAGGAGTCATGCAGTTTCCCTGGTGTTTCCAAGAGTAGAATGGGAAACATGAGACAACAGTGGGGTGGAAAGAGCCTTGCACAGACGTCAGGGGACCTGAAAGCTAGTCTGCCCCACACTAACTGGCTACAGATGCCCTCTTGTGTGCTTTCCTGCTTCAGTGTCTGTCCAATTGACCCTATACGGGTGTGCACGTGCGTTTGGAAGAATTGCTCTCAGATGCTGGAACTCAGATTCTGTTCCAACAGATATTTACTGAAGACCTCCCAGAGGTGGAGTCTCTGCCACGAGACCGAGTGCTTGGCTTCTTAGTGGAGAATTTTAAGGGCCTGGCTATTCCATATCTGGTAAGCTGTTTTTTGGTCTGAACTAAAAAGCTTCAAACCCAAACCCTGGATCCAGGATGGCATGAGTCACTGATTAGCAAGTTCAGATTGGGGTTTGTGTCCCTTGGGGACTGGAAGGAATGTAAGGAAGAGGGTTCTTTTAATCTTCTCTGAAGAAAGAGATCCCAGTAGACCAAGCTGGAAATGTCACTTTTTGATGCTACCTTCTAAATCTAGGTAACGTACAGAGGGATAAAAGAGAATGATGTTCAAGAAGAACATTTCAAAGCCATATTTGTACGGCCAGACTCAGCTGTGACCAGAGGACAACCAGATCAGTCTTAAGTACCAGAATGCAAATGTTTAACCTTAATTACAGGGGCTGATTTGGAGGATTGAGAGACAAAATTAATAAAGGAGCTTAGATTGGAAATCTAAGACAGTAATTCTTGATATTGCTGGGTTGTACTGTGAAATTTCCCAGTGGTTTTAGAACTATCCCTCGGTGATTTGTACGGCTTAATTAGGGGACATTCTGGATGGGAACTGTCAGCCCTTAAAAATGTGAGGGAACTTGGGAGACTGGGCTGGGTCACGGCATGGAGGGTACCAGGCAGACCCGTATGTCTCCCCTCAGGAACACATCATCCACGTTTGGGAGGAGACAGGCTCTCGGTTCCACAACTGCCTGATCCAGCTGTACTGTGAAAAGGTGCAAGGTCTGATGAAGGAGTATCTCCTGTCCTTCCCTGCAGGTACCAGTCCTCAGAAAGCCGGGTGGCCCTGGGCCTTAGAGGTGAGCTGGGACCCGAGCTTCTCCATAGGCCCAGGTGGGCAGGAGGTGCCTCAGAGGAGCCAGGGCAGCTAACTGCCCAGCACGTGAGACTCAGGAGCTCGTGTCTGGATCGGGGCATCTCTGAACTTCTCTGGGTGGCACCCTGGGAGGAGGAGGAAGCTGATCTGTCTGCAGAATGACAGCTGTGCTGATAAGAAACAGGTTTATTTATCAAAGCGGTTCTCTAAGCAGCTTGGCTTTTTTTTTTTCCACCTCAAGCTGATGTTTTGGGGCCACTTAAAGACCAGAAAATAAGTGAAGTCCACAAAAAACCATCACAGAGACCCTTTCTGACCACTGTGGTGGCATCATTGAACCCCACCCCCTCATCTTTTTTGACGACCCCCCCATTGCTTCCCGACAGCATCTGTTCACATTGAGCTTGGTTTCCCTTAAAGGCAAAACTCCAGTCCCCGCTGGAGAGGAGGAGGGGGAGCTGGGAGAATACCGACAGAAGCTCTTGATGTTCCTGGAAATTTCCAGCTACTATGATCCGGGCCGGCTCATCTGTGATTTTCCTTTTGATGGTGAGTGTCTGGCTTAGGTCCAGAAGCCACTTCAGCAGAAGGAAATGCAGAAACTGATCTTTCCCTCTTACCAGCTCCCCAGCCCTCCAAGATGGTGGGCCTGGGACAAGCACGTGTTTCAGGGTGGACTCCTGTTCTGGCCCCTCTGAAGACTCTCTTTTGTAACCTGACTAAGAGGTGTCTCTTTTGGGTGTGAACCACATGTTAAGCGATGGCCAGGTTGAAACCTGTTTATTGCGTCAGTACATATTCTTGGCCAAGTTCATTGTTCAGCAGTTTTTGTAATGTGCCATAATTTGTGTGAAAAAGACGTGTCTGTCTGATGTATAAACTCCGTGAGCGCAGAGACCAGGTGTGCGCTTACCTTAGCTTAAGTGCCTGGTATATTGCAGCTGCTTATTGTGCACTTGGCTGATCGTCGGGTGTTCTTACCCCATTTGTAAGTGATCACAAAAAAGAGGGGATAAAGCACTTCCTAAAATAGCTCCCTCCACCCCTCCCTTCTAAAAATGTTAGTAATTTTCTTCCTAAAAAAATCCCAAGTAATAAAAATATTTTTTCCCATTTTGTATCTCCCCAATATCCATTCCTCTAATCACTTGGCCCCTGTCCTTGGACTTGCCCAGTGGTGGTGACGGTTACTTAAACTCCTTTTTCCCCACAGGCCTCTTAGAAGAGCGTGCTCTCCTCCTGGGACGCATGGGGAAACACGAACAAGCTCTCTTCATCTATGTCCACATCCTGAAGGATACCAGGATGGCTGAAGAGTACGTTGACCCTGTTGTCCCACCTCCCAAGGGTCTAAGAGAGGCCTCCCAGAGAGATGCGAGACATGGGAGGCCAAGAAAGCCACCCCTGCACTCTGCAGCAAGAGCGAGCATCACCTTGTGTGCTGGGCCTCGGTGTTGCTGTCGTGGGGCTGCTCTCACAGGCAGCATTGATGCCCTCTCTCTAGACACGGCCTTGTCTGACCCCCTTCTCCCTTGCAGGTATTGCCACAAGCATTATGACCAAAACAAAGATGGCAACAAAGATGTAAGTAGTGAGCCGGCCCCAGGGAATGTGTTGCATTGCACTATCCCTCTTAGCATAGCGACCCCCCTCTGCTGTAGCCACTGGTAGGAATTGCTAAGACAAGACAGGGCCTCGGTCAATGCGCTGATTGATTTTGTATGTGCATGTTGAAGGAGAGACAGGTGACCATGGTCCTGGTTTGCTTGGGATTATTGTGATTATTCGTAGTAGCACCCCTGACTCTTTACTTGTGAAAGAATCCTGACTTGTATAATAAATTACATGGTCAGCCTATTGACTAGGAGCATCTGATGGTTCTGATAAGGTGCACGTACATGCTCTGTTGAGATTGCACATGGATTTGCCAATGTCTGGAGACGTTTTTGGTGGCCATGACTTGGGGGTGGAAGTGCTACTGGAATCTAGGAGGCAAAGGCCAGAGTTGCTGTGAAACCACGCACAGGACAGCCCCAGCAAAGAATTACCTGGCCCAAAATGTTGAGTGCTAGGGTTGAGAAACCCTGTGGTGTGAGTACCAGTAGGAAATGTGGCTTCTCATCTTGGGTTAATCCCCACCTGCCAAAACCTTACAGGGTCTCAGCCTTCAAGGCCAAAGGAAAAGAAGGATCTCTTTGAGTCATTTTGCAGTGTTGGCATTTTGTCAACAGTATAATGCTAACCATATGGCATTTGCTTTTTTCTCTCTCTCTTAGAGAAAACACAATCCTTAATTTTTTGACATCTTCAGTTGATTAACTTTACCAAAAAAAAGTTTCTTTTAATAGAGGTACTGAGGATTGAATCCAGGACCTCATGCATGCTAAGCATGTGCTCTACCACTGAGTTATACCTATGCCCTTACAAAATTTTTTAAAAGGTGAAAAATGAGTTTTAAATGCTCTATGATAGCTGTTCCTGTAGACCAACCCTCTTGCCTTTAGGTGTTTTCATGCTGGGGGTTCTGGGAGGGTTGCTGCCAGCCTGACGTGCGTGGCTTGTACCTGTATGAGACAGGTGTATCTGTCCCTGCTCCGGATGTACCTGTCACCCCCCAGCGTGCACTGCCTGGGGCCAATCAAGCTGGAACTGCTGGAGCCACAAGCCAACCTCCAGGCCGCCCTGCAGGTCCTCGAGCTGCACCACAGCAAACTGGACACCACCAAGGTCAGCTCTGCTCAGGGAGGTGGGATGGAGGGGAGCAGTGAATGGGAAGAGGGACCGGAGCAGCGACTGGAGTTCAGACCTCTGTGACTTCAGGCATTTCCTCCCTTTCTTTCCTGTCCTGCCTCACCCTGTTGCCTTCTCTCTTCCGTCCCTAGGCCATCAACCTCCTACCAGCAAACACTCAGATTAATGATATACGCATCTTTCTAGAAAAGGTCTTGGAAGAGAATGCGCAAAAGAAACGGTTCAATCAAGTGCTCAAGAACCTTCTCCATGCAGAGTTCCTGAGGGTATGAGCCTTCCAGACGTGAGGGCGGGCTTGCACTTTTCAGTACGAGGTCACCGCGATCCCTGTAGATGAAGGTGGAGCCTTGTGCTCCTTAAAGCTGTAGTGCAAGCTAGCCCACGACCAACTAACTGGGCACTTAGATGCAACTGTTTCATTGAGGGGAATGTCTGTGGGCTGGGAGATGAGACAGTGCCAGCTCCTCTTTCTGTTCTCGCCCGATCTCTGCTCTCCCAGGTCCAGGAAGAGCGGATTTTACACCAGCAGGTGAAGTGCATCATCACGGAGGAGAAGGTGTGCATGGTCTGTAAGAAGAAGATTGGCAACAGGTGAGCCTCCTCCACAGTGCGCAGCATCCTCTCTGCTGTGGGTCACACAGGATGGATTTCTGCCCTTTACCTGAAGAGGAAGGCAGGCTGCTGACTGTCCTGGCCACTTTTAGTTCTTGGGCCTCCAAACGGCGTCCAGGTCATCTGTTGGGGGTGGGCTTTGAGAATTTAAAGGCCTGAAATGTATGGCATGAGGCTCTAGGCTCTTGACTTCTTGCCCATAAAGCCCTTCCCCTCTGGCAGCTAAACATTGTGACGTAGGCAGTGGGTGTGTGAAAGGTGTGTGGGCAGGAGGTCCTTATCTTATAAGAATATACCTCTGAAGGAAGAAGTTCTTTTAACTTGCTGCCTCGTGACTTGAGTAAAATCCTGGGCCAGCATCGTTGTTTTAAGGCATATACTCTGTTCAGTCCCCTTTCTTTCAAAGAGGAGTGATTTGTCCTTTTTCTCCTAATGGCTGGAAGAATCCTTTTCTTTAGAAAGACTGGCTGTCCTTTGTCAGAATCAGCCCAAAACTTGTCACGAGCAGTGGGCTTTCAGTAAGCCCTGCAGAGCCAGGCCAGGGTGCTGCCCCATCTGCCCATGTATTGCACACTGATGACAACAGGAAATATCCCCATCCATTCAAATGGCATGGATCTCTCCCTCTGTTCAGTTATTTGAGATGATGGCTCCATAAATCCAGAGACCCAAGGGCCAGGCTATTTGTGGTTAGAATGGGCTGCTTCTGGGTTGGCTTCCGGGAGAGGGCCTTTTCCGATAAGAAGCGGTCTTAGACGCAGTCCTCCCTCCTGAGTCCTTTTCCTTCCTTGCAGTGCATTTGCAAGATACCCCAACGGAGTGGTCGTGCACTACTTCTGCTCCAAAGAGGTCAACCCAGCTGATACCTGAGCCCAGCAAGCCCAGGACTGAGCAGCGGACAGCTCGGCTCTCCCAGAGCAGAGAGGGCCCCAGCCTTGGGAATCGGGGCTGCTGCCACCACCAGGCGTCTCCCTGATTGGACACTACTGGCTCCCTTGTGCCCTGGAACATCTCGGAATTAATCAGATTCATGTTCTGGTGATGCCAGATTTTTAATAGAAAAAGAGATTAGTTACACCTTGTATTCCATTCTGTTGCAGGCAGTTCCGAAGAATTTAGTACCTGCTTGGACAGGAGGAGGTGGGGAATGGCACCGTCCTGCCTCTGCATTCCAATCACCTCAACAAGGAAACTGTCTCCAGTGTTTGTAACCCTGGGGTTGTTTATTCAGAGTTCTCTGTTGAGACATGTGCAGGGCTTCACAGGCGCCCTCGGCTTGGGCGCTGGGGTCCTGGGAGGAGAGCAGTACTAGAGCCCCTCTGGCTGCAAAGGCCAAACGGCCCGTCCTCCAGGTAACGCTGGTGGTTGCCATGGTCGCTGGACCCAGTGTCCCCCCACCAGTCTCCTCACGCGGCTCTTTATTTTTCAGTCTCCTTTTCTATTTATTTTCTTTGCTTATCTCTCCCCTCACTACCACTCAGGCTTTCTCTCCCATTTTCCTGACACCAGAAATAACTAATACTTCAAAAAAGGTAAAATGAGAAGCAGGAGGAAGTCCCAGTTTCTAGGACTAATTGAAAATTGATTTTCAAGGATGTAAATAGGTCCTCTTTGGACTGTATGCTCTCTGCCTAGAAGCTTAGGAGAGCATCATTGTTGGTCTCTCAGGGCCAAGTGTGATGGTAGCTCTAAGGGTAGCCCTGGGTATATATCCTCTTGGCAGATGCCCGCAGAGGCTCCTGCTCCTGGTTCATCCACCAGCCACCCAGGGCAGGTTGGTTAATGCTTTATGAGCAGAATGGTTTGTGCTTTGGGCATCTTTCTCTCCCCAGCCAGTGTCACCCACCTACCTGACAGCCTGGCCTGGCCATTGTTCTCCAGCTTTGTTTTGTAGGAGTTGGAGGATTATGCTGGGATATTGTAGGTAGGGGATCTCTGCTGCTCACAAGGAATGATCAGACTGGGAACTGACAATGACGTGATGTCAGGCGTGCTTGTGAAGTGCTTGGGGACAGCCCAGAGTGCAGGTTGAGGACACACAGGGAGAGCGCTCTGCATCCTGTACTCCCTAGGGTTTTGCAGATTTCACTGTCTTGTTGCCCCAACGTCTTTTAACGGTTATGAGGGTGAGTGACAGTGCCCAATACTGACACTCTTCTAGTGGCCTATTGTTGACATGCTGAGATCCTTTTTAAACCACAGCACCGTACTGTTTGGGGCCTATGTTGTAGCCCGACTTGCTGATGGTATAGACAAGGCTGCTCCCAGGCATGCTGTCCATGGAGGGTCAACTGGCCACGCGCCCCGCCCCCCGGAAGCAGTGCTGCCCTGGGCCCTGTTTGCACCAGCTTGGACCAAGCTTCCTCCTGGAGCAGCAGCAGAATCATCAGGCCAGCCCCATGCTGTGCAGCAGAAACTGGCCCAACCCACGCACCCTGCCTTCCTGGCCTGCTGTATTTGTATCTTCTGTTCCCACCACCTGTGTGGCGCCCGTGTGGCGCCCGTGTTTGAAGCAATAGAGTAAAGACGTGTGTTTCCTTCCCTTCTGGAATACATAAACGACCCCGTGTTCCCGAGCTCTGGTCTCCTTCCCCAGACTCCGCCCTCTGCGAAGGCTTGGAGAAGACTGAAAGTAAACACTCTAGAGTGAGAACTGATGAAGAGCTCTCATAATAAACACCACGAAGTAAGAAACTGAGCCTGTTTGGGTCTCTTTTCCCCCTTTCCTGTGGAATTTGGTGAAAATAACAATAAGAGGATAATTTAAGAATTGAGAAGAATAAGCCAATTAATAACTAAGGAAAAAAAATATACATGGCACTTCTGTTACATGCACTGTTATGTCTGGATCTGTGCTGTTCAGTACAGCTGTGGCTGGTGGCTGATGTGTTGACAGTACAAATGTGGAATATTTCCAGCACCTCAAAGTGTAATGGGCACATTGGGACTCAAGCTAATCCAAGTTATTTCCCCTTCACTTCACATACTAGGGCCTAGTTCCTCTTCCTGCAGCTCACAGTGACTAGGAGGAGCATGAAAGGTGGGGAGTTGGTGGGACTGAGGGACTTAGGGGTGCTTGAGAAGCAGAGAGGTGTTGGCCCACTTTGGCCAGCTCCAAAAAGGCGATCTGATCCTTCTGCGGCCATCCTGAGTTTTCTCTGGGAGTGAAAAACATCGGGAATGAAGGGGCATGACTTTCTTGAGTCATGGGGCTGATGACTTCTAGGAGAGAGTGTGGTACAGCCCAGAAAGCATTCAGGTCAGTCAGAAGCCCTGGACGCCAGGCCTCGCTCTGCCCTCGGCTAGCTCCCAGCCCCTCCCTCAGGCTCCCTGCTGTGGCCTAGACGTTCTGCGTACACATCCCCAAGAGGGATGGACTCTGGCATTTCTGAGACACCAGCACCGGTCTTGGCCTCACGCTCCAAATTAAGCAGAAACAGGCCCACCCCCTTGGGACCTGGCCAACAGCAGTTCTGGGAGTTTCTGGTGTGAACTTGACTGCAGGGTTCATTTTTGAGTTGATTCACCTCATTCTTGGATGTCATTTTTTCATTCTCCACCTTGGGCCTTGGGGAGATGAGCGGAGATGACTGGGTCTTGGCTGAGGAACAGAAATGTATCTCCCGACAGCTCACTGCCCTAGAAATCCTTTCTTCCAGAAAGAGGTGCCTATCTTGGCCACCTAGATGGTTGTGGATCACAGAAAAGGGGAGGTCACACCCCGTCTGCAGCCTGAGGCTTACAATGATCAAAAGGGACTCTGAAGCCTTTCTCTAGTAGCTTAAGACAGGCAGGCTGGGTTTTACCTACCTTTATTGATACCATCTGACCACATCCCTACTTCTGCTCCTGGACCATTGAGGTATTTCTGCTGGTTCAGGAAGGGGGCCTCGGCAGAAGCCACAGGGAGTTATGAGTCTGAATTTCTTTAAGATATGGTTGGGCCCTCCTCACCTTTAGACCCAGGTCCTAGGGCACTGTCTGACACATGGCAGCCTCTCAGTATTTGGAGAACAAACGAGGGAGGCTGTGAGAGATTAGGAACACCTCGGAGTCCAGATGAAACTGTAGGGAACCAGAAATTTCCATGGCCAAATTCCCAATGGCCAAATTGAGACTCGGAGACAGAATTTTGGGAGAATTAGAAAAGGACAGCCTTATTGCTTTGCCAGGCAAAGGGGAGTCAACAGGCTAATGCCTTAGACTGACTCCATCTTGGGGTTGGTGCCCTGAGGTTTTATAGAAAAACCAGATGGAACAGAAAGATGACAGCAATCGAGGTGTTTTCCAGCTGCTGCATTCTTCTTAATCTTGATGAATCCACTTGGCATCACAGAGAAACTTCAGAGGGTCTGTTCATTTTTCTGAGGCTATCAGCCCGTGACCACCTTTCTGGAATACAGCTCTGGGTTAAAGGATAAGCTATTCTGGGTAAAGAATGTATAGGGAGTGGAGAATGTGATGGAAAGGTTGGAGGCTGTTTAGCACAAAAGTAGTTAAGCAACTGAAGCAGAGATGGGGGTTTGTCAAAGAAAAAAGTAAAACAGGGTGCAAGAATTTTAAGTCCGAATGAATCAGCAGCTTTAGCATCAAGGAAGCCGTTGTGTTAGTTTCCTATTCTTTCAAAGATGAGACTTGAAAGGCGCTGGTTTAGGCTGTTTAGCTAGCTAGGGGAGACTAGCCCCTTAGGCAGCACTTTCTGGACCATCTGGGTCAATATCATCTGAAAGGCTTGTTTGCAATAATGAACACCTGAGTTCTACCCACACCCACTGAATCAAATCATCTGGCATCTATATTCTGTAAGCAGCCCAATGATAGCCAGGGGCTGGGTTTGGGAACCAGGATGCTGGTTCCTCATCCTCTTGGAAAGAATCTGAAGTGCCTCTTGCTTGAGAAAATGGGGCTCTAGTCACTTCCCAGAGCACATCAAACCCCACCTCCAGCGCCAGCAGAACAGCCAGCTCCACCCTCCCCACCCCAGCACTACCTGTCAGACCTGAGCCAGCAGTGAATGTAATCAAAGGAGTGCAGGGTGGTTCTGGAACGCCCACAAGCAGGACTTCCTCCTGGGAGCTGGGCTGCCTGGCCATGCTCTGGGCGCTCTGGCCAAGGTGGCTGGCAGGCAAGGGGGTGCCCCTCCTGGGTTCAGTGCTGCTGCGGAAGAGAGAGAAGAGAGGACTTCAGTGGAGGCAGTGGCGGGTAAAGTACCTGATCTTCCGTGGGGGTGTGGACAGCAGGAGTCATGGGAGCAGCGTCCCCTGTGGAGGCAGGCCAGCCCCGGGAATATGTTTGGATCTGGGCCGGGACCAATTTGTTCCAGATAACCTGGTGGAGGTTCAATTAGAGAGCTTGGCCATTTAGTAATAATAATCTTACATAATCACTCTTGGTTAGGAAGTGGAGGGCAAGGTCATGTGACACTTGCAGGTGGTTGGGTTTTGCCCAGAAGGCCAGAGCCTGGCTGCTGAGTGAGGGTGGGTGGTTGACAGGGTGGGAGGAATAAGGCACTGGCTGGGACTTTGAGGAGAGAGCCGCACTCCCAGGAGGCTGCAGTTGGCTGTTCTCCTGAGCCCAAGCTGCAGTCTCCCTAGCGACTCATCAGACCAGTACCAGCTGGGTGACTCTTGCTTTCCCTTCACCTGCTGCCCACTCCTGGGCGGGGGCCCGTGGGTGGGGCCCATCACAGGTCTTTTTTTTTCCAAAAAAATTTTATTGGGGGAAAACTACAAAATATTTATAGAAACAAGGTTTTCTTTTAATACTTAACCTCTTTAAACACATTACTGCTGCTGTCACTTCTGCTCTCAAGCAATAGCGGTAGGACTGTAGCCCAAGGGGAGCAGCAAGTCTGTGGTGCATAATAAACATAATTAGTAAAAATGGCCGCATGTGTTAAGCACTTACGCCAGGCACTTTGTACGACTTCTCATTTAAAACTCACCACGACCCCATGAGACTGTCATCCTAACCCCCCCCTTTCTAGATTGGGAAACTACAGCACAGGGAAATCAAGTAACCTGCCCAGGACCATTCAGCTAGTCCACAGTGGAGCTTAGATTTGAACCCAGCCTGACTGATTCCAAGGTCAGGTTCATCACCAACATGCTGAACTCCCAGCACTTGCTCCGCCAAGGCCTCCCAGGTTCCTGGCACAGTGACACCAGCAACCTGGGCCAGACTGCCGCTCTGTGATAGGATGGGGGAAGCCTGAGGTGGGCACCACAGCAGGGAGGTCAGGCCCCACAGCCGCTTCCTGGAACTGAGTCCCCGGAGTTCTGTCCTTTCAGTGGGAGACCCACCCATACTATGACCTCCAGGTGAAGGTGCTGAGGGCCAGAAATATCCGGGGGGCAGACCTGTGTGAGTGACCCCCAATTCCACACCTTCTCCCTTCCTTTCCCTGGGGCCCCCTCAGAGCTCAGCAGAGGCTGGCCTCAAGTGGGCATGTGTATTTGGAGTGGGGCCGAGGGAGGCCTCTCTGCTGAGGGAGCCTGGGCCACAGCCCCGGGCGGGCAGGCGGGAGCTAGAAGGGAGGGGAGCGTGCAGACCACGGACTCCTCCCTAAGTCGGGCAAGTGGAGCGCCGCCAGCCTGGGTGGGCGGGTGGGGCGAGGCCTGCTGTTGCCAAAAGTCACCAGCTGCTCTCTAGGAGTTTCCATGCCAGTGCTCACACTGGGTGGGAGCTTGTTTCCTGAATCAGGCCTTTTCCGGGAATCACTCAATGGTCTGTGCTGCTACATGAGCTTTTCAACTGGCTGCTGCAGGAGCTCCGTTCAGTTGAATGGGAGGTGTAGCTGAGGAGATGGAGGACATTGGCACTCCCCCAACTCCCCAGCCCACCCTGCTCTTTGGCAGCCCCTTCCCCCCTTCCCATCCAGCCCCAGCCTCCCCCAGGCAACCTTGTCAGCAAGAAGAGCTAGAGGCTGAGGACCCCTCCCCATCCCACCTACAGTGTCCAAAGCTGACTGCTACGTGCAACTGTGGCTGCCCACGGCGTCCCCTAGCCCTGCCCAGACGAGGGTGGTGGCCAACTGCAGTGACCCCGAGTGGAATGAGACCTTCAACTACCGGATCCACGGCGCTGTGAAGGTGAGAGCCAGCGAGGGATAGGGCTCCCCTAGGGTGCCCGCCCTCCTGCCCGGCCTCAGGCTCCCTGCTCCTGCCCTGTCCCCAGAACGTCCTGGAGCTCACCCTTTATGACAAGGACGTCCTGGACAGCAACCAGCTCTCCTTGCTGCTGTTTGACCTGAGTAGCCTCCAGCCTGGTCAACCCTACAGACACACCTTTCCACTCAGCCAGGTGAGCCCTCCCACCTGTGCTGGCAACGAGCCCAGCTTGAGGAAGAGGCCCAGGCCACCAAGGCAGGAGCTCCTGGTCAGCACAGGCCGGGCCTCCGAAACAGACCCTCCTGCATCCTGCAGCACTGACCCCACAGAGGTTTCCTTCAGTGAAACCTGACCTTGAGGGCTGAGCGCTGTGTGTGTGGCGATACCACTACCCCGTCCTGTGCCCATGAGTAGCCACAACAATGGTCTCCCCTTCTAGTCCCTGGGGCTGAGCAGGGCTAGGGGGGCAGGGATGGTCCCGAGGCTGTGGAAGCTCTTTGAAAACTGGTGCTCCCTTGCTCCCTCCCTCCAGGATTCACAAGAGCTGCAGGTGGAATTTGTTTTGAAGAACAGGTGAGTCCAGGTGGAGCTGATGCCCTCCTGTTTACTCTTAGACTCCCCAACAGCTCCCGGCTGTCAGTCACCAGGTCCTGTGCTGGCCTGGCCTAAGAGGGGATGTTCTGATCTTGATGCCCATTTGAGGGCTGGCCAAGGCCGATCCCAAGCCCCAGGCCCTGCCATACTCCCCAGGCTCCTCCAGCTGCTTTGGTTACATTATTTTAGTAAAAGGCATCTCCAGGGGTTCAGGTGTCCCATGTCCAAAGGAGCCCCTCATCCTTTGCAGCCAGGTGCCCGCGTCTGAGGTCATCACCAATGGGGTCCTGGTGGTAAGTAGAGAAGGCCAGCTCGGGCTGCTCAGGGCTGGGTGTGGTAAGGAGTCCATGGTAGAGCCCGACATGCCCACTTGCCTCTGGAGGACACTCAGTCCCTCCTCCGAGGGGAGATGTGCTGGGGAGACCTCTCCAGGGACGAAGGAGCAGGAAGCTGCCTCCCACCTGACGGGACAGCCCAGAAGCTAGACTTCCCACCTGTGTGCTGCACACTGCTCACTTGGGCCCCTGGCTTCTGAGACTGCTAAGGAGCCGCTGTCAGGCCCGTCACCTCCCCCTCCTTTCCCACCAGGAGCCATTTCCTCCGAGTCCTGGGAGGGGGGCTGCAAGAGAAGACCCCTGCTCATAAGGCACCAGCCCTGGGAAGGTTGTTAGCTCAGTCCTGCCCCAAATACCCCTCCCCCCCACCTCCCTCCATCCATCCTGGTTCAGGGCCCGTGGACTGGCTCCCACAGGTCTATGCTTTCCTCAGGCTCAGCCCTGCCTGAGAATCCAGGGCACCCTCGGGGGACATGGGACAGCCCCACATCAAGAGTATGGTGAGTCTGGTCAGTGGCCTTGGGTCTTGCCTTCTCTCCTGGGAGGCTGGGGGCTGCTGCAAGAAGATGAGTCTGGGGCAGAAAGTGCTTACTTTTTCACTGCTTAAATTTGACCAGGGAAAAAATGTATTGCCTCTGGAAGTACTGAATTTCTGTCCCTGGAAGTATTCAGGCATAGAGTGTCAGGAGACACAGCGGGCTGGTGTCACAGCAGGTAAAGAATTTACCAAAGACAAAGGATGAAAACAAAAGAGGGGTTAAAAGAAGTTTAGTAGGTACACTACCATAGACAGCTGAGGGCCACATAGACAAGAGGTGCCTGTTTGAGCCCTGAGGGTCAGTTGAGGTCTTTTATGGGTAAGGGGTTGGTGAACACAATAGGTCGGGTGCTGTGCATGCGCACAATTCTCTGATCTGTGGTAGGTAAGGTAAGAAGTTGTGGGTCTGTGAATGGGTGATTTATGACTCTGACAAGGTGGGCTGAAACAAGCCTGAGCTATTGTGAGATTAGGCATTACCTAGGGCTATTGCTTTGTTAGGGGAAACACGCCTAGTAAAGAATGTACTTTATCTGTTGAGGGATCACAGGCAGACATCTGAGAGCCCAGGACTGGGGATTGTTGGACTTTGAAGGACCCTAGTTGGCCCCACACGGAGGCTGTATCAGTTCAACCTCTGCTGAACAAAAGCACCCACAAAATCTCAGTGGCAGACACATCTGGTGGTCAGCTGGGGCTTGGCCAATCTAGGCTGGGCTTGGTGGGGGGACCTGGCTCTGCTCCCTGTGTCCCTCATGTACCTCCTGTTACCAGCGGACTAGCCTGGGCACGTTCTTAAGGGATCAGAAGAGGCATGAGAGAGCAAGCCCAAATGAGCAAGTTCTTTTCAAGCCTTTGGTCACACTGTGACCACTCACTAACATTTGGCTAGCCAAAACATCACAAGTCTGACCCTAAGTTGGAGGGCAAGGAACATGGCCGGCCTCTTTATTGGGAGGAACCAAGGTCACCTGGCAAAGAGTAAGAATTCCAGAAGTGAAGAACGGGGCGATCGCACTCAGCCACAGAGGGCAGCCACTCAGGCGGGGGTCCACATGTGGGAGGGGATCAGAGGCTGTGTAACAGCTAAGGTCCCCTCCGACATGGAGAGTCTGAGCCTACGGGCTGAGTTCTGCCCAGGTAGCACCATGCACTCATATGAGTCAGGCGCTGTGGTATGCATTTTACAGTGTTTTTGTTATGGAAATGACAGGCCAGCCAAGAAACAAGCACCACTCGGAAGGTTGGAGTACTCAGATTTATTACGCTGGCGGGCTCAGAGGGGCTTCTGCTCCAAAGCTCTGAGCACCTCCAAGACGTGCACATGAGGTTTTATAGGGTTAATTACAAGTATGGGGCTATTAGCCAATAAGGTTCAAACAACAAAAAGCAAGGAATCAGTACACTGGAGCTTATCAATTTGGAACAGATCACGTTACTGACACTTGTTGAGCTTGGATTTACGAGTTAGCTTGTTAGCCCAGTAAACTCACACTAAACTTCAGATTTATGAGTTAGCCCAGCAGAACTTAGATTAGTAAACGGACACTTGTTACACTTAGATTTGTGACTTAGCTCATTAGCCCAGCTGGGCTTTTCCTTCACATTTTGTTGTCTAATCCTCATAACAACCTCATAAAGTATGTGCCACCATTATCCTCTTTTAATTTACGAGACTGAGGCTCAAAAAAGAAACTTGCTTAAGGTCACACAGCCAGTAAGTGGTAGAGCACAATCTAAAAGTTGTGAATCGTATTTTATTCCGATGACTTTCTGAGGATTTCTAGCCCGGGAAGGTAAGTCTCTCAGATCGCGCTGAGGGACTGCTCCAAAGAGAGAGGGTAGGAGCTAGGATATATAGGAGTTTTGCAACAAAAACCAGGTGGTCAGAACATCAAAAGATTACTCTTATTAAAGAAAACCAGACATCAAATTAATGCATTGAGTGCTTTTCTCAGTATAGGAAGATGCAAGAGTCTGGGCTCATTGAAATCATTCGTTTGAAATGCACCTGAGCCATCTAGGGCCAGCATCCTGTTTTTTCCCATCCTGAGTCCCCTCAGGGGCGGTTGTTGTGGCTGATGGCTTGATGGCCACAGCATCCTTTGTTGACTGATGTGGCAGGCGGCATTCTCAGTCCACAGCCTGGACCAGACCCAGGTCTGCAACATCTGGGGCCCGTTTGCTCTCCCCACCACAGATTCTGTTATTTCTGACTGTGAACAGCACATACCAGTCCATAAACTGGTCTGAAAGAAGTATCACTTTCCTTATTTTCTCTCATTCCCTCCCCCCAGGTCATGTCAAGGCCCCCATCTCATCTAGTGCCAGGGAGGACGTGCAGGGAGAGAGATTCCATTTGGACCTCTGCTCCTGAGGCTTTTGGGGTCTGGGGCTCTTTTGTGGGTCCATCTGGGATCCCCTCTGCCTGGGTGTCACGTGTGGCACTTTCTGGGGTCTTGCCTGCTCCCCAGAAAGCTGTTAAAAACAGGGGGGCCTTCCTGCTCCTGGGCCCACAGGCCTCACTCTGCCTCCCTACAGCCTGGACTCACCTAGTCAGGGCTGGCCCTCCCCTGCTTCTCCCAGACACCTATCTATCCTCTCCGCACCATAAACCCATTTCTTTTACCTCCTCTGCAGACCCTCTATGTTACCCAAGGTCTTACGCTTTGGAAACAAAGGCCAGAACAACGTGCAGCCTCTGCTTTCTCTCTGGCCACAACCTCCCCCAAGGCAATGAGCATGGGGCTTGAATGGGGCAAGAGGAGGGAACCACCAGTTGAAAACTGGTAATTAATGTAATAATATATGATCATTATAATATGATAATTCTAGAATTCTATTTTATATACTTAATATAATAATCTCAAAATCATCAACCCAATACGCCCTGGGCAGGGCCTTTTCCAAGGCGCTGTGTGTCCCCACTCCCCCAGGCTCCCCGTTCTACCAGGGCAGATTATGGGACCCCAAGTGTCCTTCATGAAACATTTGCTGTAGGACACAGTGCCACAGAGTGAGCAGGGTGATGAGCTGGCATTTCCAAAGGGAAGGAAGAGGGAATTGCTGCGTGGGGTGTTACTGTCAGAAGCCACGCACCGCGCCCCCCACCCCACCCCCGCTGGCTTTCACCTGCGCCCTCTGCTCCCAGGCTCCAGGCAGATTCGGCTGGCGGTGCCCGGGGCCTATGAGAAGCCACAGCTCTTGCCCCTGCGGCCTCCCGTGGATTCAGGCCTCCCAGCAACGTCTACCTTCCACGTGAACCCAGTGCTCAGCTCCAGGCTGGATGTGGAGCTGAGAGAGAAGCTCATGGTCCTGCAGGTGAGTGGCAGAGCCCAGAAAGGGGCAGAGGACAGAATCAGTCCAGCCTGGAGGAGCGCTCACTCCAGGGCTACCGCCGAGGCTCCTTTTCCTCCACTCGTGTTTTCTTCTCTGCAGAGTGGCCCAAGTGCTGGGCTGGAGGCCCAGACCAGCCAGCTGGGCAAGGGGCGCATCCTGCTGTCCTCTCTGGCCCTAGGCCGGGAACAGCAGCACTTGGTAGCCCTGGGCGAGGTAAGGCTCTGTCTGGGCACCTAAGGGACCCCTGCCTGCTCTGTGTCTGGGAGAAGGGGCTCGCGAGGGGGTCAAGGTCAGGCCAGCCTGGAGCTCAGTCATGGCGTCCACATCTGGGCCAGAGTTACCTGAGCAACCTGGGCTGCAGGTGCAAGAATCCCACTCAGTGCTCTCGGGGATGGGCGGTGGTCTCTTCCAGGGCCAGGAGGTGGCTGTGAATGTGAAGGCAGAAATGAGGTGAGGAAGTGTGGGGGCTCTTCTGTCCGCTAGGCTCAGCTGGGGGTTGGGGTGGTCTGGTTCCCATGGGATCTTTCTAAGGGTGGGTCTTTCAGATTGTGGGTCTGCTCCTCTGAAAAATGGGTTTGGCCAGAGGCTCTCCTCTACTGAATAGTCACCCAGTACCCAACCCCCACCCCACCTGCGGCAGCTCTGGGGACCTTGACCTGCGTCTTGGCTTTGACCTCTGTGATGGGGAACAGGAGTTTCTGGACAAGAGGAAGCAGATCGTGTCCAGGGCCCTACAGCAGGTGCTGGGATTGAGCCAGGCTCCCGACAGCACCCAGGTATGGAAATGGAACGGAGGAGCCAGACTCTAGTCACTGGGACCAAATTCCACCCCTTCCCTTGAGAGCACTCTGTGACTGGGAGGTGACAGGAAGCCTTGAGGATGTGTGGGGACCAGAGGAGGAAGGGGGCAGGCCTGTTCACCTGAGCTGATGGGCACAGTTGGGAGAGTCAGGACCCCGTATGTAGCGAGAACAGCCCTGGCCAGGGAAGTTGTATTCATCTGCTCAGGCTGCCGTAGCAGAACACTGCAGACTGCATGGCTTAAACAACGGATGTTTATTTTCTCACCTGGAGTCTGGAAGTTCAAGATCAAAGTGCCATCAGGATTGGTTTCTGAGGAGGCTGCCACCTTCTTGCTGTGTCCTTACGTGGCCTCTCCTCTGTGCACGTGCAGGGGATTGATGGAATCACTCTGTCTTCCTCTTCTTACAAGTGCACCAGACTCTGGGAGTAAGGCCCCACGACTGTGACCTCTCAGAACCTGTATTACTTCCTTAGAGGCCTTTCTCCAAATACAGTGACATTGGGGCTTCAACACATGGATTTGGGGTGGGGGGAACATAATTCAGGCCATAACAATAGACAAAGGAATTTGGAAGTGGAGGCTCCATCGGAGCCTGTGGCTAGGAGGCAGGAGGAAAGGCAGTGCTAAGGGAGAGACCTCTGGGAAATCGGGAACAAGCTGGTGGCTTCCTCCTGGCTGCAAGTGCGCTCAGGAGACAGAGCCTGTGCCCAGCGCTGACAAGCTGAGTGAGCCTAAACTGTTGGTTTGGTAATGCCTGCTCTGTGCCCAGTCTCCACTCTGTGGGGGGAGGATAGAGAGGGCACAGACCTGCCTACAAGGAATTCTGTCTCCTCCAGCCCTCTGAAGGGACAATGCCCTTGCTGGGCACTGGCCAGGGAGCATTTTTTTCAAGATAGGAGAAGAAAGGCATGACAGGGAAAGGAACCAACAGTCTAGTGTGGAATGAGCCGAACTTTTGTGGAAAAGCTGAGCAGCCAAGAAGCTTCGGTCTGGTCCCATCAAGCACCTCCGATCCTGGTTTCTGTCACTTTGGTTCTGTGGTTCTCAGCTGGAGGCAATTTTATCCTCCTACCCACCTAGGGAACATGTGTCAATATCTAGAGACATTGTCACAACTGGGGGAGGGGAGAGGGATGCTACTGGCATCTTCTGGGTGAAGACCAGGGATGCTGCTAATCATCCTATGGAACACAGGATAGTTCCTCACAACAAGGAGTTATCTGGTCCAAAAAACCAGTAATGCCAAGGTTGAGAAACTCTGCTTTAGCTGTTCTGGGTAAATCTAGTATGTCTCCCAGGCACATAATTTCCTGGTATCACGGTTAAGAGCCATCTCTGAGGCCATCCTGCCTCAGTTTGATAGCCAATCACTTACTAACTGCATGATGGTGAGCACATTATCTAACCTTCCCATTCCTCAGTTTCCTCATCTGTGAAATGGGGATGTCAATGGGTTGCTTTGAGGATTCAATGAGATAATACATGTAGGGCTCTTAGATCCATGTCTGAAGTGATAAGCAGTAATATACAAATGACAGTGGCGATAGATGTTGTCATCATGATTATTGTGCCCAGGTGCCTGTGGTGGCTGTGCTGGGTTCAGGAGGTGGAACCAGAGCCATGTCTTCCCTGTATGGCAGCCTGGCAGGACTACAGGAGCTCGGCCTCCTGGACACTGTGACCTACCTGAGCGGGGTCTCTGGGTCCACCTGGTAAGTGAGGTGGGGCAGGGCAGAATGAAAGAGAGCCCTGAAGGGGCAGAGGTGTGGCCTGGTGATCAGGTGGGGAGGGGCAGGAAGGGACTGAGTCCCCAGGGCCTCCTGAGTGGGTGGTGCGGGCCAGTGGGTTCAAGTGATGGGGGAGGAGAGGGCACTCACAGACACATTCATCCCTCTCTCCCCTTGCCGGGCTCCCCTGTCCCTAATTCCGTCTGGGCCCAGGTGCATCTCCACACTCTATAAGGACCCAGCCTGGTCCCAGGTGCCCTTGAAGGGCCCCACTGAAAGTGCCCAGGCTCGGGTCTGCAGCAGTAAGATGGGGGCAATATCCACGGAGCGCCTACAGTATTATGCCCAGGAACTGGGAATCCGGGAAAGCAGTGGCCAAAGCGTTTCACTCATCGACCTCTGGGGCCTTCTCATTGAATATTTCTTGTACCAGGAGGTAAGAGAAGAGCAGGTAGTAGATAAACTTGGCTCCTTTTCACCCTTCCCCATCAGCACTTAGTCCTGCTTTAGCCACAAGGCTAAGGTCTGAGATGCGCAAAGCTATCCGTCAGGTCTGAGCTCCCTGAGGGGAATGGGTGAGATCTCTGGATGGGCTGATGCTTCATCTTCCCTGGCTCCTAACCCCTGGGGAGGGAGAGGCCGGTCTTCAGCTCTCAGGTCTGTCTGTGTATTAGAATTTCCAAAAACACCCGTGCCTGGGCCTCACTTCCAGAGTTATTGATTTTGTTTTGTCAGGAGTTAAGCTCTAGTACGTATGTTTTGAAAGTGTCCCAAATGCTTCTAACCTGTAGTTAAGGCAGAAGGCCACTCCCGCGCATTGACCAAGTGGGCACGATTCACGCCACCTGGTGGTTTCTCCTGGCTGCAGGCCCAGCATTAGCTGGGAGATTCAGAGCTGAGTGGGGCTCTCAGCCCTGGGAGCCTGTGGGGCCTGGCCCACTGGTGTGAGGCTATGATTTCTCATTTCTAAGAAAAGAAGACATGTTTTCTAGTGATTAATTTTTTTAAGAAAGTAGACTGGCTTTTCGGTTATTCCTTTAAAAATGTCACTCTGACCCCTTGGGTTCTGATATGCTTTCTTGAAAGGGAGGGAAGCAGGGAGGGTGTTCCCAGTGTGTCTGAAATTGCACAAACCCCACAGTGGCTTCACCTCTGCTGCAGCCTAAAGCCTGTCCCTTAGCCAGGTGTGTCTAGAGTGCTGGCCTTAGCAACAAAATCTCATGGGCAGGCCACACCCCACAGGTGCTGGACCTCCCAAAAGGCCAAATGGCCTCCCTTCTTTCCTGACCAGGAAAATCCTGCCAAGCTGTCTGACCAGCAGGAGGCGATCAGCCAGGGCCAGAACCCTTATCCCATCTATGCCAGCATCAACGTCCGCACCAACGTCAGTGGGGAAGACTTTGCAGGTGCCTGGGTGTGGGGACCTAGGAAGGAGGTGGAGGCGATGGTTGGTGGGAGGGTGTAGGAGGCCAGGGCTGTCAAGTGGGAGCCTTGGAGCACAGGGTGCTTGCTGCCTCCTGCTCTTGTCCAGGCAGACTCCTGCTCAAGCCCAAGGGCTGGGGGCAAACACGAGGTCCTGGTGGGAAGCCCCTGGTGACATTCCCTTCACTTTGGGCCCCCAGAGTGGTGCGAGTTCACCCCCTATGAGGTCGGCTTCCCCAAGTATGGTGCTTACGTTCCCACTGAGCTCTTTGGCTCAGAGTTCTTCATGGGGCGACTGCTGCAGCACTGGCCGGAGCCCCGGATCTGCTACCTGCAGGGTGAGTCTAGGCTGGAGGGCTGGGGACAGGGCAGGGGCCGGGCCAGGCCCTGATATGGGGTGGAGGAGGTGTGAGGGCCGGGGGCCTTGCCTTTCTCCTTAGGTATGTGGGGCAGCGCCTTTGCCACCAGCCTAGATGAGATCTTCCTGAAGACTGCTGGCTGGGGCTTCGGCTTCCTCAACTGGCACAGAGGCAGCATAAACATCACAGGTGAGGTCAGAGACCCTGCTCCCTTCCCCCTCCCCAACACCTCTTTCCAGCAATAAGGTCCTGGCAGAGGCATGGAGGAAGGAGGGGACGGTGAAGGACTTGGATGTCCCATTGGGTTCAGAGAAGTCTTGAGAAAATGAGTTCTAGCTTAGGGTCTCTGGATGCCCAGAGATCTGCAGAGAGGCCCTGTGGTTGGAGGGTTTGATGCAGAGTGAGGGTGCAGGTCAGAAAACCTAGTGGGAGTTGTAAGTGCTCTGTGATAAGTGCATCCACCTTTAATTCTCTACTTGGGCTCCAATTAAGTCAACTCAGACTAGGGCCAGTGTGTGTCTGGTGGATACTGTGTCCGCCCACCTCAGCGCTCCCCTTCAGCCTGCTCCTTAAGTGGCCCATGGGCTCCCCGCTCTGTAGAGTACCTTTCCCACCTTTTTTCCCTGGGTAACTTTTGCTGAATTCTTGAAGTTCAGCACAGACATCATTCTGTCAGGGGGCATCTTTGTTCTGGTCCAACCCTCCAGGCCAGTCAAGGGTCTGACCACCAAGGTCCCATAGAACCGCACACACATCCCG